>NC_142715.1:5182500-5482500 GCF_055471065.1 Atractosteus spatula | reverse complement strand
CTTTTCATTGCTCTCGCTTTCAGAGCCTCCGCACGGCACACGACTCGACATCAGGAAGCACATTGAAGTGAAAGCAGGAAGCGCTGCGACATGCACTGTGCAGATCCCGCCACACTAAGAGGTGAGTGGGTCTGTTCGATGCACAAAGAACCCATTGATAAGCGTCAAAGGCAAGTCATTCCGAGTTGGTCGTTTGTGTTTTCTGTTCAGACGCGAAATGCTGAAATGATCTCTCGGCTCCTCGGTTGTCATTTCTGCTCCGTAAAGAAATCACAGCACGCGTCGGCTTCCAGCACGGTGGGTCGGGACACGATGCCGGGGGTCGGAGAGAGCGATGTCTTCCTCGTTAGTATAGTGGTGATTATCCCCACCTGTCACGCGGGAGACTGGGGTACATCAGGACGCGCATTGAAGTGAAAGCAGGATGCGCTGCGACATGCACTGTGCAGATCCCGCCACACTGAGAGGTGAGTGGGTCTGTTCGATCACAGCGCTAGGCGAATCCCCAATCCCCTTTTGTGCGTGGCGACAAAAGAAGCCGGTCTGTTTCCGCCCGGTTTCGAACCGGGGACCTTTCGCGTGTGAGGCGAACGTGATAACCACTACACTACGGAAACGGTGGCAAACCGTGCCCAGCGGCCCAGTCCTGAGCTTCGCCAATGCGATTCAGCTGCTTCCAGTGCCTTTATTGGAGTGCGCTGATGGACCGTGCTCTCTCTCCAGAGACCAGCACGCCTGTCATGGACGGAACAGGAAAGGCGGCGCCACATTCTACAGCCCTCTCCACGCAATCGGCGAAATCGGGCTACCGAAGTGGAGAAAATCGCCTCTCCAGAAAGTGCAAATATCATCTTGGAGAATATAAATCCTATTGCCGAAGGTCAGCCCTGTCTACCAGACTAACCCTCCCACCTCCTGCAGCGATGATCAGCTCGTCTCACACGCGAGAAGTCTTCGGTTGGAAACAAGCGCCCCCTCTTCTCGCGCGTTTTGCACGTTCGAGTGGTTTTAATGCGTCTCCTTCGTACACGGTGCTGATCTTTTGGAAAGCAGGAGGCAAAACTGACACGTTCCCATACCAGGAGTATGGAGTTTTCAACGCGAGCCGCCTGGGTGAAAACCAGGAATCCTAACCGCTAGACCATATGGGAGCACACAACCCCGCTGTTCCGGGCATCATGCAAGCAAACTACATAAATATGAGAAAACACGCAAGAGAGTTGTCACTCAGAGTGTCCAAGTGTCGATGTATACTGGGGCTCAGTTGAAATGCAACGTCAGGACTTTATGAATTAAGTCACACGAAGAGAGCACAGCCTTTTCCGCCCTGCCCCGTGTGTATCGGTAACTCGCCGTGATCGTATAGTGGTCCGTACTTTGCGTTGTGGCCGCAACAACCCCGGTTCGAATCCGGGTCACGGCAGAATAGGGGCGTCTGCTTTTACTACTTGCGCGAATGAAGGCAAAAAAAAGCCAATCGATGTGAACGAACGGCGCTTTACAGAGGAGTACTGCCTGACTGGATCGTTGATGAACGACAGAGGCCACTCCGACCTCTTCTCGGTTTTCTTCAATGACTTACTAAGGATCTTCTTCACATTCGCCCATGCAGGGGAAGCCAGTTACACCAAAGCAAACGCAGGAAAGTGCATTTCAAGCAGAGACCAGGAGGGACTTGTTTACACCGAGAGTGGTCGGAGAATGGAACAATGCGCCCAGCCCTGTTGCTGGAGCCGATTCTTGATGAGATCTTGGGCTCACTAAGAGGCCCCCGCTGGATGCTAATATTTCTGTTGTTCTTGCAGGTCCTGCGCTGCTTTTGAGCCGACAGAGCTCGTCCTGATCTGTCGGCACAGCCCAATTGCAAATGATCGGCTCCGCGTACAGAAGGAACGTGCGTTTGGTACAAGAGTGCATGAAGGCACCGGACGGAAATACATTGGGAACAAATGACCGGTCGCTCAAGACCTCTGTGAAGTACAGGAGCGTGCAAAAACAGGCTGTTTCCGCCCGGTCTCGAACCGGGAACCTTTCGCGTGCTAGGCGAACGTGACAGCCGCTACACTACAGGGATCGCTGCTGGTGTCTCGCTTGCGTTTCGGGCTGAGAAAGGGAAGCGTCACTTTAGACAGGGGGCGCTGGAGAGAGGAACAAAGGGCGCGATGAAACAAAATGCCGAAACCCGGGACCGAACCAGGGACCTTTAGATCTTCAGTCTAACGCTCTCCCAACTGAGCTATTTCGGCGGTGCAAGCTCACAGCCACCTGCTCCAGCCTTCCTGTGTTGGGGCATGAGCGCACCAAGAGGAGCGGGAGAGTGTTGCAGGAACGTCACTCAGAAGGAAAGCCACCCAGCTGCGCCCTCTGAGCTCTGTCCAGCGCATCTTCCTCGCATGGACTCCTGCCTGCGACGGGCAGGAAACAATTAGCAAGAACAGAACAGCACCCCATGGGTGTCTCATGACCACACCTTAGGTTGTGACACGTGCAGGTGTGAGGGGTTGCCGGGCTACTCTGGAGCAGAGCTTGGGCGGAGGGGGGGCGGGAAAGCAGACAAAGAGGTGACACCTCAAGGTCTGCACGATCACAGCTCTCCGCCGCCCCAGGCTTCCGCTCGATAAGCTACTGGACACACCCGCCCCTCCTCACACAGACCGTGGAAAAGCCCCCGAGTGGGAGGGCTCTCTCTTCCTCCCAGGAGCTCTTGGACACGACGCACAGACAGAGCGCGGGGAGCCGCCGCCTGCAAACACGGCTCCAGGCAGGACTCCACTCCGCAGGAGCCGCAGAGCAGAGGAGATGGGGGCAGCTTAGCTCCTGTGCAGAGACCTGAGCTGTTGTTGCTGCGGACGCTGTCTTTTCTGTTCTCGGGGTAGGAGTGAATGTTGAGTTGCCCTTAGAAATGAAGCAGAGCACTTCAACGGCACGGGTGTGTGTGTGTGCGTGCGCCCTGGTGATTCTGGGAGACAGATCGAACCTGGGCTAAAAGAGAGGGGGCTTAGCCCTCTTCCATTTGCTAGTTCAAAGTTGTACAACCCATTTGTATCTGCTAGGCGGCGCAGTCGTCGTGCACAAAGAACGCTTTGAAAAGCGTCAAAAGCAAGTCATTCCGAGTTGGTCGTTTGTGTTTTCCGTTCAGACGCGAAATGCTGAAATGATCTCTCGGCTCCTCGGTTGTCATTTCTGCTCCGTAAAGGAATCACAGCACGCGTCGCCTTCCAGCACGCTGGGTCGGGTCACGATGCCGGGGATCGGAGAGGGCGATGTCTTCCTCGTTAGTATAGTGGCAAGTATCCCCGCCTGTCACGCGGGAGACCGGGGTTCGATTCCCCGACGGGGAGCAGAAAGCTTTTCTTTTACCTCCTTAGAGAAAGGACTGCCTTTCACTTCTCTGTTTTCTTTCACAGCGTCGTGCACCTTTTCATTGCTCTCGCTTTCAGAGCCTCCGCACGGCACACGACTCGACATCAGGAAGCACATTGAAGTGAAAGCAGGAAGCGCTGCGACATGCACTGTGCAGATCCCGCCACACTAAGAGGTGAGTGGGTCTGTTCGATGCACAAAGAACCCATTGATAAGCGTCAAAGGCAAGTCATTCCGAGTTGGTCGTTTGTGTTTTCTGTTCAGACGCGAAATGCTGAAATGATCTCTCGGCTCCTCGGTTGTCATTTCTGCTCCGTAAAGAAATCACAGCACGCGTCGGCTTCCAGCACGGTGGGTCGGGACACGATGCCGGGGGTCGGAGAGAGCGATGTCTTCCTCGTTAGTATAGTGGTGATTATCCCCACCTGTCACGCGGGAGACTGGGGTACATCAGGACGCGCATTGAAGTGAAAGCAGGATGCGCTGCGACATGCACTGTGCAGATCCCGCCACACTGAGAGGTGAGTGGGTCTGTTCGATCACAGCGCTAGGCGAATCCCCAATCCCCTTTTGTGCGTGGCGACAAAAGAAGCCGGTCTGTTTCCGCCCGGTTTCGAACCGGGGACCTTTCGCGTGTGAGGCGAACGTGATAACCACTACACTACGGAAACGGTGGCAAACCGTGCCCAGCGGCCCAGTCCTGAGCTTCGCCAATGCGATTCAGCTGCTTCCAGTGCCTTTATTGGAGTGCGCTGATGGACCGTGCTCTCTCTCCAGAGACCAGCACGCCTGTCATGGACGGAACAGGAAAGGCGGCGCCACATTCTACAGCCCTCTCCACGCAATCGACGAAATCGGGCTACCGAAGTGGAGAAAATCGCCTCTCCAGAAAGTGCAAATATCATCTTGGAGAATATAAATCCTATTGCCGAAGGTCAGTCCTGTCTACCAGAGTAACCCTCCCACCTCCTGCAGCGATGATCAGCTCGTCTCACACGCGAGAAGTCTTCGGTTGGAAACAAGCGCCCCCTCTTCTCGCGCGTTTTGCACGTTCGAGTGGTTTTAATGCGGCTCCTTCGTACACGGTGCTGATCTTTTGGAAAGCAGGAGGCAAAACTGACACGTTCCCATACCAGGAGTATGGAGTTTTCAACCCGAGCCGCCTGGGTGAAAACCAGGAATCCTAACCGCTAGACCATATGGGAGCACACAACCCCGCTGTTCCGGGCATCATGCAAGCAAACTACATAAATATGAGAAAACACGCAAGAGAGTTGTCACTCAGAGTGTCCAAGGGTCGATGTATACTGGGGCTCAGTTGAAATGCAACGTCAGGACTTTATGAATTAGGTCACACGAAGAGAGCACACCCTTTTCCGCCCTGCCACGTGTGTATCGGTAACTCGCCGTGATCGTATAGTGGTCAGTACTTTGCGTTGTGGCCGCAACAACCCCGGTTCGAATCCGGGTCACGGCAGAATAGGGGCGTCTGCTTTTACTACTTGCGCGAATGAAGGCAAAAAAAAGCCAATCGATGTGAACGAACGGCGCTTTACAGAGGAGTACTGCCTGACTGGATCGTTGATGAACGACAGATGCCACTCCGACCTCTTCTCGGTTTTCTTCAATGACTTACTAAGGATCTTCTTCACATTCGCCCATGCAGGGGAAGCCAGTTACACCAAAGCAAACGCAGGAAAGTGCATTTCAAGCAGAGACCAGGAGGGACTTGTTTACACCGAGAGTGGTCGGAGAATGGAACAATGCGCCCAGCCCTGTTGCTGGAGCCGATTCTTGATGAGATCTTGGGCTCACTAAGAGGCCCCCGCTGGATGCTAATCTTTCTGTTGTTCTTGCAGGTCCTGCGCTGCTTTTGAGCCGACAGAGCTGGTCCTGGTCTGTCGGCACAGCCCAATTGCAAATGATCGGCTCCGCGTACAGAAGGAACGTGCGTTTGGTACAAGAGTGCATGAAGGCACCGGACGTAAATACATTGGGAACAAATGACCGGTCGCTCAAGACCTCTGTGAAGTACAGGAGCGTGCAAAAAGAGGCTGTTTCCGCCCGGTCTCGAACCGGGAACCTTTCGCGTGTTAGGCGAACGTGACAGCCGCTACACTACAGGGATCGCTGCTGGTGTCTCGCTTGCGTTTCGGGCTGAGAAAGGGAAGCGTCACTTTAGACAGGGGGCGCTGGAGAGAGGAACAAAGGGCGCGATGAAACAAAATGCCGAAACCCGGGATCGAACCAGGGACCTTTAGATCTTCAGTCTAACGCTCTCCCAACTGAGCTATTTCGGCGGTGCAAACTCACAGCCACCTGCTCCAGCCTTCCTGTGTTGGAAGCGCACCAAGAGGAGCGGGAGAGTGTTGCAGGAACGTCACTCAGAAGGAAAGCCACCCAGCTGCGCCCTCTGAGCTCTGTCCAGCGCATCTTCCTCGCATGGACTCCTGCCTGCGACGGGCAGGAAACAATTAGCAAGAACAGAACAGCACCCCATGGGTGTCTCATGACCACACCTTAGGTTGTGACACGTGCAGGTGTGAGGGGTTGCCGGGCTACTCTGGAGCAGAGCTTGGGCGGAGGGGGGGCGGGAAAGCAGACAAAGAGGTGACACCTCAAGGTCTGCACGATCACAGCTCTCCGCCGCCCCAGGCTTCCGCTCGATAAGCTACTGGACACACCCGCCCCTCCTCACACAGACCGTGGAAAAGCCCCCGAATGGGAGGGCTCTCTCTTCCTCCCAGGAGCTCTTGGACACGACGCACAGACAGAGCGCGGGGAGCCGCCGCCTGCAAACACGGCTCCAGGCAGGACTCCACTCCGCAGGAGCCGCAGAGCAGAGGAGATGGGGGCAGCTTAGCTCCTGTGCAGAGACCTGAGCTGTTGTTGCTGCGGACGCTGTCTTTTCTGTTCTCGGGGTAGGAGTGAATGTTGAGTTGCCCTTAGAAATGAAGCAGAGCACTTCAACGGCACGGGTGTGTGTGTGTGTGCGTGCGCCCTGGTGATTCTGGGAGACAGATCGAACCTGGGCTAAAAGAGAGGGGGCTTAGCCCTCTTCCATTTGCTAGTTCAAAGTTGTACAACCCATTTGTATCTGCTAGGCGGCGCAGTCGTCGTGCACAAAGAACGCTTTGAAAAGCGTCAAAAGCAAGTCATTCCGAGTTGGTCGTTTGTGTTTTCCGTTCAGACGCGAAATGCTGAAATGATCTCTCGGCTCCTCGGTTGTCATTTCTGCTCCGTAAAGGAATCACAGCACGCGTCGCCTTCCAGCACGCTGGGTCGGGTCACGATGCCGGGGGTCGGAGAGGGCGATGTCTTCCTCGTTAGTATAGTGGCAAGTATCCCCGCCTGCGACGCGGTAGACCAGGGTACGATTCCCCGACGGGGAGCAGAAAGCTTTTCTTTTACCTCCTTAGAGAAAGGACTGCCTTTCCCTTCTCTGTTTTCTTTCACAGCGTCGTGCACCTTTTCATTGCTCTCGCTTTCAGAGCCTCCGCACGGCACACGTCTCGACATCAGGAAGCATATTGAAGTGAAAGCAGGAAGCGCTGCGACATGCACTGTGCAGATCCCGCCACACTAAGAGGTGAGTGGGTCTGTTCGATGCACAAAGAACCCATTGATAAGCGTCAAAGGCAAGTCATTCCGAGTTGGTCGTTTGTGTTTTCTGTTCAGACGCGAAATGCTGAAATGATCTCTCGGCTCCTCGGTTGTCATTTCTGCTCCGTAAAGAAATCACAGCACGCGTCGGCTTCCAGCACGGTGGGTCGGGACACGATGCCGGGGGTCGGAGAGAGCGATGTCTTCCTCGTTAGTATAGTGGTGATTATCCCCACCTGTCACGCGGGAGACTGGGGTACATCAGGACGCGCATTGAAGTGAAAGCAGGATGCGCTGCGACATGCACTGTGCAGATCCCGCCACACTGAGAGGTGAGTGGGTCTGTTCGATCACAGCGCTAGGCGAATCCCCAATCCCCTTTTGTGCGTGGCGACAAAAGAAGCCGGTCTGTTTCCGCCCGGTTTCGAACCGGGGACCTTTCGCGTGTGAGGCGAACGTGATAACCACTACACTACGGAAACGGTGGCAAACCGTGCCCAGCGGCCCAGTCCTGAGCTTCGCCAATGCGATTCAGCTGCTTCCAGTGCCTTTATTGGAGTGCGCTGATGGACCGTGCTCTCTCTCCAGAGACCAGCACGCCTGTCATGGACGGAACAGGAAAGGCGGCGCCACATTCTACAGCCCTCTCCACGCAATCGGCGAAATCGGGCTACCGAAGTGGAGAAAATCGCCTCTCCAGAAAGTGCAAATATCATCTTGGAGAATATAAATCCTATTGCTGAAGGTCAGCCCTGTCTACCAGAGTAACCCTCCCACCTCCTGCAGCGATGATCAGCTCGTCTCACACGCGAGAAGTCTTCGGTTGGAAACAAGCGCCCCCTCTTCTCGCGCGTTTTGCACGTTCGAGTGGTTTTAATGCGGCTCCTTCGTACACGGTGCTGATCTTTTGGAAAGCAGGAGGCAAAACTGACACGTTCCCATACCAGGAGTATGGAGTTTTCAACCCGAGCCGCCTGGGTGAAAACCAGGAATCCTAACCGCTAGACCATATGGGAGCACACAACCCCGCTGTTCCGGGCATCATGCAAGCAAACTACATAAATATGAGAAAACACGCAAGAGAGTTGTCACTCAGAGTGTCCAAGGGTCGATGTATACTGGGGCTCAGTTGAAATGCAACGTCAGGACTTTTCCGAATTAGGTCACACGAAGAGAGCACAGCCTTTTCCGCCCTGCCACGTGTGTATCGGTAACTCGCCGTGATCGTATAGTGGTCCGTACTTTGCGTTGTGGCCGCAACAACCCCGGATCGAATCCGGGTCACGGCAGAATAGGGGCGTCTGCTTTTACTACTTGCGCGAATGAAGGCAAAAAAAAGCCAATCGATGTGAACGAACGGCGCTTTACAGAGGAGTACTGCCTGACTGGATCGTTGATGAACGACAGAGGCCACTCCGACCTCTTCTCGGTTTTCTTCAATGACTTACTAAGGATCTTCTTCACATTCGCCCATGCAGGGGAAGCCAGTTACACCAAAGCAAACGCAGGAAAGTGCATTTCAAGCAGAGACCAGGAGGGACTTGTTTACACCGAGAGTGGTCGGAGAATGGAACAATGCGCCCAGCCCTGTTGCTGGAGCCGATTCTTGATGAGATCTTGGGCTCACTAAGAGGCCCCCGCTGGATGCTAATCTTTCTGTTGTTCTTGCAGGTCCTGCGCTGCTTTTGAGCCGACAGAGCTCGTCCTGGTCTGTCGGCACAGCCCAATTGCAAATGATCGGCTCCGCGTACAGAAGGAACGTGCGTTTGGTACGAGAGTGCATGAAGGCACCGGACGGAAATACATTGGGAACAAATGACCGGTCGCTCAAGACCTCTGTGAAGTACAGGAGCGTGCAAAAAGAGGCTGTTTCCGCCCGGTCTCAAACCAGGGACCTTTCGCGTGTTAGGCGAACGTGACAGCCGCTACACTACGGAAACCTACAGGGATCGCTGCTGGTGTCTCGCTTGCGTTTCGGGCTGAGAAAGGGAAGCGTCACTTTAGACAGGGGGCGCTGGAGAGAGGAACAAAGGGCGCGATGAAACAGAATGCCGAAACCCGGGATCGAACCAGGGACCTTTAGATCTTCAGTCTAACGCTCTCCCAACTGAGCTATTTCGGCGGTGCAGAGAGCTCACAGCCACCTGCTCCAGCCTTCCTGTGTTGGGGCATGAGCGCACCAAGAGGAGCGGGAGAGTGTTGCAGGAACGTCACTCAGAAGGAAAGCCACCCAGCTGCGCCCTCTGAGCTCTGTCCAGCGCATCTTCCTCGCATGGACTCCTGCCTGCGACGGGCAGGAAACAATTAGCAAGAACAGAACAGCACCCCATGGGTGTCTCATGACCACACCTTAGGTTGTGACACGTGCAGGTGTGAGGGGTTGCCGGGCTACTCTGGAGCAGAGCTTGGGCGGAGGGGGGGCGGGAAAGCAGACAAAGAGGTGACACCTCAAGGTCTGCACGATCACAGCTCTCCGCCGCCCCAGGCTTCCGCTCGATAAGCTACTGGACACACCCGCCCCTCCTCACACAGACCGTGGAAAAGCCCCCGAGTGGGAGGGCTCTCTCTTCCTCCCAGGAGCTCTTGGACACGACGCACAGACAGAGCGCGGGGAGCCGCCGCCTGCAAACACGGCTCCAGGCAGGACTCCACTCCGCAGGAGCCGCAGAGCAGAGGAGATGGGGGCAGCTTAGCTCCTGTGCAGAGACATGAGCTGTTGTTGCTGCGGACGCTGTCTTTTCTGTTCTCGGGGTAGGAGTGAATGTTGAGTTGCCCTTAGAAATGAAGCAGAGCACTTCAACGGCACGGTTGTGTGTGTGTGTGCGTGCGCCCTGGTGATTCTGGGAGACAGATCGAACCTGGGCTAAAAGAGAGGGGGCTTAGCCCTCTTCCATTTGCTAGTTCAAAGTTGTACAACCCATTTGTATCTGCTAGGCGGTGCAGTCGTCGTGCACAAAGAACGCTTTGAAAAGCGTCAAAAGCAAGTCATTCCGAGTTGGTCGTTTGTGTTTTCCGTTCAGACGCGAAATGCTGAAATGATCTCTCGGCTCCTCGGTTGTCATTTCTGCTCCGTAAAGGAATCACAGCACGCGTCGCCTTCCAGCACGCTGGGTCGGGTCACGATGCCGGGGATCGGAGAGGGCGATGTCTTCCTCGTTAGTATAGTGGCAAGTATCCCCGCCTGTCACGCGGGAGACCGGGGTTCGATTCCCCGACGGGGAGCAGAAAGCTTTTCTTTTACCTCCTTAGAGAAAGGACTGCCTTTCACTTCTCTGTTTTCTTTCACAGCGTCGTGCACCTTTTCATTGCTCTCGCTTTCAGAGCCTCCGCACGGCACACGACTCGACATCAGGAAGCACATTGAAGTGAAAGCAGGAAGCGCTGCGACATGCACTGTGCAGATCCCGCCACACTAAGAGGTGAGTGGGTCTGTTCGATGCACAAAGAACCCATTGATAAGCGTCAAAGGCAAGTCATTCCGAGTTGGTCGTTTGTGTTTTCTGTTCAGACGCGAAATGCTGAAATGATCTCTCGGCTCCTCGGTTGTCATTTCTGCTCCGTAAAGGAATCACAGCACGCGTCGGCTTCCAGCACGGTGGGTCGGGACACGATGCCGGGGGTCGGAGAGAGCGATGTCTTCCTCGTTAGTATAGTGGTGATTATCCCCACCTGTCACGCGGGAGACTGGGGTACATCAGGACGCGCATTGAAGTGAAAGCAGGATGCGCTGCGACATGCACTGTGCAGATCCCGCCACACTGAGAGGTGAGTGGGTCTGTTCGATCACAGCGCTAGGCGAATCCCCAATCCCCTTTTGTGCGTGGCGACAAAAGAAGCCGGTCTGTTTCCGCCCGGTTTCGAACCGGGGACCTTTCGCGTGTGAGGCGAACGTGATAACCACTACACTACGGAAACGGTGGCAAACCGTGCCCAGCGGCCCAGTCCTGAGCTTCGCCAATGCGATTCAGCTGCTTCCAGTGCCTTTATTGGAGTGCGCTGATGGACCGTGCTCTCTCTCCAGAGACCAGCACGCCTGTCATGGACGGAGCAGGAAAGGCGGCGCCACATTCTACAGCCCTCTCCACGCAATCGACGAAATCGGGCTACTGAAGTGGAGAAAATCGCCTCTCCAGAAAGTGCAAATATCATCTTGGAGAATATAAATCCTATTGCCGAAGGTCAGCCCTGTCTACCAGACTAACCCTCCCACCTCCTGCAGCGATGATCAGCTCGTCTCACACGCGAGAAGTCTTCGGTTGGAAACAAGCGCCCCCTCTTCTCGCGCGTTTTGCACGTTCGAGTGGTTTTAATGCGGCTCCTTCGTACACGGTGCTGATCTTTTGGAAAGCAGGAGGCAAAACTGACACGTTCCCATACCAGGAGTATGGAGTTTTCAACCCGAGCCGCCTGGGTGAAAACCAGGAATCCTAACCGCTAGACCATATGGGAGCACACAACCCCGCTGTTCCGGGCATCATGCAAGCAAACTACATAAATATGAGAAAACACGCAAGAGAGTTGTCACTCAGAGTGTCCAAGGGTCGATGTATACTGGGGCTCAGTTGAAATGCAACGTCAGGACTTTTCCGAATTAGGTCACACGAAGAGAGCACAGCCTTTTCCGCCCTGCCACGTGTGTATCGGTAACTCGCCGTGATCGTATAGTGGTCCGTACTTTGCGTTGTGGCCGCAACAACCCCGGATCGAATCCGGGTCACGGCAGAATAGGGGCGTCTGCTTTTACTACTTGCGCGAATGAAGGCAAAAAAAAGCCAATCGATGTGAACGAACGGCGCTTTACAGAGGAGTACTGCCTGACTGGATCGTTGATGAACGACAGAGGCCACTCCGACCTCTTCTCGGTTTTCTTCAATGACTTACTAAGGATCTTCTTCACATTCGCCCATGCAGGGGAAGCCAGTTACACCAAAGCAAACGCAGGAAAGTGCATTTCAAGCAGAGACCAGGAGGGACTTGTTTACACCGAGAGTGGTCGGAGAATGGAACAATGCGCCCAGCCCTGTTGCTGGAGCCGATTCTTGATGAGATCTTGGGCTCACTAAGAGGCCCCCGCTGGATGCTAATCTTTCTGTTGTTCTTGCAGGTCCTGCGCTGCTTTTGAGCCGACAGAGCTCGTCCTGGTCTGTCGGCACAGCCCAATTGCAAATGATCGGCTCCGCGTACAGAAGGAACGTGCGTTTGGTACGAGAGTGCATGAAGGCACCGGACGGAAATACATTGGGAACAAATGACCGGTCGCTCAAGACCTCTGTGAAGTACAGGAGCGTGCAAAAAGAGGCTGTTTCCGCCCGGTCTCAAACCAGGGACCTTTCGCGTGTTAGGCGAACGTGACAGCCGCTACTCTACGGAAACCTACAGGGATCGCTGCTGGTGTCTCGCTTGCGTTTCGGGCTGAGAAAGGGAAGCGTCACTTTAGACAGGGGGCGCTGGAGAGAGGAACAAAGGGCGCGATGAAACAGAACGCCGAAACCCGGGATCGAACCAGGGACCTTTAGATCTTCAGTCTAACGCTCTCCCAACTGAGCTATTTCGGCAGTGCAGAGAGCTCACAGCCACCTGCTCCAGCCTTCCTGTGTTGGGGCATGAGCGCACCAAGAGGAGCGGGAGAGTGTTGCAGGAACGTCACTCAGAAGGAAAGCCACCCAGCTGCGCCCTCTGAGCTCTTTCCAGCGCATCTTCCTCGCATGGATTCCTGCCTGCAACGGGCAGGAAACAATTAGCAAGAACAGAACAGCACCCCATGGGTGTCTCATGACCACACCTTAGGTTGTGACACGTGCAGGTGTGAGGGGTTGCCGGGCTACTCTGGAGCAGAGCTTGGGCGGAGGGGGGGCGGGAAAGCAGACAAAGAGGTGACACCTCAAGGTCTGCACGATCACAGCTCTCCGCCGCCCCAGGCTTCTGCTCGATAAGCTACTGGACACACCCGCCCCTCCTCACACAGACCGTGGAAAAGCCCCCGAGTGGGAGGGCTCTCTCTTCCTCCCAGGAGCTCTTGGACACGACGCACAGACAGAGCGCGGGGAGCCGCCGCCTGCAAACACGGCTCCAGGCAGGACTCCACTCCGCAGGAGCCGCAGAGCAGAGGAGATGGGGGCAGCTTAGCTCCTGTGCAGAGACCTGAGCTGTTGTTGCTGCGGACGCTGTCTTTTCTGTTCTCGGGGTAGGAGTGAATGTTGAGTTGCCCTTAGAAATGAAGCAGAGCACTTCAACGGCACGGGTGTGTGTGTGTGCGTGCGCCCTGGTGATTCTGGGAGACAGATCGAACCTGGGCTAAAAGAGAGGGGGCTTAGCCCTCTTCCATTTGCTAGTTCAAAGTTGTACAACCAATTCGTATCTGCTAGGCGGCGCAGTCGTCGTGCACAAAGAACGCTTTGAAAAGCGTCAAAAGCAAGTCATTCCGAGTTGGTCGTTTGTGTTTTCCGTTCAGACGCGAAATGCTGAAATGATCTCTCGGCTCCTCGGTTGTCATTTCTGCTCCGTAAAGGAATCACAGCACGCGTCGCCTTCCAGCACGCTGGGTCGGGTCACGATGCCGGGGATCGGAGAGGGCGATGTCTTCCTCGTTAGTATAGTGGCAAGTATCCCCGCCTGCGACGCGGTAGACCAGGGTACGATTCCCCGACGGGGAGCAGAAAGCTTTTCTTTTACCTCCTTAGAGAAAGGACTGCCTTTCCCTTCTCTGTTTTCTTTCACAGCGTCGTGCACCTTTTCATTGCTCTCGCTTTCAGAGCCTCCGCACGGCACACGACTCGACATCAGGAAGCACATTGAAGTGAAAGCAGGAAGCGCTGCGACATGCACTGTGCAGATCCCGCCACACTAAGAGGTGAGTGGGTCTGTTCGATGCACAAAGAACCCATTGATAAGCGTCAAAGGCAAGTCATTCCGAGTTGGTCGTTTGTGTTTTCTGTTCAGACGCGAAATGCTGAAATGATCTCTCGGCTCCTCGGTTGTCATTTCTGCTCCGTAAAGAAATCACAGCACGCGTCGGCTTCCAGCACGGTGGGTCGGGACACGATGCCGGGGGTCGGAGAGAGCGATGTCTTCCTCGTTAGTATAGTGGTGATTATCCCCACCTGTCACGCGGGAGACTGGGGTACATCAGGACGCGCATTGAAGTGAAAGCAGGATGCGCTGCGACATGCACTGTGCAGATCCCGCCACACTGAGAGGTGAGTGGGTCTGTTCGATCACAGCGGTAGGCGAATCCCCAATCCCCTTTTGTGCGTGGCGACAAAAGAAGCCGGTCTGTTTCCGCCCGGTTTCGAACCGGGGACCTTTCGCGTGTGAGGCGAACGTGATAACCACTACACTACGGAAACGGTGGCAAACCGTGCCCAGCGGCCCAGTCCTGAGCTTCGCCAATGCGATTCAGCTGCTTCCAGTGCCTTTATTGGAGTGCGCTGATGGACCGTGCTCTCTCTCCAGAGACCAGCACGCCTGTCATGGACGGAACAGGAAAGGCGGCGCCACATTCTACAGCCCTCTCCACGCAATCGGCGAAATCGGGCTACCGAAGTGGAGAAAATCGCCTCTCCAGAAAGTGCAAATATCATCTTGGAGAATATAAATCCTATTGCTGAAGGTCAGCCCTGTCTACCAGAGTAACCCTCCCACCTCCTGCAGCGATGATCAGCTCGTCTCACACGCGAGAAGTCTTCGGTTGGAAACAAGCGCCCCCTCTTCTCGCGCGTTTTGCACGTTCGAGTGGTTTTAATGCGTCTCCTTCGTACACGGTGCTGATCTTTTGGAAAGCAGGAGGCAAAACTGACACGTTCCCATACCAGGAGTATGGAGTTTTCAACCCGAGCCGCCTGGGTGAAAACCAGGAATCCTAACCGCTAGACCATATGGGAGCACACAACCCCGCTGTTCCGGGCATCATGCAAGCAAACTACATAAATATGAGAAAACACGCAAGAGAGTTGTCACTCAGAGTGTCCAAGTGTCGATGTATACTGGGGCTCAGTTGAAATGCAACGTCAGGACTTTATGAATTAAGTCACACGAAGAGAGCACAGCCTTTTCCGCCCTGCCACGTGTGTATCGGTAACTCGCCGTGATCGTATAGTGGTCCGTACTTTGCGTTGTGGCCGCAACAACCCCGGTTCGAATCCGGGTCACGGCAGAATAGGGGCGTCTGCTTTTACTACTTGCGCGAATGAAGGCAAAAAAAAGCCAATCGATGTGAACGAACGGCGCTTTACAGAGGAGTACTGCCTGACTGGATCGTTGATGAACGACAGAGGCCACTCCGACCTCTTCTCGGTTTTCTTCAATGACTTACTAAGGATCTTCTTCACATTCGCCCATGCAGGGGAAGCCAGTTACACCAAAGCAAACGCAGGAAAGTGCATTTCAAGCAGAGACCAGGAGGGACTTGTTTACACCGAGAGTGGTCGGAGAATGGAACAATGCGCCCAGCCCTGTTGCTGGAGCCGATTCTTGATGAGATCTTGGGCTCACTAAGAGGCCCCCGCTGGATGCTAATATTTCTGTTGTTCTTGCAGGTCCTGCGCTGCTTTTGAGCCGACAGAGCTCGTCCTGGTCTGTCGGCACAGCCCAATTGCAAATGATCGGCTCCGCGTACAGAAGGAACGTGCGTTTGGTACAAGAGTGCATGAAGGCACCGGACGTAAATACATTGGGAACAAATGACCGGTCGCTCAAGACCTCTGTGAAGTACAGGAGCGTGCAAAAACAGGCTGTTTCCGCCCGGTCTCGAACCGGGAACTTTTCGCGTGCTAGGCGAACGTGACAGCCGCTACACTACAGGGATCGCTGCTGGTGTCTCGCTTGCGTTTCGGGCTGAGAAAGGGAAGCGTCACTTTAGACAGGGGGCGCTGGAGAGAGGAACAAAGGGCGCGATGAAACAAAATGCCGAAACCCGGGATCGAACCAGGGACCTTTAGATCTTCAGTCTAACGCTCTCCCAACTGAGCTATTTCGGCGGTGCAAGCTCACAGCCACCTGCTCCAGCCTTCCTGTGTTGGGGCATGAGCGCACCAAGAGGAGCGGGAGAGTGTTGCAGGAACGTCACTCAGAAGGAAAGCCACCCAGCTGCGCCCTCTGAGCTCTGTCCAGCGCATCTTCCTCGCATGGACTCCTGCCTGCGACGGGCAGGAAACAATTAGCAAGAACAGAACAGCACCCCATGGGTGTCTCATGACCACACCTTAGGTTGTGACACGTGCAGGTGTGAGGGGTTGCCGGGCTACTCTGGAGCAGAGCTTGGGCGGAGGGGGGGCGGGAAAGCAGACAAAGAGGTGACACGATCACAGCTCTCCTCCGCCCCAGGCTTCCGCTCGATAAGCTACTGGACACACCCGCCCCTCCTCACACAGACCGTGGAAAAGCCCCCGAGTGGGAGGGCTCTCTCTTCCTCCCAGGAGCTCTTGGACACGACGCACAGACAGAGCGCGGGGAGCCGCCGCCTGCAAACACGGCTCCAGGCAGGACTCCACTCCGCAGGAGCCGCAGAGCAGAGGAGATGGGGGCAGCTTAGTTCCTGTGCAGAGACCTGAGCTGTTGTTGCTGCGGACGCTGTCTTTTCTGTTCTCGGGGTAGGAGTGAATGTTGAGTTGCCCTTAGAAATGAAGCAGAGCACTTCAACGGCACGGGTGTGTGTGTGTGCGTGCGCCCTGGTGATTCTGGGAGACAGATCGAACCTGGGCTAAAAGAGAGGGGGCTTAGCCCTCTTCCATTTGCTAGTTCAAAGTTGTACAACCCATTTGTATCTGCTAGGCGGTGCAGTCGTCGTGCACAAAGAACGCTTTGAAAAGCGTCAAAAGCAAGTCATTCCGAGTTGGTCGTTTGTGTTTTCCGTTCAGACGCGAAATGCTGAAATGATCTCTCGGCTCCTCGGTTGTCATTTCTGCTCCGTAAAGGAATCACAGCACCCGTCGCCTTCCAGCACGCTGGGTCGGGTCACGATGCCGGGGATCGGAGAGGGCGATGTCTTCCTCGTTAGTATAGTGGCAAGTATCCCCGCCTGTCACGCGGGAGACCGGGGTTCGATTCCCCGACGGGGAGCAGAAAGCTTTTCTTTTACCTCCTTAGAGAAAGGACTGCCTTTCACTTCTCTGTTTTCTTTCACAGCGTCGTGCACCTTTTCATTGCTCTCGCTTTCAGAGCCTCCGCACGGCACACGACTCGACATCAGGAAGCACATTGAAGTGAAAGCAGGAAGCGCTGCGACATGCACTGTGCAGATCCCGCCACACTAAGAGGTGAGTGGGTCTGTTCGATGCACAAAGAACCCATTGATAAGCGTCAAAGGCAAGTCATTCCGAGTTGGTCGTTTGTGTTTTCTGTTCAGACGCGAAATGCTGAAATGATCTCTCGGCTCCTCGGTTGTCATTTCTGCTCCGTAAAGGAATCACAGCACGCGTCGGCTTCCAGCACGGTGGGTCGGGACACGATGCCGGGGGTCGGAGAGAGCGATGTCTTCCTCGTTAGTATAGTGGTGATTATCCCCACCTGTCACGCGGGAGACTGGGGTACATCAGGACGCGCATTGAAGTGAAAGCAGGATGCGCTGCGACATGCACTGTGCAGATCCCGCCACACTGAGAGGTGAGTGGGTCTGTTCGATCACAGCGCTAGGCGAATCCCCAATCCCCTTTTGTGCGTGGCGACAAAAGAAGCCGGTCTGTTTCCGCCCGGTTTCGAACCGGGGACCTTTCGCGTGTGAGGCGAACGTGATAACCACTACACTACGGAAACGGTGGCAAACCGTGCCCAGCGGCCCAGTCCTGAGCTTCGCCAATGCGATTCAGCTGCTTCCAGTGCCTTTATTGGAGTGCACTGATGGACCGTGCTCTCTCTCCAGAGACCAGCACGCCTGTCATGGACGGAGCAGGAAAGGCGGCGCCACATTCTACAGCCCTCTCCACGCAATCGACGAAATCGGGCTACTGAAGTGGAGAAAATCGCCTCTCCAGAAAGTGCAAATATCATCTTGGAGAATATAAATCCTATTGCCGAAGGTCAGCCCTGTCTACCAGACTAACCCTCCCACCTCCTGCAGCGATGATCAGCTCGTCTCACACGCGAGAAGTCTTCGGTTGGAAACAAGCGCCCCCTCTTCTCGCGCGTTTTGCACGTTCGAGTGGTTTTAATGCGGCTCCTTCGTACACGGTGCTGATCTTTTGGAAAGCAGGAGGCAAAACTGACACGTTCCCATACCAGGAGTATGGAGTTTTCAACCCGAGCCGCCTGGGTGAAAACCAGGAATCCTAACCGCTAGACCATATGGGAGCACACAACCCCGCTGTTCCGGGCATCATGCAAGCAAACTACATAAATATGAGAAAACACGCAAGAGAGTTGTCACTCAGAGTGTCCAAGGGTCGATGTATACTGGGGCTCAGTTGAAATGCAACGTCAGGACTTTTCCGAATTAGGTCACACGAAGAGAGCACAGCCTTTTCCGCCCTGCCACGTGTGTATCGGTAACTCGCCGTGATCGTATAGTGGTCCGTACTTTGCGTTGTGGCCGCAACAACCCCGGATCGAATCCGGGTCACGGCAGAATAGGGGCGTCTGCTTTTACTACTTGCGCGAATGAAGGCAAAAAAAAGCCAATCGATGTGAACGAACGGCGCTTTACAGAGGAGTACTGCCTGACTGGATCGTTGATGAACGACAGAGGCCACTCCGACCTCTTCTCGGTTTTCTTCAATGACTTACTAAGGATCTTCTTCACATTCGCCCATGCAGGGGAAGCCAGTTACACCAAAGCAAACGCAGGAAAGTGCATTTCAAGCAGAGACCAGGAGGGACTTGTTTACACCGAGAGTGGTCGGAGAATGGAACAATGCGCCCAGCCCTGTTGCTGGAGCCGATTCTTGATGAGATCTTGGGCTCACTAAGAGGCCCCCGCTGGATGCTAATCTTTCTGTTGTTCTTGCAGGTCCTGCGCTGCTTTTGAGCCGACAGAGCTCGTCCTGGTCTGTCGGCACAGCCCAATTGCAAATGATCGGCTCCGCGTACAGAAGGAACGTGCGTTTGGTACGAGAGTGCATGAAGGCACCGGACGGAAATACATTGGGAACAAATGACCGGTCGCTCAAGACCTCTGTGAAGTACAGGAGCGTGCAAAAAGAGGCTGTTTCCGCCCGGTCTCAAACCAGGGACCTTTCGCGTGTTAGGCGAACGTGACAGCCGCTACACTACGGAAACCTACAGGGATCGCTGCTGGTGTCTCGCTTGCGTTTCGGGCTGAGAAAGGGAAGCGTCACTTTAGACAGGGGGCGCTGGAGAGAGGAACAAAGGGCGCGATGAAACAGAATGCCGAAACCCGGGATCGAACCAGGGACCTTTAGATCTTCAGTCTAACGCTCTCCCAACTGAGCTATTTCGGCGGTGCAGAGAGCTCACAGCCACCTGCTCCAGCCTTCCTGTGTTGGGGCATGAGCGCACCAAGAGGAGCGGGAGAGTGTTGCAGGAACGTCACTCAGAAGGAAAGCCACCCAGCTGCGCCCTCTGAGCTCTGTCCAGCGCATCTTCCTCGCATGGACTCCTGCCTGCGACGGGCAGGAAACAATTAGCAAGAACAGAACAGCACCCCATGGGTGTCTCATGACCACACCTTAGGTTGTGACACGTGCAGGTGTGAGGGGTTGCCGGGCTACTCTGGAGCAGAGCTTGGGCGGAGGGGGGGCGGGAAAGCAGACAAAGAGGTGACACCTCAAGGTCTGCACGATCACAGCTCTCCGCCGCCCCAGGCTTCCGCTCGATAAGCTACTGGACACACCCGCCCCTCCTCACACAGACCGTGGAAAAGCCCCCGAGTGGGAGGGCTCTCTCTTCCTCCCAGGAGCTCTTGGACACGACGCACAGACAGAGCGCGGGGAGCCGCCGCCTGCAAACACGGCTCCAGGCAGGACTCCACTCCGCAGGAGCCGCAGAGCAGAGGAGATGGGGGCAGCTTAGCTCCTGTGCAGAGACCTGAGCTGTTGTTGCTGCGGACGCTGTCTTTTCTGTTCTCGGGGTAGGAGTGAATGTTGAGTTGCCCTTAGAAATGAAGCAGAGCACTTCAACGGCACGGTTGTGTGTGTGTGTGCGTGCGCCCTGGTGATTCTGGGAGACAGATCGAACCTGGGCTAAAAGAGAGGGGGCTTAGCCCTCTTCCATTTGCATCTGCTAGGCGGCGCAGTCGTCGTGCACAAAGAACGCTTTGAAAAGCGTCAAAAGCAAGTCATTCCGAGTTGGTCGTTTGTGTTTTCCGTTCAGACGCGAAATGCTGAAATGATCTCTCGGCTCCTCGGTTGTCATTTCTGCTCCGTAAAGGAATCACAGCACGCGTCGCCTTCCAGCACGCTGGGTCGGGTCACGATGCCGGGGATCGGAGAGGGCGATGTCTTCCTCGTTAGTATAGTGGCAAGTATCCCCGCCTGTCACGCGGGAGACCGGGGTTCGATTCCCCGACGGGGAGCAGAAAGCTTTTCTTTTACCTCCTTAGAGAAAGGACTGCCTTTCACTTCTCTGTTTTCTTTCACAGCGTCGTGCACCTTTTCATTGCTCTCGCTTTCAGAGCCTCCGCACGGCACACGACTCGACATCAGGAAGCACATTGAAGTGAAAGCAGGAAGCGCTGCGACATGCACTGTGCAGATCCCGCCACACTAAGAGGTGAGTGGGTCTGTTCGATGCACAAAGAACCCATTGATAAGCGTCAAAGGCAAGTCATTCCGAGTTGGTCGTTTGTGTTTTCTGTTCAGACGCGAAATGCTGAAATGATCTCTCGGCTCCTCGGTTGTCATTTCTGCTCCGTAAAGGAATCACAGCACGCGTCGGCTTCCAGCACGGTGGGTCGGGACACGATGCCGGGGGTCGGAGAGAGCGATGTCTTCCTCGTTAGTATAGTGGTGATTATCCCCACCTGTCACGCGGGAGACTGGGGTACATCAGGACGCGCATTGAAGTGAAAGCAGGATGCGCTGCGACATGCACTGTGCAGATCCCGCCACACTGAGAGGTGAGTGGGTCTGTTCGATCACAGCGCTAGGCGAATCCCCAATCCCCTTTTGTGCGTGGCGACAAAAGAAGCCGGTCTGTTTCCGCCCGGTTTCGAACCGGGGACCTTTCGCGTGTGAGGCGAACGTGATAACCACTACACTACGGAAACGGTGGCAAACCGTGCCCAGCGGCCCAGTCCTGAGCTTCGCCAATGCGATTCAGCTGCTTCCAGTGCCTTTATTGGAGTGCGCTGATGGACCGTGCTCTCTCTCCAGAGACCAGCACGCCTGTCATGGACGGAGCAGGAAAGGCGGCGCCACATTCTACAGCCCTCTCCACGCAATCGACGAAATCGGGCTACTGAAGTGGAGAAAATCGCCTCTCCAGAAAGTGCAAATATCATCTTGGAGAATATAAATCCTATTGCCGAAGGTCAGCCCTGTCTACCAGACTAACCCTCCCACCTCCTGCAGCGATGATCAGCTCGTCTCACACGCGAGAAGTCTTCGGTTGGAAACATGCGCCCCCTCTTCTCGCGCGTTTTGCACGTTCGAGTGGTTTTAATGCGGCTCCTTCGTACACGGTGCTGATCTTTTGGAAAGCAGGAGGCAAAACTGACACGTTCCCATACCAGGAGTATGGAGTTTTCAACCCGAGCCGCCTGGGTGAAAACCAGGAATCCTAACCGCTAGACCATATGGGAGCACACAACCCCGCTGTTCCGGGCATCATGCAAGCAAACTACATAAATATGAGAAAACACGCAAGAGAGTTGTCACTCAGAGTGTCCAAGGGTCGATGTATACTGGGGCTCAGTTGAAATGCAACGTCAGGACTTTTCCGAATTAGGTCACACGAAGAGAGCACAGCCTTTTCCGCCCTGCCACGTGTGTATCGGTAACTCGCCGTGATCGTATAGTGGTCCGTACTTTGCGTTGTGGCCGCAACAACCCCGGTTCGAATCCGGGTCACGGCAGAATAGGGGCGTCTGCTTTTACTACTTGCGCGAATGAAGGCAAAAAAAAGCCAATCGATGTGAACGAACGGCGCTTTACAGAGGAGTACTGCCTGACTGGATCGTTGATGAACGACAGAGGCCACTCCGACCTCTTCTCGGTTTTCTTCAATGACTTACTAAGGATCTTCTTCACATTCGCCCATGCAGGGGAAGCCAGTTACACCAAAGCAAACGCAGGAAAGTGCATTTCAAGCAGAGACCAGGAGGGACTTGTTTACACCGAGAGTGGTCGGAGAATGGAACAATGCGCCCAGCCCTGTTGCTGGAGCCGATTCTTGATGAGATCTTGGGCTCACTAAGAGGCCCCCGCTGGATGCTAATCTTTCTGTTGTTCTTGCAGGTCCTGCGCTGCTTTTGAGCCGACAGAGCTCGTCCTGGTCTGTCGGCACAGCCCAATTGCAAATGATCGGCTCCGCGTACAGAAGGAACGTGCGTTTGGTACGAGAGTGCATGAAGGCACCGGACGGAAATACATTGGGAACAAATGACCGGTCGCTCAAGACCTCTGTGAAGTACAGGAGCGTGCAAAAAGAGGCTGTTTCCGCCCGGTCTCAAACCAGGGACCTTTCGCGTGTTAGGCGAACGTGACAGCCGCTACACTACGGAAACCTACAGGGATCGCTGCTGGTGTCTCGCTTGCGTTTCGGGCTGAGAAAGGGAAGCGTCACTTTAGACAGGGGGCGCTGGAGAGAGGAACAAAGGGCGCGATGAAACAGAATGCCGAAACCCGGGATCGAACCAGGGACCTTTAGATCTTCAGTCTAACGCTCTCCCAACTGAGCTATTTCGGCGGTGCAGAGAGCTCACAGCCACCTGCTCCAGCCTTCCTGTGTTGGGGCATGAGCGCACCAAGAGGAGCGGGAGAGTGTTGCAGGAACGTCACTCAGAAGGAAAGCCACCCAGCTGCGCCCTCTGAGCTCTGTCCAGCGCATCTTCCTCGCATGGACTCCTGCCTGCGACGGGCAGGAAACAATTAGCAAGAACAGAACAGCACCCCATGGGTGTCTCATGACCACACCTTAGGTTGTGACACGTGCAGGTGTGAGGGGTTGCCGGGCTACTCTGGAGCAGAGCTTGGGCGGAGGGGGGGCGGGAAAGCAGACAAAGAGGTGACACGATCACAGCTCTCCGCCGCCCCAGGCTTCCGCTCGATAAGCTACTGGACACACCCGCCCCTCCTCACACAGACCGTGGAAAAGCCCCCGAGTGGGAGGGCTCTCTCTTCCTCCCAGGAGCTCTTGGACACGACGCACAGACAGAGCGCGGGGAGCCGCCGCCTGCAAACACGGCTCCAGGCAGGACTCCACTCCGCAGGAGCCGCAGAGCAGAGGAGATGGGGGCAGCTTAGCTCCTGTGCAGAGACCTGAGCTGTTGTTGCTGCGGACGCTGTCTTTTCTGTTCTCGGGGTAGGAGTGAATGTTGAGTTGCCCTTAGAAATGAAGCAGAGCACTTCAACGGCACGGTTGTGTGTGTGTGTGCGTGCGCCCTGGTGATTCTGGGAGACAGATCGAACCTGGGCTAAAAGAGAGGGGGCTTAGCCCTCTTCCATTTGCTAGTTCAAAGTTGTACAACCCATTTGCATCTGCTAGGCGGCGCAGTCGTCGTGCACAAAGAACGCTTTGAAAAGCGTCAAAAGCAAGTCATTCCGAGTTGGTCGTTTGTGTTTTCCGTTCAGACGCGAAATGCTGAAATGATCTCTCGGCTCCTCGGTTGTCATTTCTGCTCCGTAAAGGAATCACAGCACGCGTCGCCTTCCAGCACGCTGGGTCGGGTCACGATGCCGGGGATCGGAGAGGGCGATGTCTTCCTCGTTAGTATAGTGGCAAGTATCCCCGCCTGTCACGCGGGAGACCGGGGTTCGATTCCCCGACGGGGAGCAGAAAGCTTTTCTTTTACCTCCTTAGAGAAAGGACTGCCTTTCACTTCTCTGTTTTCTTTCACAGCGTCGTGCACCTTTTCATTGCTCTCGCTTTCAGAGCCTCCGCACGGCACACGACTCGACATCAGGAAGCACATTGAAGTGAAAGCAGGAAGCGCTGCGACATGCACTGTGCAGATCCCGCCACACTAAGAGGTGAGTGGGTCTGTTCGATGCACAAAGAACCCATTCATAAGCGTCAAAGGCAAGTCATTCCGAGTTGGTCGTTTGTGTTTTCTGTTCAGACGCGAAATGCTGAAATGATCTCTCGGCTCCTCGGTTGTCATTTCTGCTCCGTAAAGGAATCACAGCACGCGTCGGCTTCCAGCACGGTGGGTCGGGACACGATGCCGGGGGTCGGAGAGAGCGATGTCTTCCTCGTTAGTATAGTGGTGATTATCCCCACCTGTCACGCGGGAGACTGGGGTACATCAGGACGCGCATTGAAGTGAAAGCAGGATGCGCTGCGACATGCACTGTGCAGATCCCGCCACACTGAGAGGTGAGTGGGTCTGTTCGATCACAGCGCTAGGCGAATCCCCAATCCCCTTTTGTGCGTGGCGACAAAAGAAGCCGGTCTGTTTCCGCCCGGTTTCGAACCGGGGACCTTTCGCGTGTGAGGCGAACGTGATAACCACTACACTACGGAAACGGTGGCAAACCGTGCCCAGCGGCCCAGTCCTGAGCTTCGCCAATGCGATTCAGCTGCTTCCAGTGCCTTTATTGGAGTGCGCTGATGGACCGTGCTCTCTCTCCAGAGACCAGCACGCCTGTCATGGACGGAGCAGGAAAGGCGGCGCCACATTCTACAGCCCTCTCCACGCAATCGACGAAATCGGGCTACTGAAGTGGAGAAAATCGCCTCTCCAGAAAGTGCAAATATCATCTTGGAGAATATAAATCCTATTGCCGAAGGTCAGCCCTGTCTACCAGACTAACCCTCCCACCTCCTGCAGCGATGATCAGCTCGTCTCACACGCGAGAAGTCTTCGGTTGGAAACAAGCGCCCCCTCTTCTCGCGCGTTTTGCACGTTCGAGTGGTTTTAATGCGGCTCCTTCGTACACGGTGCTGATCTTTTGGAAAGCAGGAGGCAAAACTGACACGTTCCCATACCAGGAGTATGGAGTTTTCAACCCGAGCCGCCTGGGTGAAAACCAGGAATCCTAACCGCTAGACCATATGGGAGCACACAACCCCGCTGTTCCGGGCATCATGCAAGCAAACTACATAAATATGAGAAAACACGCAAGAGAGTTGTCACTCAGAGTGTCCAAGGGTCGATGTATACTGGGGCTCAGTTGAAATGCAACGTCAGGACTTTTCCGAATTAGGTCACACGAAGAGAGCACAGCCTTTTCCACCCTGCCACGTGTGTATCGGTAACTCGCCGTGATCGTATAGTGGTCCGTACTTTGCGTTGTGGCCGCAACAACCCCGGTTCGAATCCGGGTCACGGCAGAATAGGGGCGTCTGCTTTTACTACTTGCGCGAATGAAGGCAAAAAAAAGCCAATCGATGTGAACGAACGGCGCTTTACAGAGGAGTACTGCCTGACTGGATCGTTGATGAACGACAGAGGCCACTCCGACCTCTTCTCGGTTTTCTCCGAGATCCTGTGAGCCTGTCTCTCAATAATAATAATACAGTGTGTGACCTCCTGTCCCAGCCTGGGGAACAGTGAGCCAGACTCTCAATAATAATAATACAGTGTGATCTCCAGTCCCAGCCAGAGGAACAGTAAGCCTGTCTCTCAATACTAATAATACAGTGTGTGATTTCCAGTCCCAGCCTGAGGAATAGACAGTGAGCCTGTCTCACAATAATAATAATACAGTGTGTGAACTCCTGTCCCAGCCTGGGAAACAGTGAGCCAGACTCTCAATGATAATAATACAGTGTGATCTACTGTCCCAGCCTGGGGAACAGACAGTAAACCTGTCTCTCAATAATAATAATCCAGTGTGTGATCTTAGCCTGAGGAACAGACAGTGATCCTGTCTCTCAATAATAATCATCCAGTGTGGGATGTCCTGTCCCAGTCTGAAGAACAAACAGTGAGCATGTCTCTCAATAATAAAAGAACAGTGTGTGATCTCCAGTCCACGCCAGAGGAACAGTGAGCCTGTCTCTCAATACAAATAATACAGTGTGTGATATACTGCCCCAGCCTGAGGAACAGACAGTGAGCCTGTCTCTCAATAATAATAATAAAGTGTGTGACCTCCTGTCCCAGCCTGGGAAACAGTGAGCTTGTCGTTCATTAATAATAATATAGTGTGTGATCCACTGTCCCAGCCTGAGGAACAGACAGTCAGCCTGTCTCTCAATAATAATAATGCAGTTTGTGATCTCCTGTCCCAACCTGAGGAACAGACAGGAGTGAGCCAGTCTCTCAGTAATAATGAAGCAGATTATTATCTGCTGTCCCAGCGTAAGAAACAATCAGGAAAGAGCAGGTCTCTCGATAATAATAATATAGTGTGTGATCTCCTGTCCCACCCTGAGGAACAGACAGTGAGCCTGTCTCTCAATAATAATAATAATACTGTGTGTGACCTCCTGTCCCAGCCTGGGGAACAGTGAGCCAGACTCTCAATAATAATAATACAGTGTGATCTCCTGTCCCAGCCTGAGAAACAGTGAGCCTGTCTCTCAATAATAAAAATACAGTGTGTGATCTCCTGTCCCAGCCTGGGGAACAGACAGTAAACCTGTCTGTCAATAATAATAATCCAGTGTGTGATCTCCTGTCTTAGCCTGAGGAACAGACAGTGATCCTGTGTCTCAATAATAATAATCCAGTGTGGGATGTCCTGTCCCAGTCTGAGGAACAAACAGTGAGCATGTCTCTCAATAATAAAAGAACAGTGTGTGATCTCCAGTCCCAGCCAGAGGAACAGTGAGCCAGACTCTCAATAATAATAATATAGTGTGTGATCTCCTGTCCCAGCCTGGGAAACAGTGAGTCAGACTCTCAATAATTATAATACAGTGTGATCTACTGTCCCAGCCTGAGGAACAGACAGTGAGCCTGTATCTCAATAATAATAATACAGTGCGTGATCTCCTGTACTAGCCTGAGGAACAGACAGCGAGCCCGTCTCTCAATAATAATAATACAGTGCGTGATATACTGCCCCAGCCTGAGGAACAGACAGTGAGCCAGTCTCTCAGTAATAATAATACAGTGTGATCTCCTGTCCCAGCCTGAGGAACAGTGAGCCTGTCTCTCAATAATAAAAATACAGTGTGTGATCTCCTGTCCCACCCTGGGGAACAGACAGTAAACCTGTCTCTCAATAATAATAATCCAGTGTGTGATCTCCTGTCTTAGCCTGAGGAACAGACAGTGATCCTGTGTCTCAATAATAATAATCCAGTGTGGGATGTCCTGTCCCAGTCTGAGGAACAAACAGTGAGCATGTCTCTCAATAATAAAAGAACAGTGTGTGATCTCCAGTCCACGCCAGAGGAACAGTGAGCCTGTCTCTCAATACAAATAATACAGTGTGTGATATACTGCCCCAGCCTGAGGAACAGACAGTGAGCCTGTCTCTCAATAATAATAATACAGTGTGTGATTTCCCGTCCCAGCCTGGGGAACAGTGAGCCAGACTCTCAATAATAATAATACAGTGTGTGATCTCCTGTCCCAGCCTGGGAAACAGTGAGTCAGACTCTCAATAATTATAATAAAGTGTGATCTACTGTCCCAGCCTGAGGAACAGACAGTGAGCCTGTATCTCAATAATAATAATACAGTGCGTGATCTCCTGTACTAGCCTGAGGAACAGACAGCGAGCCCGTCTCTCAATAATAATAATACAGTGTGTGATATACTGCCCCAGCCTGAGGAACAGACAGTGAGCCTGTCTCTCAATAATAATAATACAGTGTGTGATCTCCTGTCCCAGCCTGGGAAACAGTGAGCCAGACTCTTAATAATCATAATACAGTGTGATCTTCTCTACAAGTCTGAGGAACAGTGAACCTGTCTCTCTATAATAATAATACAGTGTGTGACCTCCTGTCCCAGCCCAAAAGAAGAGACAGTGAGCCTAGCTCTCAATAATAATAATACAGTGTGTGTCTCCTGTCCCAGCCTGAGGAACAGACAGTGAACCTGTCTCTCAATAATAATAATAATACAATGTGTGACCTCCTGCCCCAGCCTGAGGAACAGACGTTGAGCATGTCTCTCAACAATAATATGAATAAACTGTGTGATCTCCTGTCCAGCCTGAGGAACAAACAGTGAGCCTGTCTCTCAATAATAATAATACAGTGTGTGACTTCCTGTCCCAGCCTGAGGAACAGACAGTGAGCCTGTCTCTCAATAATAATAATATAGTGTGTGACCTCCTGTCCCAGCCTGAGGAACAGTGAGTCTGTCTCTCAATAATAACAATACAGTGTGATCTCCTGTCCCAGCCTGAGAAACAGACAGTGAGCCTGTCTCTCAATAATAATAATACAGTGTGTGATCTCCTATACTAGCCTGAGGAACAGACAGCTAGCCTTTCTCTCAATAATAATAATACAGTGTGTGACCTCCTGTCCCAGCTTGGGGAACAGTGAGCCAGACTCTCAATAATCATAATAGAGTGTGATCTACTGTCCCAACCTGAGGAACAGTGAGTTTATCTGTCAATAATAATAATACAGTGTGATCTCCAGTCCCAGCCTGAGGAACAGACAGTGAACCTGTTTCTGAATAATAATAATACAATGTGTGACCACCTGTCCCAGACTGAGGATAAGACAGTGAGCCTGTCTCTAAATAATAATAATACAGTGTGGGATCTCCTGTCCCAGCCTGGGGAACAGTAAGCCAGACTCTCAATAATAATAATACAGTGTGATCTACTGTCCCAGCCTGAGGAACAGTGAGCCTGTCTCTCAATAATAATAACCTAGTGTGGAATGTCCTGTCCCAGTCTGAGGAACAATCCGTGAGCATGTCTCTCAATAATAATAGAACAGTGTGTGATCTCCAGTCCCAGCCAGAGGAACAGACAGTGAGCTTGTATTTCAGTAATAATAATACAGTGTGTCATTTCCTGCCCCAGCCAGAGGAACAGACAGTGAGCCTGTCTCTCAACAATAATAATACAATGTGTGATCTCCTGTCCCAGCCTGAGGAACAGACAGTGAACCTGTTTCTCAATAATAATAATACAGTGTGTGACCTCCTGTCCCAGCCTGAGGAAGAGACAGTGAACCTGTCTCTCAATAATAATAATACAGTGTGTGACCTCCTGTCCCAGCCTGATGAAGAGACAGTGAACCTCTCTGTCAGTAATAATAATACAGTGTGTGATCTCCTGTCCCAGCCCAAAAGAAGAGACAGTGAGCCTATCTCTCAATAATAATAATACAGTGTGTGATCTCCTGTCCCAGCCTGAGGAACAGACAGTGAACCTGTCTCTCAATAATAATAATAATACAGTGTGTGACCTCCTGTCCCAGAATGAGGAACAGACAGTGAGCCTGTCTCTCAATAATAATAATACAGTGTGTGACCTCCTGTCCCAGCCTGAGGAACAGACAGTGAGCCTGTCTCTCAATAATAATAATACAGTGTGAGATCTCCTGTCCCAACCTGAGGAACAGACAGGAGTGAGCTAGTCTCTCAATAATTATAAAGCAAATTATGATCTCCTGTAACAGCCTAAGGAACAGTCAGGAAAGAGAAGGTCTCTCGATAATAATAATACAGTGTGTGATCTCCTGTCCCAGTCTGAGGAACAGACAGTGAGCCTGTTTCTCAATTATAATAATACAGTGTGGGACCTCCTGTCCCAGCCTGAGGAACAGACAGTGAGCCCGTCTCTCAATAATAATAATACAGTGTGTGATCTCCTGTCCGAGCCTGAAGAACAGACAGTGAGCGTCTCACTCATTAATAATACGGTGTGTGATCTGTCCCAGTCTGGGGAATTCAAAGTGAGCCTGTCTCTCAGTAATAATAATATAGTGTGTGATCTCCTGTCCCAACCTGAGGAACAGACAGGAGTGAGGCAGTCTCTCAATAATAATAAAGCAGATTATGATCTGCTGTCCCAGCCTAAGGAACAATCAGGAAAGAACAGGTCTCTCGATAATAATAATACAGTGTGTGACCTCCTGTCCCAGCCTGGAGAACAGTGAGCCAGACTCTCAATTATAATATTTCAGTGTGATCTACTGTCCCAGCCTGAGGAACAGACAGTGAGTTTGTCTCTCAATAATAATACAGTGTGATCTCCTGTCCCAGCCTGAGGAACAGTGAGCCTGTCTCTCAATAATAATAACCTAGTGTGGAATGTCCTGTCCCAGTCTGAGGATCAAACCGTGAGCATGTCTCTCAATAATAATAGAACAGTGTGTGATCTCCAGTCCCAGCCAGAGGAACAGACAGTGAGCTTGTATCTCAGTAATAATAATACAGTGTGTCATTTCCTGCCCCAGCCAGAGGAACAGACAGTGAGTATGTCTCTCAACAATAATAATACAGTGTGTGATCTCCTGTCCCAGCCTGAGGAACAGACAGTGAGCCTCTCTCTCAATAATAATAATATAGTGTGGGATCTCCTGTCCCATCCTGAGGAACAGACAGTGAGCCTATCTCTCAATAATAATAATACACTGTGTGATCCCCTGTCCCAGCCAGAGGAACAGACAATGAGCCCGTCTCTCAATAAAAATAATACAGTGTGGGATCGCCTGTCCCAGCCTGAGGAACAAACAGTGAGCCTGTCTCGAAATAATAATAATACAGAGTGTGATTTCCTGTCCCAGCCTGGGGAACAGTGAGCCAGACTCTCAATAATATTAATAATAATAATACAGTGTGATCTACTGTCCCAGCCTGAAGAACAGACAGTGAGCCTGTCTCTCAATAATAACAGAGTGTGTGACCACCTGTCCCAGACTGAGGAAAAGACAGTGAGTCTGTCTCTCAATAATTATAATACAGTGTGTGACCTCCTGTCCCAGACTGAGGAAAAGACAGTGAGTCAGTTTCTAAATAATAATTATACAGTGTGGGATCTCCTGTCCCAGCCTGGGGAACAGTGAGCCAGACTCTCAATAATAATAATACAGTGTGATCTACTGTCCCAGCCTGAGGAACAGACAGTGAGTTTGTCTCTCAATAATAATACAGTGTGATCTCCAGTCCCATCCAGAGGAACAGACAGTGAGCTTGTTTCTCAGTAATAATAATACAGTGTGTCATTTCCTGCCCCAGCCAGAGGAACAGACAGTGAGCATGTCTCTCAACAATAATAATACAGTGTGTGATCTCCTGTCCCAGCCTGAGGAACAGACAGTGAGCCTCTCTCTCAGTAATAATAATACAGTGTGTGATCTACTGTCCCAGCCTGAGGAACAGTGAGCCTGTCAATCAATAATAATAATACAATATGTGATCTCCTGTCCCAGTCTGAGGAACAGACAGTCAGCCTATCTATCAATAATAATAATACAGTGTGTGATCTTCTGTCCCAGCCTGAGGAACAGACAGAGAGCCTGTCTCTAAATAATAATAATACAGTGTGTGATCCTCTGTCCCAGCCTGAGGAACAGACAGCAAGCCTGTCTCTCAATAATAATAATACACTGTGTGATCCCCTGTCCCTGCCAGAGGAACAGACAATTAGCCCATCTCTCAATAATAAAAAAACAGTGTGGGATCTCCTGTCCCAGCCTGAGGAACAGTGAGCCTGTCAATCAATAATAATACAGTATGTGATGTCCTGTCTCAGCTTGAGGAACAGAGAGTAAGCCTGTCTCTCAATAATAATAATTCAGTGTGGGATCTCCTGTCCCAACCTGAGGAATAGACAGTGAGCCTGTCTCTCAATAATAATAATACACTGTGTGATCCCCTGTCCCAGCCAGAGGAACAGACAATTAGGCCGTCTCTCAATAATAATAATACAGTGTGGGATCTCCTGTCCCAGCCTGAGGAACAGTGAGCCTGTCAATCAATAATAATACAGTATGTTATGTCCTGTCTCAGCTTGAGGAACAGAGAGTAAGCCTGTCTCTCAATAATAATACAGTGTGTGACCACCTGTCCCAGCCTGAGGAACAGACTGTGAGCCTGTCTCTCAATAATTATACAGTATGTGATCTTCTGACTCAGTCTGGGGAACAGATAGTGAGCCTGTCTCTCAGTAATAATAATATAGTGTGTGATCCACTGTCCCAGCCTGAGGAACAGACAGTGAGCCTGTCTCTCAATAATAATAATCCAGTGTGGGATGTCCTGTCCCAGTCTGTGGAACAAACGATGAGAATGTCTCTCAATAATACTAATATAGTGTGGGATCTCCTGTCCCAGCCTGGGGAACAGTGAGCCAGACTTTCAATAATAATACAGTGTGATCTTCTCTCCCAGCCTGGGGAAAAGACCTTGAGCCTGTCTCACAATAATAATAATACAGTGTGTGATCTCCTGTCCCAGCCTGAGGAACAGTGAGCCTGTCAATCAATAATAATAATACAATATGTGATGTACTTTCTCAGCCTGGGGAACATACAGTGAGCCTGTCTCTCTATAATAATAATACAGTGTGTGATCTCCTGTCCCAGTCTGAGGAACAGACAGTCAGCCTATCTGTCAATAATAATAATACAGTGTGTGATCTTCTGTCCCAGCCTGAGGAACAGACAGTGAGCCTGTCTCTAAATAATAATAATACAGTGTGTGATCCTCTGTCCCAGCCTGAGGAACAGACAGTGAGCCTGTCTCTCAATAATAATAATACACTGTGTGATCCCCTGTCCCAGCCAGAGGAACAGACAATGAGCCTGTCTCTCAATAATAATAATACAGTGTGGGATCTCCTGTCCCAGCCTGAGGAACAGTGAGCCTGTTAATCAATAATAATACAGTATGTGATGTTCTGTCTCAGCCTGGGGAACAGTGAGCCAGACTCTCAATAATATTAATAATAATAATACAGTGTGATCTACTGTCCCAGCCTGAGGAAAAGACAGTGAGCCTGTCTCTCAATAATAATACAGTGTGTGACCACCTGTCCCAGACTGAGGAAAAGCCAGTGAGTCTGTCTCTCAATAATTATAATACAGTGTGTGACCTGCTGTCCCAGACTGAGGAAAAGACAGTGAGTCTGTCTCTAAATAATAATAATACAGTGTGGGATCTCCTGTCCCAGCCTGGGGAACAGTAAGCCAGACTCTCAATAATAATAATATAGTGTGATCTACAGTCCCAGCCTGAGGAACAGACAGTGAGTTTGTCTCTCAATAATAATACAGTGTGATCTCCTGTCCCAGCCTGAGGAACAGTGAGCCTGTCTCTCAATAATAATAACCTAGTGTGGAATGTCCTGTCCCAGTCTGAGGAACAAACCGTGAGCATGTCTCTCAATAACAGAACAGTGTGTGATCTCCAGTCCCAGCCAGAGGAACAGATAGTGAGCTTGTTTTTCAGCAATAATAATACAGTGTGGGATCTCCTGTCCCAGCCTGAGGAACAGACAGTGAGCCTATCTCTCAATAATAGTAATACACTGTGTGATCCCCTGTCCGAGCCAGAGGAACAGACAATGAGGCCGTCTCTCAATAATAATAATACAGTGTGTGATCTCCTGTCCCAGCCTGAGGAATAGTGAGCCTGTCAATCAATAATAATACAGTATGTGATGTCCTGTCTCAGCTTGAGGAACAGAGAGTAAGCCTTACTCTCAATAATAATAATTCAGTGTGGGATCTCCTGTCCCAGCCTGAGCAACAAACAGTGAGCCTGTCTCGAAATAATAATAATACAGTGTGGGATCTCCTGTCCCTGCCTGGGGAACAGTGAGCCAGACTCTCAATAATATTAATAATACAGTGTGATCTACTGTCCCAGCCTGAGGAACAGACAGTGAGCCTGTCTCTCAATAATAATACAGTGTGTGACCACCTGTCCCAGACTGAGGAAAAGACAGTGAGTCTGTCTCTCAATAATTATAATACAGTGTGTGAGCTCCTGTCCCAGACTGAGGAAATGACAGTGAGTCTGTCTCTAAATAATAATAATACAGTGTGGGATCTCCTGTCCCAGCCTGGGGAACAGTGAGCCAGTCTCTCAATTATAATAATACAGTGTGATCTCCTGTCCCAGCCTGAGGAACAGACAGTGAGTTTGTCAATCAGACTGTGGTCTGTTCCTCAGGCTGGGACAGACTGTTCACACAGTCTGATTGACAGGCTCACTGGCTCTCAATAATAATACATTGTGTGATCTTCTGTCCTAGTCTGGGGAACAGATAGTGAGCCTGTCTCTCAATAATAATAATACAGTGTGTGATCTCCTGTCCCAGCCTGTGGAACAGTGAGCAGTCCTAATAATCACCGCTTTCCTTATTTAGCTCAGCAGCTTTTATTTCGCCTGAAGCGCAAGCATCTTGTGAGAACAGGTTGGGTTTGCTGTGCTCAACCGGCTCGGCGTCTTCATGTCGTAGCGCCGCAACAGTGTGTTTTCCTTCCTTCTCTTTTCAGCCCGGAAGAAACATTTTACTTGTTCCTTTTGTAGCCCACGCATTCCGACGCCTGTGTTGTGTTGTGGATTTTCTCCTTCTTGAATTTGTACTCCTCCTCCCTCTCTCTCCCTACCTCTACCTCTCCCTCTCTCTACCTCTCTCCATACCTTTCCCTTTTCCCCTCCCTACCTCTACCTCTCCCTCTCTCTACCTCTCCCTCTCTCCCTAACCCCCTCTCTCCCTCTCCCTCGCCCTCCACCGCTCTACCTCTCTCTACCCCTCTCTGCTCTCTCTCTCTCACTCTGGAGTTTATTTTCCAGACAGAAATCCGGCTCCGTCCCTCCTGTGGAAGATTGGTGATGCAGGATGAGAGCCCCTAAGCGAGCGCACTGCAGCAGCAGGTTCTGTGGTCTTTTTCAAATCCGCCTGCGATGAGACACAGAGGAGAAATGAAGAGCCCCAGTCGTGCTAGAAAATCACCCGGGAAAGAGACTTTCAATGTACGAAAAAAAAGTCGTTAGTAACAGACATGTTTGTTATATGTTTTAATATGTTTGTTTTGTTTTTTTAATCGCTGCGATGTGTGACTAAGCTCATACGACTAAGAGTTGCCCCCTTTGTCTAGATCTGGTAACCTGCTCGTCGCTGGTGGGCCACATCGTGTCCCCCGTCACTATACTGGGGCATTAGGACCCACACACACCGCAGGGTGAGCACCCCCTGCTGGCCCCACAGAGAGGGAGAGGTAGAGGTAGGGAGAGAGGTAGGGAGGGGAAAAGAGAGAGGTAGAGAGAGGGAGAGGTAGAGGTAGGGAGAGAGAGGAGGAGTAAAAATTCAAGCAGAGGCCTGAGTGGAGCACTGTCGTACGGCCCTGACATCAATCCCTCAACTCTCTGCATAAAGCAGTGTCTTATGGTCATGACATCCCACCCCCACCACTCTCAGTGGAAAGCACTGTCGTATAACTATGACATCCCACCTCCACCGCTCTCTGCGAAAAGCAGTATCTTCAGGCCCTGACATCCCACCCCCGCCACTATCTGCGTAAAGAAGTATCGTCAGGCCCTTACATCCCACCCCCGCCACTCTCTACATACAGAAGTGTCGTATGGCCCTGACACCCACCCCTCCACTCTTTGCGTAAAGCAATGTCGTATGGCCCTCCAACAAACCCCTCCACTCTTTGCGTTAAGCAGTTTTGTCAGGCCCTGACATCCCACCCCCTCCACTCTCTGCGTAAAGCACTGTCGTATGGCCCTGACATCCCAACCCCACCGCTCTCTGTGTAAAGCACTGTCGTATAGTCCTGACATCCCACTCCTGCCACTCTCTGCATAAAGCACTGTCGTATGGCCCTGACACCAATGCATCTCTATGCATAAAGCAGTGTCATCAGGCCCTGACATCCAACCCCCGCCACACACTGCGTAAAGCAGTATCGTCAGGCCATGACATCCCACCCCTGATACTATCTGCGTAAAGCAGTATCGTCAGGCCCTGACATCCCACCCCTCCCACTCTCTACGTAAAGCACTGTCTGTGGCCCTAACATCCCACCCCTCCACTCTCTGCGTAAAGCAATGTCGTATGGCCCTGATATCCCACCCTAGCCACTCTCTATGTAAATAAGTGTCGTATGGCCCAGACACCCACCCCACCACTCTCTGCATAAAGCAGTCTCGTCAGGCCCTGATATCCCACCCCCTCCACTCTCTGCATAAAGCAGTGTCTTATGGGCCTGACATCCCAACCCCACCGCTCTCTGTGTAAAGCACTGTCGTATAATCCTGACATCCCACTCCTGCCACTCTCTGCATAAAGCAGTGTCTTACGGCCCTGACATCCAACCCCCGCCACTCTCTGCGTAAAGCAGTATCGTCAGGCCCTGACATCCCACCCCTGATACTATCTGCGTAAAGCAGTATCGTCAGGTCCTGACATCCCACCCCTCCACTCTCTGCGTAAAGCAATGTCTAATGGCCCTGACATCCCAACCCCACCGCTCTCTGTGTAAAGCACTGTCGTATAGTCCTGACATCCCACTCCTGCCACTCTCTGCATAAAGCACTGTCGTATGGCCCTGACACCAATCCCTCCACTCTCTGCATAAAGCAGTGTCTTATGGCCCTGACACCCACCCCGCCACTCTCTGCAAAATGCAGTGTCTTATGGCCCTGAGACCCACCCCTCCGTAAAGAAGTGTCGTATGGCCCTGACACCCACCCCTCCACTCTCTGCATAAAGCAGTGTCGTCAAGCCCTGACATCCCACCCCCGCCACTATCTGCGTAAAGAATTGTCATATGGCCCTGACACCCCCCCTCCACCCTATGCATAAAGCAGTGTCTTACGGCCCTGACATCCAACCCCCCCCACTCTCTGCGTAAAGCAGTATCATCAGGTCCTGACATCCCACCCCTCCACTCTCTGCGTAAAGCAATGTCTAATGGCCCTGACATCCCAACCCCACCGCTCTCTGTGTAAAGCACTGTCGTATAGTCCTGACATCCCACTCCTGCCACTCTCTGAATAAAGCACTGTCGTATGGCCCTGACACCAATCCCTCCACTCTCTGCATAATGCAGTATCGTCAGGCCCTGACATCCCACCTCCGCCACTCTCTGCGTAAAGCAGTATCTTCAGGCCCTGACATCCCACCCCCACCACTCTCTGCGTAAAGAAGTGTCATATGGCCCTGACACCCACCCCTCCATTCTCTGCAAAATGCAGTGTCGTCAAGCCCAGACATCCCACCCCCGCCACTCTCTGCGTAAAGCAGTATCGTCAGGCCCTGACACCCACCCCTCCACTCTCTGCATAAAGCAGTGTCGTCAAGCCCTGACATCCCACCCCCGCTACTCTATGCGTAAAGCAGTATCGTCAGGCCCTGACATCCCACCCCTGATACTATCTGCGTAAAGCAGTATCGTCAGGCCCTGACATCCCACCCCTCCCACTCTCTGCGTAAAGCAATGTCGTATGGCCCTGATATCCCACCCCCTCCACTCTCTGCATAAAGCAGTCTAAAGGCCCTGACTTCCCAACCCCACCGCTCTCTGTGTAAAGCACTGTCATATAGTCCTGACATACCACTCCTGCCACTATCTGCATAAAGCACTGTCGTATGGCCCTGATACTAATCCCTCCAGTCTCTGCATAAAGCAGTGTCTTATGGCCCTGTCACCCACCCCGCCACTCTCTGCGTAAAGCAGTATCGTCAGGCCCTAACATCCCACCCCTGCCACTGTCTACGTAAAGAAGTGTCGTATGGCCCTGACACCCACCCCTCCACTCTCTACATAAAGCAGTCTCGTCAGGCCCTGCTATCCCACCCCCTCCACTCTCTGCATAAAGCAGTGTCTAAAGGCCCTGACTTCCCAACCCCACCGCTCTCTGTGTAAAGCACTGTCATATAGTCCTGACATACCACTCCTGCCACTATCTGCATAAAGCACTGTCGTATGGCCCTGATACCAATCCCTCCAGTCTCTGCATAAAGCAGTGTCTTATGGCCCTGACACCCACCCCGCCACTCTCTGCGTAAAGCAGTATCGTCAGGCCCTAACATCCCACCCCCGCCACTGTCTACGTTAAGAAGTGTCGTATGGCCCTGACATCCACCCCTCCACTCTCTGCATAAAGCAGTGTCATCAAGCCCTGACATCCCACCCCCGCCACTCTCTGCGTAAAGCAGTATCGTCAAGCCCTGACATCCCACCCCCGCCACTCTCTGCGTAAAGCACTGTCGTCAGCCTCTGACATCTGACCCCCACCACTCTCTGCTTAAAGCAGTCGTATGACCCTGACACCCACCCCTCCACTCTCTGCGTTAAGCAGTGTTGTCAGGCCCTGACATCCCACCCCCTCCACTCTCTGTGTAAAGCGTTGTCGTATGGCCCTGACATTCCACCCCTGCCACTCTCTGCTTAAAGAAGTATCGTCAGGCCCTGACATCCCACCCCCACCACTCTCTCCGTAAAGAAGTGTCGTATGGCCCTGACACCCACCCCTCCACTCTCTGCTTAAAGCAGTGTCGTCAGGCCCTGACATCCCACCCCCGCCACTCTCTACGTAAAGAAGTGTCGTATGGCCCTGAGACCCACCCCTCCACTCTCTACATAATGCAGTCACGTCAGGCCCTAACATCCCACCCCTCCACTCTCTACGTTAAGCAGTAATTAATTAATAATTATAATTGCTAACACTTATATAGCGCTTTTTTGGACACTCCACTCAAAGCGCTTCACAGGTAAATGGGTCTCCCCTCCACCACCACCAATGTGCAGCATCCACCTGGATGATGCGACGGCAGCCATTGTGCACCAGAACGTTCACCACACATCAGCTATTAGTGGGGAGGAGAGCAGAGAGTAATGAAGCCAATTCATAGATGGGGATTATTAGGAGGCCATGATTGGTAAGGGCCAATGGGAAATTTGGCCAGGACGCCGGGGTTATACCCCTACTCTTTTCAAGAAAGGCCATGGGATTTTTAATCACCAGAGAGAGTCAGGATCTCGGTTTTACGTCTCATCCGAAGGATGGCACCTGTTTACAGTATAGTGTCCCCATCACTATACTGGGGCATTAGGACCCATGTGGACCACAGGGTGAGCGCCCCCTGCTGACCCCACTAATACCTATTCCAGCAGCAACCTTTCCCAGGAGGTCACCCATCCAGGTACTGACCAGGTTCACACCTCCTTAGCTTCAGTGGGTTGCCAGTTGTTAGTTGCAGGATGATATGGCTGCTGGCAGAGTCAGGGTCAGGGTTAGGGATAGGGTTAGGGACAATCGTCAGTATCGTCAGGGCTAGGGTTAGGTACGATCGTCAGTATCGTCAGTATCGTCAGGATTAGGGTCAGGCTTAGGGTTAGGTACGATCGTCAGTATCATCAGGGTTTGGGTTAGGGTTAGGGTTTGGTACTTAGGGTTAGGGTTAGGGTTAGGTACGATCGTCAGTATCGTCAGGCCCTGACATCCCACCCCCGCCACTCTCTGTGTAAAGCACTGTCATATGGCCCTGAGATCCCGCCTCCTCTGCTATCTGCGTAAAGGACAGTCATCAACCTCTGACATCCCACACCCGCCACTCTTTGCGTAAAGCAGTATCGTCAGGCCCTGAAATCGCACCCCCGCCACTCTCTGCATAAAGTAGTGTCGTCAGACCCTGACATCCCACCCCCACCACTCTCTGCGTAACGCGGTATCGTTAGGCCTTGACATCCCACCCCCGAAACTCTCTGCATAAAGCAGTGTCTTACGGTCCTGACATCACACCCCCTCCACTCTCTGCATAAAGCACTGTCGTATGGCCCTGACACCAATCCCTCCACCCTCTACATAAAGCAGTGTCTTATGGCCCTGACACCCACCCCGCCACTCTCTGCGTAAAGCAGTATAGTCAGGCCCTGACATCCCACCACCACCACTCTCTACATAAAGCAGTGTCATATGGCCCTGAGACCCACCCCTCCACTCTCTGCATAATGCAGTCTCGTCAGGCCCTGACATCCCACCCCCGCCATTCTCTGCGTAAACCAGTATAGTCAGACTCTGACATCCCACCCCTGCCACTCTCAACGTAAAGAAGTGTCGTATGGCAATGACACCCGCCCCTCCACTCTCTGCATAAAGCAGTGTCATCAAGCCCTGACATCCCAACCCCGCCACTCTCTGCATAAAGTAGTGTCGTCAGACCCTGACATCCCACCCCCACCACTCTCTGCGTAACGCGGTATCGTTAGGCCTTGACATCCCACCCCCGCCACTATCTGCGTAAAGCAGTATCATCAGGAACTGACATCCCACCCCTCCACTCTCTGCGTAAAGCACTTTCGTATGGCCCTGACATCCCACCCTCGCCAATCACTGCGTAAAGCAGTGTCGTATGGCCCTGACACCAATCCCTCCACTCTCTACATAAAACAGTGTCTCATGGCCCTGACACCCACCCCTCCACTCTGCATAAAGCAGTGTCGTCAAGCCCTGACATCACACCCCCTCCACTCTCTGCATAAAGCACAGTCATTTGGCCCTGACATCCCAACCTCCTCTTCTCTCTGCATAAAGCCCTGTCGTATGGCCCTGACATCCCACCCCCGCCACTCTCTAAGTTAAGCAGTGTTGTTAGGCACTGAAATCCCACCACCGCCACTGTCTACGTAAAGAAGTGTCGTATGGCCCTGACACCCACCCTCGCCACTCACTGCGTAAAGCAGTGTCGTATGGCCCTGACACCAATCCCTCCACTCTCTGCATAAAGCAGTGTCTTATAGCCCTGAAATCCTACTCCTGCCACTCTCTGCATAAAGCACTGTCGTATGGCCCTGACATCAATCCCTCCACTCTCTGCATAAAGCAGTGTCATATGGTCCTGACATCCCGCCCCCGCCACTCTCTGTGTAAAGCAATGTCGTATGGCCCTGAAATCCCGCCTCCTCCGCTCTCTGCGTAAAGCACAGTCGTCAACACTTGACATACCACCCCTACCACTCTTTGCGTAAAGCAGTATCGACAGGCCCTGACATCCCACCCCCGCCACTCTCTGCGTAAAGAAGTGTCGTCTAGCCCTGACACCCACCCCTCCATTCTCTGCATAAAACAGTGTCTTATGGCGCTGACATTCCAATACCGCCACTCTCTGCGTAAAGCAGTATCGTCAAGCCCTGACATCCCACCCCCTCCACTATCTGCTTAAAGCAGTGTCATATATCCCTGACGTCCCACCCCCACCACTGTCTGCGTAAAGCACTGTCATATGGCCCTGACACCTAGCCCTCCACTCTCTGCGTTAAGCACTTATTCAGGCCCTGACATCCCACCCCCTGCACTCTCTGTGTAAAGCAGTGTCATATATCCCTGACGTCCCAACCCCACCACTGTCTGCGTAAAGCACTGTCATATGGCCCTGACACCCAGCCCTCCACTCTCTGCGTTAAGCAGTGTTGTCAGGCCCTGACATCCCACTCCCTCCACTCTCTGTGTAAAGCACTGTCATTTGGCCCTGACATCCCAACCTCCTCCTCCTTCTGCATAAAGCCCTGTCGTATAGCCCTGACATCCCACCCCCACCACTCTCTGCGTTAAGCAGTGTTTTCAGGCCCTGAAATACCACCACCGCCACTGTCTACATAAAGAAGTGTCGTATGGCCCTGACACCCACCCTCGCCACTCACTGCGTAAAGCAGTGTCGTATGGCCCTGACACCAATCCCCCCACTCTCTGCATAAAGAAGTGTCGTCAAGCCCTGACATCCCAACCCCGCCACTCTCTGCGTAAAGCACTGTCGTATGGCCCTGACACCCAGCCCTCCACTCTCTGCGTTAAGCAGTGTTGTCAGGCCCTGACATCCCACTTCCTCCACTCTCTGTGTAAAGCACTGTCATTTGGCCCTGACATCCCAACCTCCTCTGCTCTCTGCATAAAGCACTGTCGTATGGCCCTGACATCGCACCCAATCCACTCTCTGCGTAAAGCAGTATCATCAGGCCCTGGCATCCCCCCCTGCAAATCTCTGCGTAAAGAAGTGTCGTATGGCCCTGACATCCCACCCTCGCCACTCACTGTGTAAAACAGTGTATTATGGGCCTGACTCCAATCCCTCCACTCTCTGCATAAAGCAGTTTCTTATGGCCCTGAAACCCACCCCTCCACTCTCTGCATAAAGCAGTGTCGTCAAGCCCTGACATCGCACCCCCGCCAGTCTTTGCGAAAAGCAGTATCGTCAGGCCCTGACATCCCACCCCTGCAACTCTCTGCGTAAAGAAGTGTCGTATTGCCCTGACACCCACCCCTCCACTCTCTGCGTTAAGCAATGTTGTCAGGCCCTGACATCCCACCCCCGCCACTCTCTGCGTAAAGAAGTGTCGTATAACCCTGACACCCACCCCTCCACTCTCTGCATAAAGCAGTGTTGTCAGGCTCTGACATCCCACACCCGCCACTGTCTACGTAAAAAAGTGTCTTATGGCCCTTTCACCCAGCCCTCCACTCTCTGCATAAAGCAGTGTCATATGGCCCTGACATCCCACCCCCGCCACTCTCTGTGTAAAGCAATGTCGTATGGCCCTGAAATCCCACCTCCTCCGCTCTCTGCGTAAAGCACAGTCGTCAACACTTGACATCCCACCCCCGCCACTCTTTGCGTAAAGCAGTATCGACAGGCCCTGACATCCCACCCCCGCCACTCTCTGCGTAAAGAAGTGTCGTATGGCCCTGACACCCACCCCTCCATTCTCTGCATAAAACAGTGTCTTATGGCGCTGACATTCCAATACCGCCACTCTCTGCGTAAAGCAGTATCGTCAAGCCCTGACATCCCACCCCCTCCACTATCTACTTAAAGCAGAATTGTCAGGCCCTGACATCCCACCCCTGCCACTCTCTGCATAAAGAAGTGTCGTAATGGCCCTGATATCCCACGTCCTCCGCTCTCTGCGTAAAGCAGTCGTACGACCCTGACATCCCTCCCCCACCACTCTCTGCGAAAAGCAGTATCTGTAGGCCCTGACATCCCACTCCTGCCACTCTCTGCGTAAAGCACTGTCGTATGACCCTGGCATACCACCCCTGCCACTCTCTGCGTTAAGCAGTTATTCAGGCCATGACATCCCACCCCCTGCACTCTCTGTGTAAAGCAGTGTCATATAGCCCTGACGTCCCACCCCCACCACTGTCTGCGTGAAGCACTGTCATATGGCCCTGACACCCAGCCCTCCACGCTCTGCGTTAAGCAGTGTTGTCAGGCCCTGACATCCCACTCCCTCCACTCTCTGTGTAAAGCACTGTTGTAATGGCCCTGATATCCCACGTCCTCCGCTCTCTGCGTAAAGCAGTATCTTCAGGCGATGACATCCCACTCCTGCCACTCTCTGCGTAAAGAAGTGTCGTATGGCCCTGACAGAAACCCCTCCACTCTCTGTGTAAATGACTGACGTATGGCCCTGACATCCCGCCTCCTACGCTCTGTGCGTATAGCACTGTCGTCAAGCCCTGACATCCCACCCCCGCCACTCTCTGCGTAAAGCAGTATCGTCAGGCCCTGACACCCACCCCACTACTCTCTGCGTTAAGCAGTGTTGTCAGGCCCTGACATCCCACCCCCGCCACTGTCTGCATAAAGCAGTGTTGTCAAGCCCTGAAATCCCACCCCCGCCACTCTCTGCGTAATGCAGTATCGTCAGGCCCTGACATCCCAGCCCTGCAACTCTCTGCGTAAAGAAGTGTCGTATGGCCCTGACACCCACCCCTCCACTCTCTGCATAAAGCAGTGTCTTCATGGCCAGATATTCCACCCCCGCCACTCTCTGCGTTAACCCCTGTCGTATGGCCCTGACACCCACCCTTCAACTCTCTGCATAAAGCAATGTCGTCAAGCCCTGACATCACACCCCCGCCACTATCTGTGTAAAGCAGTATCGTTAGGCCCTGACATCCCACACCTGCCACTCTCTGCGTAAAGGAGTGTCGTATGGCCCTGACACCCACCCCTTCACTCTCAGCATAAAGCAATGTCATCAAGCCCTGATATCCCACCCCCGCTGCTATCTGCGTAAAGCAGTATCGTCAGGCCCTGACATTCTACCACTGCCACTCTCTGCGTAAAGCACTATCGTCAGGCCCTGACATCCTACCCCTGCCACTCTCTGCCTAAAGAAGTGTCGAATGGCACTGACACCCACCCCTCCACTCTCTGCATAAAGCAGTGTCGTCAAGTCCTAACATCCCACCCCCACCACGCTCTGCGTAAAGCACGATCGTCAGGCCCTGACATCCCACCCCCTGCCACTCTCTGCGTTAAGAAGTGTCGTATGGCCCTGACGTCCCACCCCCGCCACTCTTTGCATAAAGCAGTGTCGTCAAGCCCTTACAGCCCACCCCCTCCACTCTCTGTGTAAAGCAGTATGGTCAGGCCCTGACATCCCATTACCGCCACTCGCTGCATAAAGCACTGTCATATGGCCCTGATACCCACCCCTCCACTCTCTGCGTTGAGCAGTGTTGTCAGGCCCTAACATCCCACCCCCACCACTCTCTGCGTAAAGCACTGTCATATGGCCCTGATATCCCAGCCTCGCCACTCACTGCGTTAAGCACATTCGTATGGCCCTGACACCAATCCCTCCACTCTCTGCATAAAGAATTGTCGTATGGCCCTGACACCCACCCCTACACTCTCTGCATAAAGCAGTTTCTTCATGCCCTGACATCCCACCCCCGCCACTATCTGCGTAAAGCAGTATCGTCAGGCTCTGAAATCCCACCCCGCCACTCTCTGCGTAAAGCACTGTGATATGGCCCACACATCCAACCCCCGCCACTCTCTGCATAAAGCAGTGTCTTATGGCCCTGACATTCCAACCCCACCGCTCTTTGTGTAAAGCACTGTCGTATAGCCCTGACATCCCACTCCTCCACTCTCTGTGGAGTAGTAGGAGAAATCCTACTCCTGCCACTGTCTGCGCAAAGAAGAAACATATGTCCCTGACATCCCGCCCCCACCACTCTCTGCGTAAAGCAGTATGGTCAGTCCCTGACATCCCAACCCCTCAACTCTCTGCGTAAAGCACAGTCATATGGCCCTGACACCCACCTCTCCACTCTCTGCGTTATGCAGTGTTGTCAGGCCCTGACATCCCACCCCTGCCACTCTCTGCGTAAAGCAGTGTCGTATGTCCCTGACATCCCGCCACCACCACTCTCTGCATAAAGCAGTGTCGTCAAGCCCTGACATCCCACCCCCACCACTCTCTGCGTAAAGACGTGTCGTATGCCCCTGACAACCAGCCCTCCACTCTCTGCGTTAAGCAGTGTTGTCATGCCCTGACATCCCACCCCCGCCACTCTCTGCCTAAAGCACTGTCATATGACCCTGACACTCACCCCTCCACTCTCTGCGTTAAGCAGTGTTGTCAAACCCTGACATCCCTCGCCCTCCACTCTCTGCGTAAAGCACTGTCGTATGGCAATGACACCCAACCCTCCACTCTCTACATAAAGCAGTGTCTTCATGCCGTGACATCCCACCCCCGCCAAATCTCTGCTTAAAGCAGTATCGTCAGGCCCTGACATCCCACCCCCGCCACTCTCTCTGTAAAGCAGTATCGTCAGGGTCTGACATCCCACCCCCGCCACTCTCTACGTAAAAAAGTGTCGTATGGCCCTGACACCCACCCCTCCACTCTCTGCGTAAAGCACTATCGTCAGGCCCTGACATCCCACACCTGTCACTCTCTGCGTAAAGAAGTGTCGTATGACCCTGACATCCAGCCCTCCACTCTCTGCGTTATGTAGTGTTGTCAGGCCCTGACATCCCACCCCTGCCACTCTCTGCGTAAAGCAGTGTCGTATGTCCCTGACATCCCGCCACCACCACTCTCTGCATAAAGCAGTGTCGTCAAACCCTGACATCCCACCCCCGCCACTCTCTGCGTAAAGCAGTATCGTCAGGCCCTGACATCCCACCACTGCCACTCTCTGCGTAAAGACATGTCGCATGGCCCTGACACCCACCCCTCCACTCTCTGCATAAAGCAGTGTCTCCATGCCCTGACATCCCACCCCCGCCACTCTCTGCTTAATGCGGTATCTTCAGGCCCCGACATCCCACCCCCTCCACTATCTGCGTAAAGCAGTATCGTCAGGCCCTGACACCAATCCCTCCACTCTCTGCATAAAGCAGTGTCGTCAAGCCATGATATCCTACCACCGCCACTATCTGCATAAAGCAGTATCGTCAGTCCCTGACACCCACCCCTCCACTGTCTGCGTTATGCAGTGTTGTCAGGCCCTGATATCCCGCCCTCACCACTCTCTGCATAAAGCAGTGTCGTCAAGCCCTGACATCCCACCCCCTCTACTCTCTGCTTAAAGCAGTATCGTCATGCCCTGACATCCCACCCCTGTCACTCTCTGCCTAAAGAAGTGTCGTATGGCCCTGACACCCACCCCTCCACTCTCTGCGTTAAGCAGTGTTGTCAGGCCCTGATATCCCACCCCTGCTACTCTCTGCGTAAAGAAGTGTCATATGACCCTGACATCCCACCCCCGCCACTCTCTGCATAAAGCAGTGTTCTCAAGCATTGACATCCCACCCCCGCCACTGTCTACGTAAAGAAGTGTCGTATGGTACTGACACCCACACCTCCACTCTCTGCATAAAGCAGTCTAATCAGACCCTGACATCCCACCCCTGCCAGTCTCTGCGTAAAGCACTGTCGTATGGCCATGACATCCAACCCCCGCCACTCTCTGCGTAAAGCACTATCGTCAGGCCCTGACATCCCACACCTGTCACTCTCTGCGTAAAGAAGTGTCGTATGGCCCTGACATCCAGCCCTCCACTCTCTGCGTTATGCAGTGTTGTCAGGCCCTGACATCCCACCCCTGCCACTCTCTGCGTAAAGCAGTGTCGTATGTCCCTGACATCCCGCCACCACCACTCTCTGCATAAAGCAGTGTCGTCAAGCCCTGACATCCCACCTCCGCCACTCTCTGCGTAAAGCAGTATCGTCAGGCGCTGACATCCCACCCCTGCCACTCTCTGCGTAAAGACATGTCATATGGCCCTTACACCCACCCCTCCACTCTCTGCGTTAAGCAGTGTTGTCAGGCCCTGACATCCCACCCCCGCCACTCTCTCCGTAAAGCAGTGTCGACAGGCCCTGACACCAATCCCTCCACTCTCAGCATAAAGCAGTGTCTTATGGCTCTGTCACCCACCCCTCCACTCTCTGTATAAAGCAGTGTCGTCAAGCCATGATATCCTACCACCGCCACTATCTGCGTAAAGCAGTATCTTCAGTCCCTGACACCCACCCCTCCACTCTCTGCGTTACGCAGTGTTCTCAGGCTCTGACATCCCACCCCGTCACTCTCTGCGTAAAGCACTATCGTCAGGCCCTGACATCCTACCCCTGCCACTCTCTGCCTAAAGAAGTGTCGAATGGCACTGACACCCACCTCTCTACTCTCTGCATAAAGCAGTGTCGTCAAGCCCTGACATCCCACCCCTGCCACTCTCTGCGTAAAGAAGTTTCGTATGGCCCTGACACCCACCCCTCCACTCTCTGCTTAAAGCAGTGTAGTGTTTCATAGCCGTTCAGGGAAGCCAAATATGTAACGTTGTGGCTCTCTGAAGGCACCAGTTCTGTAGGGTTTGGGCATTTACTGTGACAATTATCAATTGTAGCAGTAAATCACAAAGTTGATTCTTTTGATGGCTTTAGAATCCAACCATGCGACATAACTCAAACAACGCACACACGCAGGTACTAATACACGAGGATACATTTATTAATACATAGAGTATGCATATAAAGCTAACAGATCTTATCGAGAGGGTTATCAGAATACAAAAGGTATATATTCAATCAGTTACGAAGTGTTACACATATCAAGAGGACATACGTTCAGTATATCATTCATTAAGACCGTTTCGTAAATGAACTTGGTTATAACTTCTACATTAGATACTCAAAACAAGTACATAACTCTTAGGAATTAAATTGATATCAACTGGTTGGGATAACAATTGAATTCTCGAGCTGTAATGCATTGAAGTTGAATACTCATCCAATTTCTGGGGATTCAGATCTCCTGCGGGCACAAAGAAACAGTTGCAGGCTGTTGCTGTCCAATCCGCGCTCTCTGGCTCGGTGCCAGGCTGTGCTGTGCGGCTTGCGACGGTGCGCTGCAGATGCTCACTGGCCGGCTAGTTAGTGTTGGTTTTAACTAGCAAAGTTTGTGCACAGGAGAAAAGATGACTGTGGATCCCAGCAAGTCAGGAAGAGGACCGGTTCGTTCCTGATGAAGAGCTAGTTCTGAATAGTGATTCAGCTGTCCACAGTTCTGACCTGTCCACGAGGCCTGCTGCTGGTTACTCTCTGGCAACCTCCACTCTAGACTCTTAGAACAAAGGAAAGTTCTGGCACTCGGACACACTGGCCGTTCCGTGGTTGTCCGGGCTGAGTCTCGGGATGGTCAGGAGGCGCGCTGCGAGAATGTCCTGCCCTTGGGAGCCTTCTGCTCCTGGGCCGTCCTGCCCTGGAATTCTCCTTTGAATTCCCTTTAGAACAGTCCACAGAATCCTCTCCAGAATCTTACTGAATCTCCCAGGCTCTCATTGAATCTGAATCTCCAGGCCTGTGTTGCCTGTTTTTACCTGGAGGAACTTCAGCTTGTTGATTGGCTGAAAGTTCCATCGGCATCAGAGTCCCACGTGGGTTACTCAGCCCTACCAGTCCCTGATTGGTTGATCAAGGTGAGATATGAGTCACTTAGTCCTGACACTTAGTAATGCAGTCCAGATGTCCATCCGGCACTCCCTAGACTGATAGGCGCCAGTGGATGACCATTGATCATGATAGCCAGACTTAGCTAAGTGCATCCCCCTTTGGGAGCTGTCCTAGGAAACCTTAAATCACCCTGCACTAATGGTCTCTCTGTGGCTGCACCACAGAGATGAACAGAGAAATGGGGCCTCATTTGGGAAGCTCAGAAACACTTAATTCTGCCTTATTATTAAGCCTCGCCGCTACAGCAGTATCGTCAGGCCCTGACATCCTACCCCCGCCACTCTCTGCGTAAAGCACTATCGTCAGGCCCTGACATTCCACCCCCGCCACTCTCTACATAAAGCAGTGTCGTCAAGCCCTGACATCCCACCCCCGCCATTCTCTGCGTAAAGTCAGTATCGTTAGGCCCTGACACCCAACCCTCCACTCTCTGCATAAAACAGTTTCGTCAAGCCCTGACATCCCACCCCCGCCACTCTCTGCGTAAAGCACTGTCGTATGGCCCTGATATCCAACCCCCGCCACTCTCTGCGTAAAGCAGTATCGTCAGGCCCTGACATCCCACCCCTGCCACTATCTGCCTAAAAAAGTGTCGTATGGCCCTGACACCCACCCTTCCACTCTCTGCGTTAAGCAGACACTGCCATCCCACCCCTGCCACGCTCTGCGTAAAGAAGTGTCGTATGGCCTTGACATCCCACCCCTGCCACTCTCTGCATAAAGCAGTATCGTCAGGCCCTGACATCCCACCCCTGCCACTCTCTGCGAAAAGTAGTGTCGTATGGCCCTGACACCCAACCCTCCACTCTCTGCATAAAGCAGTTTCGTCAGGCCCTGACATCCCACCCCTGCCACTCTCTGCCTAAAGAAGTGTCATATGGCCCTGACACCCACCCCTCCACTCTCTGCGTAAAGCACTATCGTCAGGCCCTAACATCCCACCCCTGTCACTCTCTGCGTAAACAAGTGTCGTATAACCCTGACACCCACCCCTCCACTCTCTGAGTTAAGCAGTGTTGTCAGGACCTGACATCCCACCCTTGTCACTCTCTGCATAAAGAAGTGTCGCATGGCCCTGACATCCCACCCCCGCCACTCTCTGCAAAAAGCAGTGTCGTCAAGCCCTGATATCCCACCCCCGCCACTCTCTGCATAAAGCTGTGTCGTCAAGCCCTGATATCCCACCCCCGCCACTCTCTGCGTAACGCAGTATCGTCAGGCCCTGACATCCCAACCCCGCAACTCTCTGCCTAAAGAAGTGTCGTAAGGCCCTGACACCCACCCCTCCACTCTCTGCATAAAGCAGTGTCGTCAGGCCCTGACATCCCACCCCTGTAACGCTGCGTTAAGCAGTGTTGTCAGGCCCTGACACCCCACCCCTGCCACTCTCTGCGTAAAGAAGTGTCGTATGGCCCTGACATTCCACCCCCGCCACTCTCTGCGTAAAGCAGTATCGTCAGGCACTGACATCCCACCCCCGCCACTCTCTACGTAAATAAGTGTCGTATGGCCCTGACACCCACCCCTCCACTCTCTGCATAAAGCAGTGTTTTCAGGCTCTGACATCCCACCCCCGCCACTGTCTACGTAAAGAAGTGTCGTAAGGCCCTGTCACCCACCCCTCCACTCTCTGCATAAAGCAGTCACATCAGGCCCTGACATTCTACCCCCACCACTCTCTGCGTAAAGTAGTATCGTCAGGCCCTGACATCCCACCCGTACCACTCTCTGCCTAAAGAAGCGTCGTATGGCCCTGACACCCACCCCTCCACTCTCTGCGTAAAGCACTATCGTCAGGCCCTAACATCCCACCCCTGCAACTCTCTGCGTAAAGATGTGTCGTATGGCCCTGACACCCACCCCTCCACTCTCTGCGTTAAGCAGTGTTGTCAGGCCCTGACATCCCACCCCTGCCACTCTCTGCGTAAAGAAGTGTCGTATAGCCCTGACACCCACCCCTCCACTCTCTGCGTTATGCAGTGTTGTCAGGCCCTGACATCCCACCCCTGCCACTCTCTACGTAAAGAAGTGTCGCATGGCCCTTACATCCCACCCCCGCCACTCTCTGCGTAAAGAAGTGTCGTATGGCCCTGACATTCCACCCCCGCCACTCTCTACATAAAGCAGTGTCGTCAAGCCCTGACATCCCACCCCTGCCACTCTCTGCGTAAAGCAGTATCGTCAGGCCCTGACATCCTACCCCTGTCACTCTTTGCGTAAACAAGTGTCGTATAGCCCTGACACCCACCACTCCACTATCTGATTTAAGAAGTGTCGTATGGCCCTGACATCCCACCCCCGCCACTCTCTGCATAAAGCAGTGTTGTCAAGTCCTGATATCCCACCCCCGCCACTCTCTGCGTAAAGCAGTATCGTCAGGCCCTGACATCCCACCCCCACCACTCTCTGCCTAAGGAAGTGTCGTATGGCCCTGACACCCACCCCTCCACTCTCTGAGTTAAGCAGTGTTGTCAGGACCTGACATCCCACCCCTGCCACTCTCTACGTAAAGAAGTGTCTCTCATGGCCCTGACATCCCACCCCCGCCACTCTCTGCATAAAGCAGTGTCGTCAAGCCCTGATATCCCACCCCCGCCACTCTCTGCGTAAAGTAGTATCGTCAGGCCCTGACATCCCAACCCCGCCACATTCTGCCTAAAGAAGTGTCGTATGGCCCTGACACCCACCCCTCCACTCTCTGAATGAAGCAGTGTCGTCAAGCCCTGACATCCCACCCCCGCCACTGTCTGCGTAAAGCACTATCGTCAGGCCCTGACACCCACCCCTCCACTCTCTGCCTAAAGAAGTGTCGTATGGCCCTGACACCCACCCCACCACTCTCTGCATAAAGCAGTGTTGTCAGGCTCTGACATCCCACACCCGCCACTGTCTACGTAAAGAAGTGTCTTATTGCCCTTTCACCCAGCCCTCCACTCTCTGCATTAAGCAGTCACATCAGGCCCTGACATCCTACCCCCACCACTCTCTGCCTAAAGCACTGTCGTATGGCCCTAACATCCAACCCCCGCCACTCTCTGCGTAAAGCAGTATCGTCACGCCCTGACATCCCACCCCTACCACTCTCTGCCTAAAGAAGTGTCGTATGGCCCTGACACCCACCCCTCCACTCTCTGCGTAAAGCACTATCGTCAGGCCCTAACATCCCACCCCTGTCACTCTCTGCGTAAACAAGTGTCGTATAACCCTGACACCCACCCCTCCACTCTCTGAGTTAAGCAGTGTTGTCAGGACCTGACATCCCACCCTTGTCACTCTCTGCATAAAGAAGTGTCGCATGGCCCTGACATCCCACCCCCGCCACTCTCTGCATAAAGCAGTGTCTTTATGCCCTGACATCCCACCCCTGCCACTCTCTGCGTTAACCCCTGTCGTATGGCTCTGACACCCACCCCTTCACTCTCTGCATAAAACAGTGTCGTCAAGCCCTGACATCCCACCCTCGCCACTCTCTGCGTAAAGCACTGTCGTATGGCCCTGACATCCAAGCCCCGCCACTCTCTGCGTAAAGCAGTATCGTCAGGCCCTGACATCCCACCCCTGCCACTCTCTGCGTAAAGAAGTGTCGTATGGCCTTCACATCCCACCCCCGCCACTCTCTGCATAAAGCAGTATCGTCAGGCCCTGACATCCCACCCCTGCCGCTCTCTGCGTAAAGAAGTGTCGTATGGCCGTGACACCCACCCCTCCACTCTCTGCATAAAGCAGTATCGTCAGGCCCTGACATCCCACCCCTGCCACTCTCTGCGTAAAGAAGTGTCGTATGGCCCTGACACCAACCCCTCCACTCTCTGCGTTAAGCAGTGTTGTCAGGCCCTGACATCCCACCCCTACCACTCTCTACGTAAAGAAGTGTCGTATGGCCCTGACATCCCACCCCCGCCACTCTCTGCATAAAGCAGTGTCGTCAAACCCTGACATCCCACCCCCGCCACTCTCTACGTAAATAAGTGTCGTATGGCCCTGACACCCACCCCACCACTCTCTGCATAAAGCAGTGTTGTCATGCTCTGACATCCCACACCCGCCACTGTCTACGTAAAGAAGTGTCTTATGGCCCTTTCACCCAGCCCTCCACTCTCTGCATTAAGCAGTCACATCAGGCCCTGACATCCTACCCCCACCACTCTCTGCCTAAAGCACTGTCGTATGGCCCTAACATCCAACCCCCGCCACTCTCTGCGTAAAGCAGTATCGTCACGCCCTGACATCCCACCCCTACCACTCTCTGCCTAAAGAAGTGTCATATGGCCCTGACACCCACCCCTCCACTCTCTGCGTAAAGCACTATCGTCAGGCCCTAACATCCCACCCCTGTCACTCTCTGCGTAAACAAGTGTCGTATAACCCTGACACCCACCCCTCCACTCTCTGAGTTAAGCAGTGTTGTCAGGACCTGACATCCCACCCTTGTCACTCTCTGCATAAAGAAGTGTCGCATGGCCCTGACATCCCACCCCCGCCACTCTCTGCAAAAAGCAGTGTCGTCAAGCCCTGACATCCCACCCCCTCCACTCTCTGCGTAAAGCACTGTCGTATGGCCCTGACATCCCAACCCCACCGCTCTCTGTGTAAAGCACTGTCGTATAGTCCTGACATCCCACTCCTGCCACTCTCTGCATAAAGCACTGTCGTATGGCCCTGACACCAATGCATCTCTATGCATAAAGCAGTGTCATCAGGCCCTGACATCCAACCCCCGCCACACACTGCGTAAAGCAGTATCGTCAGGCCATGACATCCCACCCCTGATACTATCTGCGTAAAGCAGTATCGTCAGGCCCTGACATCCCACCCCTCCCACTCTCTACGTAAAGCACTGTCTGTGGCCCTAACATCCCACCCCTCCACTCTCTGCGTAAAGCAATGTCGTATGGCCCTGATATCCCACCCTAGCCACTCTCTATGTAAATAAGTGTCGTATGGCCCAGACACCCACCCCACCACTCTCTGCATAAAGCAGTCTCGTCAGGCCCTGATATCCCACCCCCTCCACTCTCTGCATAAAGCAGTGTCTTATGGGCCTGACATCCCAACCCCACCGCTCTCTGTGTAAAGCACTGTCGTATAATCCTGACATCCCACTCCTGCCACTCTCTGCATAAAGCAGTGTCTTACGGCCCTGACATCCAACCCCCGCCACTCTCTGCGTAAAGCAGTATCGTCAGGCCCTGACATCCCACCCCTGATACTATCTGCGTAAAGCAGTATCGTCAGGTCCTGACATCCCACCCCTCCACTCTCTGCGTAAAGCAATGTCTAATGGCCCTGACATCCCAACCCCACCGCTCTCTGTGTAAAGCACTGTCGTATAGTCCTGACATCCCACTCCTGCCACTCTCTGCATAAAGCACTGTCGTATGGCCCTGACACCAATCCCTCCACTCTCTGCATAAAGCAGTGTCTTATGGCCCTGACACCCACCCCGCCACTCTCTGCAAAATGCAGTGTCTTATGGCCCTGAGACCCACCCCTCCGTAAAGAAGTGTCGTATGGCCCTGACACCCACCCCTCCACTCTCTGCATAAAGCAGTGTCGTCAAGCCCTGACATCCCACCCCCGCCACTATCTGCGTAAAGAATTGTCATATGGCCCTGACACCCCCCCTCCACCCTATGCATAAAGCAGTGTCTTACGGCCCTGACATCCAACCCCCCCCACTCTCTGCGTAAAGCAGTATCATCAGGTCCTGACATCCCACCCCTCCACTCTCTGCGTAAAGCAATGTCTAATGGCCCTGACATCCCAACCCCACCGCTCTCTGTGTAAAGCACTGTCGTATAGTCCTGACATCCCACTCCTGCCACTCTCTGAATAAAGCACTGTCGTATGGCCCTGACACCAATCCCTCCACTCTCTGCATAATGCAGTATCGTCAGGCCCTGACATCCCACCTCCGCCACTCTCTGCGTAAAGCAGTATCTTCAGGCCCTGACATCCCACCCCCACCACTCTCTGCGTAAAGAAGTGTCATATGGCCCTGACACCCACCCCTCCATTCTCTGCAAAATGCAGTGTCGTCAAGCCCAGACATCCCACCCCCGCCACTCTCTGCGTAAAGCAGTATCGTCAGGCCCTGACACCCACCCCTCCACTCTCTGCATAAAGCAGTGTCGTCAAGCCCTGACATCCCACCCCCGCTACTCTATGCGTAAAGCAGTATCGTCAGGCCCTGACATCCCACCCCTGATACTATCTGCGTAAAGCAGTATCGTCAGGCCCTGACATCCCACCCCTCCCACTCTCTGCGTAAAGCAATGTCGTATGGCCCTGATATCCCACCCCCTCCACTCTCTGCATAAAGCAGTCTAAAGGCCCTGACTTCCCAACCCCACCGCTCTCTGTGTAAAGCACTGTCATATAGTCCTGACATACCACTCCTGCCACTATCTGCATAAAGCACTGTCGTATGGCCCTGATACTAATCCCTCCAGTCTCTGCATAAAGCAGTGTCTTATGGCCCTGTCACCCACCCCGCCACTCTCTGCGTAAAGCAGTATCGTCAGGCCCTAACATCCCACCCCTGCCACTGTCTACGTAAAGAAGTGTCGTATGGCCCTGACACCCACCCCTCCACTCTCTACATAAAGCAGTCTCGTCAGGCCCTGCTATCCCACCCCCTCCACTCTCTGCATAAAGCAGTGTCTAAAGGCCCTGACTTCCCAACCCCACCGCTCTCTGTGTAAAGCACTGTCATATAGTCCTGACATACCACTCCTGCCACTATCTGCATAAAGCACTGTCGTATGGCCCTGATACCAATCCCTCCAGTCTCTGCATAAAGCAGTGTCTTATGGCCCTGACACCCACCCCGCCACTCTCTGCGTAAAGCAGTATCGTCAGGCCCTAACATCCCACCCCTGCCACTGTCTACGTTAAGAAGTGTCGTATGGCCCTGACATCCACCCCTCCACTCTCTGCATAAAGCAGTGTCATCAAGCCCTGACATCCCACCCCCGCCACTCTCTGCGTAAAGCAGTATCGTCAAGCCCTGACATCCCACCCCCGCCACTCTCTGCGTAAAGCACTGTCGTCAGCCTCTGACATCTGACCCCCACCACTCTCTGCTTAAAGCAGTCGTATGACCCTGACACCCACCCCTCCACTCTCTGCGTTAAGCAGTGTTGTCAGGCCCTGACATCCCACCCCCTCCACTCTCTGTGTAAAGCGTTGTCGTATGGCCCTGACATTCCACCCCTGCCACTCTCTGCTTAAAGAAGTATCGTCAGGCCCTGACATCCCACCCCCACCACTCTCTCCGTAAAGAAGTGTCGTATGGCCCTGACACCCACCCCTCCACTCTCTGCTTAAAGCAGTGTCGTCAGGCCCTGACATCCCACCCCCGCCACTCTCTACGTAAAGAAGTGTCGTATGGCCCTGAGACCCACCCCTCCACTCTCTACATAATGCAGTCACGTCAGGCCCTAACATCCCACCCCTCCACTCTCTACGTTAAGCAGTAATTAATTAATAATTATAATTGCTAACACTTATATAGCGCTTTTTTGGACACTCCACTCAAAGCGCTTCACAGGTAAATGGGTCTCCCCTCCACCACCACCAATGTGCAGCATCCACCTGGATGATGCGACGGCAGCCATTGTGCACCAGAACGTTCACCACACATCAGCTATTAGTGGGGAGGAGAGCAGAGAGTAATGAAGCCAATTCATAGATGGGGATTATTAGGAGGCCATGATTGGTAAGGGCCAATGGGAAATTTGGCCAGGACGCCGGGGTTATACCCCTACTCTTTTCAAGAAAGGCCATGGGATTTTTAATCACCAGAGAGAGTCAGGATCTCGGTTTTACGTCTCATCCGAAGGATGGCACCTGTTTACAGTATAGTGTCCCCATCACTATACTGGGGCATTAGGACCCATGTGGACCACAGGGTGAGCGCCCCCTGCTGACCCCACTAATACCTATTCCAGCAGCAACCTTTCCCAGGAGGTCACCCATCCAGGTACTGACCAGGTTCACACCTCCTTAGCTTCAGTGGGTTGCCAGTTGTTAGTTGCAGGATGATATGGCTGCTGGCAGAGTCAGGGTCAGGGTTAGGGATAGGGTTAGGGACAATCGTCAGTATCGTCAGGGCTAGGGTTAGGTACGATCGTCAGTATCGTCAGTATCGTCAGGATTAGGGTCAGGCTTAGGGTTAGGTACGATCGTCAGTATCATCAGGGTTTGGGTTAGGGTTAGGGTTTGGTACTTAGGGTTAGGGTTAGGGTTAGGTACGATCGTCAGTATCGTCAGGCCCTGACATCCCACCCCCGCCACTCTCTGTGTAAAGCACTGTCATATGGCCCTGAGATCCCGCCTCCTCTGCTATCTGCGTAAAGGACAGTCATCAACCTCTGACATCCCACACCCGCCACTCTTTGCGTAAAGCAGTATCGTCAGGCCCTGAAATCGCACCCCCGCCACTCTCTGCATAAAGTAGTGTCGTCAGACCCTGACATCCCACCCCCACCACTCTCTGCGTAACGCGGTATCGTTAGGCCTTGACATCCCACCCCCGAAACTCTCTGCATAAAGCAGTGTCTTACGGTCCTGACATCACACCCCCTCCACTCTCTGCATAAAGCACTGTCGTATGGCCCTGACACCAATCCCTCCACCCTCTACATAAAGCAGTGTCTTATGGCCCTGACACCCACCCCGCCACTCTCTGCGTAAAGCAGTATAGTCAGGCCCTGACATCCCACCACCACCACTCTCTACATAAAGCAGTGTCATATGGCCCTGAGACCCACCCCTCCACTCTCTGCATAATGCAGTCTCGTCAGGCCCTGACATCCCACCCCCGCCATTCTCTGCGTAAACCAGTATAGTCAGACTCTGACATCCCACCCCTGCCACTCTCAACGTAAAGAAGTGTCGTATGGCAATGACACCCGCCCCTCCACTCTCTGCATAAAGCAGTGTCATCAAGCCCTGACATCCCAACCCCGCCACTCTCTGCATAAAGTAGTGTCGTCAGACCCTGACATCCCACCCCCACCACTCTCTGCGTAACGCGGTATCGTTAGGCCTTGACATCCCACCCCCGCCACTATCTGCGTAAAGCAGTATCATCAGGAACTGACATCCCACCCCTCCACTCTCTGCGTAAAGCACTTTCGTATGGCCCTGACATCCCACCCTCGCCAATCACTGCGTAAAGCAGTGTCGTATGGCCCTGACACCAATCCCTCCACTCTCTACATAAAACAGTGTCTCATGGCCCTGACACCCACCCCTCCACTCTGCATAAAGCAGTGTCGTCAAGCCCTGACATCACACCCCCTCCACTCTCTGCATAAAGCACAGTCATTTGGCCCTGACATCCCAACCTCCTCTTCTCTCTGCATAAAGCCCTGTCGTATGGCCCTGACATCCCACCCCCGCCACTCTCTAAGTTAAGCAGTGTTGTTAGGCACTGAAATCCCACCACCGCCACTGTCTACGTAAAGAAGTGTCGTATGGCCCTGACACCCACCCTCGCCACTCACTGCGTAAAGCAGTGTCGTATGGCCCTGACACCAATCCCTCCACTCTCTGCATAAAGCAGTGTCTTATAGCCCTGAAATCCTACTCCTGCCACTCTCTGCATAAAGCACTGTCGTATGGCCCTGACATCAATCCCTCCACTCTCTGCATAAAGCAGTGTCATATGGTCCTGACATCCCGCCCCCGCCACTCTCTGTGTAAAGCAATGTCGTATGGCCCTGAAATCCCGCCTCCTCCGCTCTCTGCGTAAAGCACAGTCGTCAACACTTGACATACCACCCCTACCACTCTTTGCGTAAAGCAGTATCGACAGGCCCTGACATCCCACCCCCGCCACTCTCTGCGTAAAGAAGTGTCGTCTGGCCCTGACACCCACCCCTCCATTCTCTGCATAAAACAGTGTCTTATGGCGCTGACATTCCAATACCGCCACTCTCTGCGTAAAGCAGTATCGTCAAGCCCTGACATCCCACCCCCTCCACTATCTGCTTAAAGCAGTGTCATATATCCCTGACGTCCCACCCCCACCACTGTCTGCGTAAAGCACTGTCATATGGCCCTGACACCTAGCCCTCCACTCTCTGCGTTAAGCACTTATTCAGGCCCTGACATCCCACCCCCTGCACTCTCTGTGTAAAGCAGTGTCATATATCCCTGACGTCCCAACCCCACCACTGTCTGCGTAAAGCACTGTCATATGGCCCTGACACCCAGCCCTCCACTCTCTGCGTTAAGCAGTGTTGTCAGGCCCTGACATCCCACTCCCTCCACTCTCTGTGTAAAGCACTGTCATTTGGCCCTGACATCCCAACCTCCTCCTCCTTCTGCATAAAGCCCTGTCGTATAGCCCTGACATCCCACCCCCACCACTCTCTGCGTTAAGCAGTGTTTTCAGGCCCTGAAATACCACCACCGCCACTGTCTACATAAAGAAGTGTCGTATGGCCCTGACACCCACCCTCGCCACTCACTGCGTAAAGCAGTGTCGTATGGCCCTGACACCAATCCCCCCACTCTCTGCATAAAGAAGTGTCGTCAAGCCCTGACATCCCAACCCCGCCACTCTCTGCGTAAAGCACTGTCGTATGGCCCTGACACCCAGCCCTCCACTCTCTGCGTTAAGCAGTGTTGTCAGGCCCTGACATCCCACTTCCTCCACTCTCTGTGTAAAGCACTGTCATTTGGCCCTGACATCCCAACCTCCTCTGCTCTCTGCATAAAGCACTGTCGTATGGCCCTGACATCGCACCCAATCCACTCTCTGCGTAAAGCAGTATCATCAGGCCCTGGCATCCCCCCCTGCAAATCTCTGCGTAAAGAAGTGTCGTATGGCCCTGACATCCCACCCTCGCCACTCACTGTGTAAAACAGTGTATTATGGGCCTGACTCCAATCCCTCCACTCTCTGCATAAAGCAGTTTCTTATGGCCCTGAAACCCACCCCTCCACTCTCTGCATAAAGCAGTGTCGTCAAGCCCTGACATCGCACCCCCGCCAGTCTTTGCGAAAAGCAGTATCGTCAGGCCCTGACATCCCACCCCTGCAACTCTCTGCGTAAAGAAGTGTCGTATTGCCCTGACACCCACCCCTCCACTCTCTGCGTTAAGCAATGTTGTCAGGCCCTGACATCCCACCCCCGCCACTCTCTGCGTAAAGAAGTGTCGTATAACCCTGACACCCACCCCTCCACTCTCTGCATAAAGCAGTGTTGTCAGGCTCTGACATCCCACACCCGCCACTGTCTACGTAAAAAAGTGTCTTATGGCCCTTTCACCCAGCCCTCCACTCTCTGCATAAAGCAGTGTCATATGGCCCTGACATCCCACCCCCGCCACTCTCTGTGTAAAGCAATGTCGTATGGCCCTGAAATCCCACCTCCTCCGCTCTCTGCGTAAAGCACAGTCGTCAACACTTGACATCCCACCCCCGCCACTCTTTGCGTAAAGCAGTATCGACAGGCCCTGACATCCCACCCCCGCCACTCTCTGCGTAAAGAAGTGTCGTATGGCCCTGACACCCACCCCTCCATTCTCTGCATAAAACAGTGTCTTATGGCGCTGACATTCCAATACCGCCACTCTCTGCGTAAAGCAGTATCGTCAAGCCCTGACATCCCACCCCCTCCACTATCTACTTAAAGCAGAATTGTCAGGCCCTGACATCCCACCCCTGCCACTCTCTGCATAAAGAAGTGTCGTAATGGCCCTGATATCCCACGTCCTCCGCTCTCTGCGTAAAGCAGTCGTACGACCCTGACATCCCTCCCCCACCACTCTCTGCGAAAAGCAGTATCTGTAGGCCCTGACATCCCACTCCTGCCACTCTCTGCGTAAAGCACTGTCGTATGACCCTGGCATACCACCCCTGCCACTCTCTGCGTTAAGCAGTTATTCAGGCCATGACATCCCACCCCCTGCACTCTCTGTGTAAAGCAGTGTCATATAGCCCTGACGTCCCACCCCCACCACTGTCTGCGTGAAGCACTGTCATATGGCCCTGACACCCAGCCCTCCACGCTCTGCGTTAAGCAGTGTTGTCAGGCCCTGACATCCCACTCCCTCCACTCTCTGTGTAAAGCACTGTTGTAATGGCCCTGATATCCCACGTCCTCCGCTCTCTGCGTAAAGCAGTATCTTCAGGCGATGACATCCCACTCCTGCCACTCTCTGCGTAAAGAAGTGTCGTATGGCCCTGACAGAAACCCCTCCACTCTCTGTGTAAATGACTGACGTATGGCCCTGACATCCCGCCTCCTACGCTCTGTGCGTATAGCACTGTCGTCAAGCCCTGACATCCCACCCCCGCCACTCTCTGCGTAAAGCAGTATCGTCAGGCCCTGACACCCACCCCACTACTCTCTGCGTTAAGCAGTGTTGTCAGGCCCTGACATCCCACCCCCGCCACTGTCTGCATAAAGCAGTGTTGTCAAGCCCTGAAATCCCACCCCCGCCACTCTCTGCGTAATGCAGTATCGTCAGGCCCTGACATCCCAGCCCTGCAACTCTCTGCGTAAAGAAGTGTCGTATGGCCCTGACACCCACCCCTCCACTCTCTGCATAAAGCAGTGTCTTCATGGCCAGATATTCCACCCCCGCCACTCTCTGCGTTAACCCCTGTCGTATGGCCCTGACACCCACCCTTCAACTCTCTGCATAAAGCAATGTCGTCAAGCCCTGACATCACACCCCCGCCACTATCTGTGTAAAGCAGTATCGTTAGGCCCTGACATCCCACACCTGCCACTCTCTGCGTAAAGGAGTGTCGTATGGCCCTGACACCCACCCCTTCACTCTCAGCATAAAGCAATGTCATCAAGCCCTGATATCCCACCCCCGCTGCTATCTGCGTAAAGCAGTATCGTCAGGCCCTGACATTCTACCACTGCCACTCTCTGCGTAAAGCACTATCGTCAGGCCCTGACATCCTACCCCTGCCACTCTCTGCCTAAAGAAGTGTCGAATGGCACTGACACCCACCCCTCCACTCTCTGCATAAAGCAGTGTCGTCAAGTCCTAACATCCCACCCCCACCACGCTCTGCGTAAAGCACGATCGTCAGGCCCTGACATCCCACCCCCTGCCACTCTCTGCGTTAAGAAGTGTCGTATGGCCCTGACGTCCCACCCCCGCCACTCTTTGCATAAAGCAGTGTCGTCAAGCCCTTACAGCCCACCCCCTCCACTCTCTGTGTAAAGCAGTATGGTCAGGCCCTGACATCCCATTACCGCCACTCGCTGCATAAAGCACTGTCATATGGCCCTGATACCCACCCCTCCACTCTCTGCGTTGAGCAGTGTTGTCAGGCCCTAACATCCCACCCCCACCACTCTCTGCGTAAAGCACTGTCATATGGCCCTGATATCCCAGCCTCGCCACTCACTGCGTTAAGCACATTCGTATGGCCCTGACACCAATCCCTCCACTCTCTGCATAAAGAATTGTCGTATGGCCCTGACACCCACCCCTACACTCTCTGCATAAAGCAGTTTCTTCATGCCCTGACATCCCACCCCCGCCACTATCTGCGTAAAGCAGTATCGTCAGGCTCTGAAATCCCACCCCGCCACTCTCTGCGTAAAGCACTGTGATATGGCCCACACATCCAACCCCCGCCACTCTCTGCATAAAGCAGTGTCTTATGGCCCTGACATTCCAACCCCACCGCTCTTTGTGTAAAGCACTGTCGTATAGCCCTGACATCCCACTCCTCCACTCTCTGTGGAGTAGTAGGAGAAATCCTACTCCTGCCACTGTCTGCGCAAAGAAGAAACATATGTCCCTGACATCCCGCCCCCACCACTCTCTGCGTAAAGCAGTATGGTCAGTCCCTGACATCCCAACCCCTCAACTCTCTGCGTAAAGCACAGTCATATGGCCCTGACACCCACCTCTCCACTCTCTGCGTTATGCAGTGTTGTCAGGCCCTGACATCCCACCCCTGCCACTCTCTGCGTAAAGCAGTGTCGTATGTCCCTGACATCCCGCCACCACCACTCTCTGCATAAAGCAGTGTCGTCAAGCCCTGACATCCCACCCCCACCACTCTCTGCGTAAAGACGTGTCGTATGCCCCTGACAACCAGCCCTCCACTCTCTGCGTTAAGCAGTGTTGTCATGCCCTGACATCCCACCCCCGCCACTCTCTGCCTAAAGCACTGTCATATGACCCTGACACTCACCCCTCCACTCTCTGCGTTAAGCAGTGTTGTCAAACCCTGACATCCCTCGCCCTCCACTCTCTGCGTAAAGCACTGTCGTATGGCAATGACACCCAACCCTCCACTCTCTACATAAAGCAGTGTCTTCATGCCGTGACATCCCACCCCCGCCAAATCTCTGCTTAAAGCAGTATCGTCAGGCCCTGACATCCCACCCCCGCCACTCTCTCTGTAAAGGAGTATCGTCAGGGTCTGACATCCCACCCCCGCCACTCTCTACGTAAAAAAGTGTCGTATGGCCCTGACACCCACCCCTCCACTCTCTGCGTAAAGCACTATCGTCAGGCCCTGACATCCCACACCTGTCACTCTCTGCGTAAAGAAGTGTCGTATGACCCTGACATCCAGCCCTCCACTCTCTGCGTTATGTAGTGTTGTCAGGCCCTGACATCCCACCCCTGCCACTCTCTGCGTAAAGCAGTGTCGTATGTCCCTGACATCCCGCCACCACCACTCTCTGCATAAAGCAGTGTCGTCAAACCCTGACATCCCACCCCCGCCACTCTCTGCGTAAAGCAGTATCGTCAGGCCCTGACATCCCACCACTGCCACTCTCTGCGTAAAGACATGTCGCATGGCCCTGACACCCACCCCTCCACTCTCTGCATAAAGCAGTGTCTCCATGCCCTGACATCCCACCCCCGCCACTCTCTGCTTAATGCGGTATCTTCAGGCCCCGACATCCCACCCCCTCCACTATCTGCGTAAAGCAGTATCGTCAGGCCCTGACACCAATCCCTCCACTCTCTGCATAAAGCAGTGTCGTCAAGCCATGATATCCTACCACCGCCACTATCTGCATAAAGCAGTATCGTCAGTCCCTGACACCCACCCCTCCACTGTCTGCGTTATGCAGTGTTGTCAGGCCCTGATATCCCGCCCTCACCACTCTCTGCATAAAGCAGTGTCGTCAAGCCCTGACATCCCACCCCCTCTACTCTCTGCTTAAAGCAGTATCGTCATGCCCTGACATCCCACCCCTGTCACTCTCTGCCTAAAGAAGTGTCGTATGGCCCTGACACCCACCCCTCCACTCTCTGCGTTAAGCAGTGTTGTCAGGCCCTGATATCCCACCCCTGCTACTCTCTGCGTAAAGAAGTGTCATATGACCCTGACATCCCACCCCCGCCACTCTCTGCATAAAGCAGTGTTCTCAAGCATTGACATCCCACCCCCGCCACTGTCTACGTAAAGAAGTGTCGTATGGTACTGACACCCACACCTCCACTCTCTGCATAAAGCAGTCTAATCAGACCCTGACATCCCACCCCTGCCAGTCTCTGCGTAAAGCACTGTCGTATGGCCATGACATCCAACCCCCGCCACTCTCTGCGTAAAGCACTATCGTCAGGCCCTGACATCCCACACCTGTCACTCTCTGCGTAAAGAAGTGTCGTATGGCCCTGACATCCAGCCCTCCACTCTCTGCGTTATGCAGTGTTGTCAGGCCCTGACATCCCACCCCTGCCACTCTCTGCGTAAAGCAGTGTCGTATGTCCCTGACATCCCGCCACCACCACTCTCTGCATAAAGCAGTGTCGTCAAGCCCTGACATCCCACCTCCGCCACTCTCTGCGTAAAGCAGTATCGTCAGGCGCTGACATCCCACCCCTGCCACTCTCTGCGTAAAGACATGTCATATGGCCCTTACACCCACCCCTCCACTCTCTGCGTTAAGCAGTGTTGTCAGGCCCTGACATCCCACCCCCGCCACTCTCTCCGTAAAGCAGTGTCGACAGGCCCTGACACCAATCCCTCCACTCTCAGCATAAAGCAGTGTCTTATGGCTCTGTCACCCACCCCTCCACTCTCTGTATAAAGCAGTGTCGTCAAGCCATGATATCCTACCACCGCCACTATCTGCGTAAAGCAGTATCTTCAGTCCCTGACACCCACCCCTCCACTCTCTGCGTTACGCAGTGTTCTCAGGCTCTGACATCCCACCCCGTCACTCTCTGCGTAAAGCACTATCGTCAGGCCCTGACATCCTACCCCTGCCACTCTCTGCCTAAAGAAGTGTCGAATGGCACTGACACCCACCTCTCTACTCTCTGCATAAAGCAGTGTCGTCAAGCCCTGACATCCCACCCCTGCCACTCTCTGCGTAAAGAAGTTTCGTATGGCCCTGACACCCACCCCTCCACTCTCTGCTTAAAGCAGTGTAGTGTTTCATAGCCGTTCAGGGAAGCCAAATATGTAACGTTGTGGCTCTCTGAAGGCACCAGTTCTGTAGGGTTTGGGCATTTACTGTGACAATTATCAATTGTAGCAGTAAATCACAAAGTTGATTCTTTTGATGGCTTTAGAATCCAACCATGCGACATAACTCAAACAACGCACACACGCAGGTACTAATACACGAGGATACATTTATTAATACATAGAGTATGCATATAAAGCTAACAGATCTTATCGAGAGGGTTATCAGAATACAAAAGGTATATATTCAATCAGTTACGAAGTGTTACACATATCAAGAGGACATACGTTCAGTATATCATTCATTAAGACCGTTTCGTAAATGAACTTGGTTATAACTTCTACATTAGATACTCAAAACAAGTACATAACTCTTAGGAATTAAATTGATATCAACTGGTTGGGATAACAATTGAATTCTCGAGCTGTAATGCATTGAAGTTGAATACTCATCCAATTTCTGGGGATTCAGATCTCCTGCGGGCACAAAGAAACAGTTGCAGGCTGTTGCTGTCCAATCCGCGCTCTCTGGCTCGGTGCCAGGCTGTGCTGTGCGGCTTGCGACGGTGCGCTGCAGATGCTCACTGGCCGGCTAGTTAGTGTTGGTTTTAACTAGCAAAGTTTGTGCACAGGAGAAAAGATGACTGTGGATCCCAGCAAGTCAGGAAGAGGACCGGTTCGTTCCTGATGAAGAGCTAGTTCTGAATAGTGATTCAGCTGTCCACAGTTCTGACCTGTCCACGAGGCCTGCTGCTGGTTACTCTCTGGCAACCTCCACTCTAGACTCTTAGAACAAAGGAAAGTTCTGGCACTCGGACACACTGGCCGTTCCGTGGTTGTCCGGGCTGAGTCTCGGGATGGTCAGGAGGCGCGCTGCGAGAATGTCCTGCCCTTGGGAGCCTTCTGCTCCTGGGCCGTCCTGCCCTGGAATTCTCCTTTGAATTCCCTTTAGAACAGTCCACAGAATCCTCTCCAGAATCTTACTGAATCTCCCAGGCTCTCATTGAATCTGAATCTCCAGGCCTGTGTTGCCTGTTTTTACCTGGAGGAACTTCAGCTTGTTGATTGGCTGAAAGTTCCATCGGCATCAGAGTCCCACGTGGGTTACTCAGCCCTACCAGTCCCTGATTGGTTGATCAAGGTGAGATATGAGTCACTTAGTCCTGACACTTAGTAATGCAGTCCAGATGTCCATCCGGCACTCCCTAGACTGATAGGCGCCAGTGGATGACCATTGATCATGATAGCCAGACTTAGCTAAGTGCATCCCCCTTTGGGAGCTGTCCTAGGAAACCTTAAATCACCCTGCACTAATGGTCTCTCTGTGGCTGCACCACAGAGATGAACAGAGAAATGGGGCCTCATTTGGGAAGCTCAGAAACACTTAATTCTGCCTTATTATTAAGCCTCGCCGCTACAGCAGTATCGTCAGGCCCTGACATCCTACCCCCGCCACTCTCTGCGTAAAGCACTATCGTCAGGCCCTGACATTCCACCCCCGCCACTCTCTACATAAAGCAGTGTCGTCAAGCCCTGACATCCCACCCCCGCCATTCTCTGCGTAAAGTCAGTATCGTTAGGCCCTGACACCCAACCCTCCACTCTCTGCATAAAACAGTTTCGTCAAGCCCTGACATCCCACCCCCGCCACTCTCTGCGTAAAGCACTGTCGTATGGCCCTGATATCCAACCCCCGCCACTCTCTGCGTAAAGCAGTATCGTCAGGCCCTGACATCCCACCCCTGCCACTATCTGCCTAAAAAAGTGTCGTATGGCCCTGACACCCACCCTTCCACTCTCTGCGTTAAGCAGACACTGCCATCCCACCCCTGCCACGCTCTGCGTAAAGAAGTGTCGTATGGCCTTGACATCCCACCCCTGCCACTCTCTGCATAAAGCAGTATCGTCAGGCCCTGACATCCCACCCCTGCCACTCTCTGCGAAAAGTAGTGTCGTATGGCCCTGACACCCAACCCTCCACTCTCTGCATAAAGCAGTTTCGTCAGGCCCTGACATCCCACCCCTGCCACTCTCTGCCTAAAGAAGTGTCATATGGCCCTGACACCCACCCCTCCACTCTCTGCGTAAAGCACTATCGTCAGGCCCTAACATCCCACCCCTGTCACTCTCTGCGTAAACAAGTGTCGTATAACCCTGACACCCACCCCTCCACTCTCTGAGTTAAGCAGTGTTGTCAGGACCTGACATCCCACCCTTGTCACTCTCTGCATAAAGAAGTGTCGCATGGCCCTGACATCCCACCCCCGCCACTCTCTGCAAAAAGCAGTGTCGTCAAGCCCTGATATCCCACCCCCGCCACTCTCTGCATAAAGCTGTGTCGTCAAGCCCTGATATCCCACCCCCGCCACTCTCTGCGTAACGCAGTATCGTCAGGCCCTGACATCCCAACCCCGCAACTCTCTGCCTAAAGAAGTGTCGTAAGGCCCTGACACCCACCCCTCCACTCTCTGCATAAAGCAGTGTCGTCAGGCCCTGACATCCCACCCCTGTAACGCTGCGTTAAGCAGTGTTGTCAGGCCCTGACACCCCACCCCTGCCACTCTCTGCGTAAAGAAGTGTCGTATGGCCCTGACATTCCACCCCCGCCACTCTCTGCGTAAAGCAGTATCGTCAGGCACTGACATCCCACCCCCGCCACTCTCTACGTAAATAAGTGTCGTATGGCCCTGACACCCACCCCTCCACTCTCTGCATAAAGCAGTGTTTTCAGGCTCTGACATCCCACCCCCGCCACTGTCTACGTAAAGAAGTGTCGTAAGGCCCTGTCACCCACCCCTCCACTCTCTGCATAAAGCAGTCACATCAGGCCCTGACATTCTACCCCCACCACTCTCTGCGTAAAGTAGTATCGTCAGGCCCTGACATCCCACCCGTACCACTCTCTGCCTAAAGAAGCGTCGTATGGCCCTGACACCCACCCCTCCACTCTCTGCGTAAAGCACTATCGTCAGGCCCTAACATCCCACCCCTGCAACTCTCTGCGTAAAGATGTGTCGTATGGCCCTGACACCCACCCCTCCACTCTCTGCGTTAAGCAGTGTTGTCAGGCCCTGACATCCCACCCCTGCCACTCTCTGCGTAAAGAAGTGTCGTATAGCCCTGACACCCACCCCTCCACTCTCTGCGTTATGCAGTGTTGTCAGGCCCTGACATCCCACCCCTGCCACTCTCTACGTAAAGAAGTGTCGCATGGCCCTTACATCCCACCCCCGCCACTCTCTGCGTAAAGAAGTGTCGTATGGCCCTGACATTCCACCCCCGCCACTCTCTACATAAAGCAGTGTCGTCAAGCCCTGACATCCCACCCCTGCCACTCTCTGCGTAAAGCAGTATCGTCAGGCCCTGACATCCTACCCCTGTCACTCTTTGCGTAAACAAGTGTCGTATAGCCCTGACACCCACCACTCCACTATCTGATTTAAGAAGTGTCGTATGGCCCTGACATCCCACCCCCGCCACTCTCTGCATAAAGCAGTGTTGTCAAGTCCTGATATCCCACCCCCGCCACTCTCTGCGTAAAGCAGTATCGTCAGGCCCTGACATCCCACCCCCACCACTCTCTGCCTAAGGAAGTGTCGTATGGCCCTGACACCCACCCCTCCACTCTCTGAGTTAAGCAGTGTTGTCAGGACCTGACATCCCACCCCTGCCACTCTCTACGTAAAGAAGTGTCTCTCATGGCCCTGACATCCCACCCCCGCCACTCTCTGCATAAAGCAGTGTCGTCAAGCCCTGATATCCCACCCCCGCCACTCTCTGCGTAAAGTAGTATCGTCAGGCCCTGACATCCCAACCCCGCCACATTCTGCCTAAAGAAGTGTCGTATGGCCCTGACACCCACCCCTCCACTCTCTGAATGAAGCAGTGTCGTCAAGCCCTGACATCCCACCCCCGCCACTGTCTGCGTAAAGCACTATCGTCAGGCCCTGACACCCACCCCTCCACTCTCTGCCTAAAGAAGTGTCGTATGGCCCTGACACCCACCCCACCACTCTCTGCATAAAGCAGTGTTGTCAGGCTCTGACATCCCACACCCGCCACTGTCTACGTAAAGAAGTGTCTTATTGCCCTTTCACCCAGCCCTCCACTCTCTGCATTAAGCAGTCACATCAGGCCCTGACATCCTACCCCCACCACTCTCTGCCTAAAGCACTGTCGTATGGCCCTAACATCCAACCCCCGCCACTCTCTGCGTAAAGCAGTATCGTCACGCCCTGACATCCCACCCCTACCACTCTCTGCCTAAAGAAGTGTCGTATGGCCCTGACACCCACCCCTCCACTCTCTGCGTAAAGCACTATCGTCAGGCCCTAACATCCCACCCCTGTCACTCTCTGCGTAAACAAGTGTCGTATAACCCTGACACCCACCCCTCCACTCTCTGAGTTAAGCAGTGTTGTCAGGACCTGACATCCCACCCTTGTCACTCTCTGCATAAAGAAGTGTCGCATGGCCCTGACATCCCACCCCCGCCACTCTCTGCATAAAGCAGTGTCTTTATGCCCTGACATCCCACCCCTGCCACTCTCTGCGTTAACCCCTGTCGTATGGCTCTGACACCCACCCCTTCACTCTCTACATAAAACAGTGTCGTCAAGCCCTGACATCCCACCCTCGCCACTCTCTGCGTAAAGCACTGTCGTATGGCCCTGACATCCAAGCCCCGCCACTCTCTGCGTAAAGCAGTATCGTCAGGCCCTGACATCCCACCCCTGCCACTCTCTGCGTAAAGAAGTGTCGTATGGCCTTCACATCCCACCCCCGCCACTCTCTGCATAAAGCAGTATCGTCAGGCCCTGACATCCCACCCCTGCCGCTCTCTGCGTAAAGAAGTGTCGTATGGCCGTGACACCCACCCCTCCACTCTCTGCATAAAGCAGTATCGTCAGGCCCTGACATCCCACCCCTGCCACTCTCTGCGTAAAGAAGTGTCGTATGGCCCTGACACCAACCCCTCCACTCTCTGCGTTAAGCAGTGTTGTCAGGCCCTGACATCCCACCCCTACCACTCTCTACGTAAAGAAGTGTCGTATGTCCCTGACATCCCACCCCCGCCACTCTCTGCATAAAGCAGTGTCGTCAAACCCTGACATCCCACCCCCGCCACTCTCTACGTAAATAAGTGTCGTATGGCCCTGACACCCACCCCACCACTCTCTGCATAAAGCAGTGTTGTCATGCTCTGACATCCCACACCCGCCACTGTCTACGTAAAGAAGTGTCTTATGGCCCTTTCACCCAGCCCTCCACTCTCTGCATTAAGCAGTCACATCAGGCCCTGACATCCTACCCCCACCACTCTCTGCCTAAAGCACTGTCGTATGGCCCTAACATCCAACCCCCGCCACTCTCTGCGTAAAGCAGTATCGTCACGCCCTGACATCCCACCCCTACCACTCTCTGCCTAAAGAAGTGTCATATGGCCCTGACACCCACCCCTCCACTCTCTGCGTAAAGCACTATCGTCAGGCCCTAACATCCCACCCCTGTCACTCTCTGCGTAAACAAGTGTCGTATAACCCTGACACCCACCCCTCCACTCTCTGAGTTAAGCAGTGTTGTCAGGACCTGACATCCCACCCTTGTCACTCTCTGCATAAAGAAGTGTCGCATGGCCCTGACATCCCACCCCCGCCACTCTCTGCAAAAAGCAGTGTCGTCAAGCCCTGATATCCCACCCCCGCCACTCTCTGCATAAAGCTGTGTCGTCAAGCCCTGATATCCCACCCCCGCCACTCTCTGCGTAACGCAGTATCGTCAGGCCCTGACATCCCACCCCCGTCACTCTCTGCCTAAAGAAGTGTCGTATGGCCCTGACACCCACCCCTCCACTCTCTGCATAAAGCAGTGTTGTCAGGCTCTGACATCCCACCCCCGCCACTGTCTACGTAAAAAAGTGTCTTATGGCCCTTTCACCCAGCCCTCCACTCTCTGCATTAAGCAGTCACATCAGGCCCTGACATCCTACCCCCACCACTCTCTGCGTAAAGCACTGTCGTATGGCCCTAACATCCAACCCCCGCCACTCTCTGCGTAAAGCAGTATCGTCAGGCCCTGACATCCCACCCCTACCACTCTCTGCCTAAAGAAGTGTCGTATGGCCCTGACACCCACCCCTCCACTCTCTGCGTAAAGCACTATCGTCAGGCCCTAACATACCACCCCTGTCACTCTCTGCGTAAACAAGTGTCGTATAGCCCTAACACCCACCCCTCCACTCTCTGAGATAAGCAGTGTTGCCACTCTCTGCGTTAACCCCTGTCGTATGGCCCTGACACCCACCCCTCCACTCTCTGCATAAAACAGTGTCGTCAAGCCCTAATATCCCACCCCCGCCACTCTCTGCATAAAGCAGTGTCGTCAAGCCCTGATATCCCACCCCCGCCACTCTCTGCAAAAAGCAGTGTCGTCAAGCCGTGATATCCCACCCCCGCCACTCTCTGCATAAAGTAGTGTTGTCAAGTCCTGATATCCCACCCCCGCCACTCTCTGCGTAAAGCAGTATCGTCAGGACCTGACATCCCACCCCCACCACTCTCTGCCTAAGGAAGTGTCGTATGGCTCTGACACCCACCCCTCCACTCTCTACGTAAATTAGTGTCGTATGGCCCTGACACCCACCCCTCCACTCTCTACATAAAGCAGTGTCTTTATGCCCTGACATCCCACCCCTGCCACTCTCTGCGTTAACCCCTGTCGTATGGCCCTGACACCCACCCCTCCACTCTCTGCATAAAACAGTGTCGTCAAGCCCTGACATCCCACCCCCGCCACTCTCTGCGTAAAGCACTGTCGTATGGCCCTGACATCCAACCCCCGCCACTCTCTGCGTAAACAAGTGTCGCATAGCCCTGACACCCACCCCTCCACTCTCTGAGTTAAGCAGTGTTGTCAGGACCTGACATCCCACCCCCGCCACTCTCTGCATAAAGCAGTGTCGTCAAGCCCTGATATCCCACCCCCGCCACTCTCTGCGTTAAACAGTATCGTCAGGCCCTGACATCCCAACCCCGCCACTCTCTGCCTAAAGAAGTGTCGTATGGCCCTGACACCCACCCCTCCACTCTCTGCATAAAGCAGTGTCGTCAAGCCCTGACATCCCACCCCCTCCACTGTCTGCGTAAAGCACTATCGTCAGGCCCTGACATCCCACCCCTGTAACGCTGCGTTAAGCAGTGTTGTCAGGCCCTGACACCCCACCCCTGCCACTCTCTGCGTAAAGAAGTGTCGTATGGCCCTGACATTCCACCCCCGCCACTCTCTGCGTAAAGCAGTATCGTCAGGCACTGACATCCCACCCCCGCCACTCTCTACGTAAATAAGTGTCGTATGGCCCTGACACCCACCCCTCCACTCTCTGCATAAAGCAGTGTTTTCAGGCTCTGACATCCCACCCCCGCCACTGTCTACGTAAAGAAGTGTCGTAAGGCCCTGTCACCCACCCCTCCACTCTCTGCATAAAGCAGTCACATCAGGCCCTGACATCCTACCCCCACCACTCTCTGCGTAAAGTAGTATCGTCAGGCCCTGACATCCCACCCGTACCACTCTCTGCCTAAAGAAGCGTCGTATGGCCCTGACACCCACCCCTCCACTCTCTGCGTAAAGCACTATCGTCAGGCCCTAACATCCCACCCCTGCAACTCTCTGCGTAAAGATGTGTCGTATGGCCCTGACACCCACCCCTCCACTCTCTGCGTTAAGCAGTGTTGTCAGGCCCTGACATCCCACCCCTGCCACTCTCTGCGTAAAGAAGTGTCGTATAGCCCTGACACCCACCCCTCCACTCTCTGCGTTATGCAGTGTTGTCAGGCCCTGACATCCCACCCCTGCCACTCTCTACGTAAAGAAGTGTCGCATGGCCCTGACATCCCACCCCCGCCACTCTCTGCGTAAAGAAGTGTCGTATGGCCCTGACATTCCACCCCCGCCACTCTCTGCATAAAGCAGTGTCGTCAAGCCCTGACATCCCACCCCTGCCACTCTCTGCGTAAAGCAGTATCGTCAGGCCCTGAAATCCTACCCCTGTCACTCTTTGCGTAAACAAGTGTCGTATAGCCCTGACACCCACCACTCCACTATCTGATTTAAGAAGTGTCGTATGGCCCTGACATCCCACCCCCGCCACTCTCTGCATAAAGCAGTGTTGTCAAGTCCTGATATCCCACCCCCGCCACTCTCTGCGTAAAGCAGTATCGTCAGGCCCTGACATCCCACCCCCACCACTCTCTGCCTAAGGAAGTGTCGTATGGCCCTGACACCCACCCCTCCACTCTCTGAGTTAAGCAGTGTTGTCAGGACCTGACATCCCACCCCTGCCACTCTCTACGTAAAGAAGTGTCTCTCATGGCCCTGACATCCCACCCCCGCCACTCTCTGCATAAAGCAGTGTCGTCAAGCCTTGATATCCCACCCCCGCCACTCTCTGCGTAAAGTAGTATCGTCAGGCCCTGACATCCCAACCCCGCCACATTCTGCCTAAAGAAGTGTCGTATGGCCCTGACACCCAACCCTCCACTCTCTGAATGAAGCAGTGTCGTCAAGCCCTGACATCCCACCCCCTCCACTGTCTGCGTAAAGCACTATCGTCAGGCCCTGACACCCACCCCTCCACTCTCTGCCTAAAGAAGTGTCGTATGGCCCTGACACCCACCCCACCACTCTCTGCATAAAGCAGTGTTGTCAGGCTCTGACATCCCACACCCGCCACTGTCTACGTAAAGAAGTGTCTTATTGCCCTTTCACCCAGCCCTCCACTCTCTGCATTAAGCAGTCACATCAGGCCCTGACATCCTACCCCCACCACTCTCTGCCTAAAGCACTGTCGTATGGCCCTAACATCCAACCCCCGCCACTCTCTGCGTAAAGCAGTATCGTCACGCCCTGACATCCCACCCCTACCACTCTCTGCCTAAAGAAGTGTCGTATGGCCCTGACACCCACCCCTCCACTCTCTGCGTAAAGCAGTGTTGTCAGGCTCTGACATCCCACACCCGCCACTGTCTACGTAAAGAAGTGTCTTATTGCCCTTTCACCCAGCCCTCCACTCTCTGCATTAAGCAGTCACATCAGGCCCTGACATCCTACCCCCACCACTCTCTGCCTAAAGCACTGTCGTATGGCCCTAACATCCAACCCCCGCCACTCTCTGCGTAAAGCAGTATCGTCACGCCCTGACATCCCACCCCTACCACTCTCTGCCTAAAGAAGTGTCGTATGGCCCTGACACCCACCCCTCCACTCTCTGCGTAAAGCACTATCGTCAGGCCCTAACATCCCACCCCTGTCACTCTCTGCGTAAACAAGTGTCGTATAACCCTGACACCCACCCCTCCACTCTCTGAGTTAAGCAGTGTTGTCAGGACCTGACATCCCACCCTTGTCACTCTCTGCATAAAGAAGTGTCGCATGGCCCTGACATCCCACCCCCGCCACTCTCTGCATAAAGCAGTGTCGTCAAGCCCTGATATCCCACCCCCGCCACTCTCTGCGTTAACCCCTGTCGTATGGCTCTGACATCCAAGCCCCGCCACTCTCTGCGTAAAGCAGTATCGTCAGGCCCTGACATCCCACCCCTGCCACTCTCTGCGTAAAGAAGTGTCGTATGGCCTTCACATCCCACCCCCGCCACTCTCTGCATAAAGCAGTATCGTCAGGCCCTGACATCCCACCCCTGCCGCTCTCTGCGTAAAGAAGTGTCGTATGGCCGTGACACCCACCACTCCACTCTCTGCATAAAGCAGTATCGTCAGGCCCTGACATCCCACCCCTGCCACTCTCTGCGTAAAGAAGTGTCGTATGGCCCTGACACCAACCCCTCCACTCTCTGCGTTAAGCAGTGTTGTCAGGCCCTGACATCCCACCCCTACCACTCTCTACGTAAAGAAGTGTCGTATGGCCCTGACATCCCACCCCCGCCACTCTCTGCATAAAGCAGTGTCGTCAAACCCTGACATCCCACCCCCGCCACTCTCTACGTAAATAAGTGTCGTATGGCCCTGACACCCACCCCACCACTCTCTGCATAAAGCAGTGTTGTCATGCTCTGACATCCCACACCCGCCACTGTCTACGTAAAGAAGTGTCTTATGGCCCTTTCACCCAGCCCTCCACTCTCTGCATTAAGCAGTCACATCAGGCCCTGACATCCTACCCCCACCACTCTCTGCCTAAAGCACTGTCGTATGGCCCTAACATCCAACCCCCGCCACTCTCTGCGTAAAGCAGTATCGTCACGCCCTGACATCCCACCCCTACCACTCTCTGCCTAAAGAAGTGTCATATGGCCCTGACACCCACCCCTCCACTCTCTGCGTAAAGCACTATCGTCAGGCCCTAACATCCCACCCCTGTCACTCTCTGCGTAAACAAGTGTTGTATAACCCTGACACCCACCCCTCCACTCTCTGAGTTAAGCAGTGTTGTCAGGACCTGACATCCCACCCTTGTCACTCTCTGCATAAAGAAGTGTCGCATGGCCCTGACATCCCACCCCCGCCACTCTCTGCAAAAAGCAGTGTCGTCAAGCCCTGATATCCCACCCCCGCCACTCTCTGCATAAAGCTGTGTCGTCAAGCCCTGATATCCCACCCCCGCCACTCTCTGCGTAAAGCAGTATCGTCAGGCCCTGATATCCCACCCCCGCCACTCTCTGCCTAAAGAAGAGTCGTATGGCCCTGACACCTACCCCTCCACTCTCTGCATAAAGCAGTGTCGTTAAGCCCTGACATCCCACCCCCTCCACTGTCTGCGTAAAGCACTATCGTCAGGCCCTAACATCCCACCCCTGCAACTCTCTGCGTAAAGATGTGTCGTATGGCCCTGACACCCACCCCTCCACTCTCTGCGTTAAGCAGTGTTGTCAGGCCCTGACATCCCACCCCTGCCACTCTCTGCGTAAAGAAGTGTCGTATAGCCCTGACACCCACCCCTCCACTCTCTGCGTTATGCAGTGTTGTCAGGCCCTGACATCCCACCCCTGCCACTCTCTACGTAAAGAAGTGTCGCATGGCCCTGACATCCCACCCCCGCCACTCTCTGCGTTAACCCCTGTCGTATGGCTCTGACATCCAAGCCCCGCCACTCTCTGCGTAAAGCAGTATCGTCAGGCCCTGACATCCCACCCCTGCCACTCTCTGCGTAAAGAAGTGTCGTATGGCCTTCACATCCCACCCCCGCCACTCTCTGCATAAAGCAGTATCGTCAGGCCCTGACATCCCACCCCTGCCGCTCTCTGCGTAAAGAAGTGTCGTATGGCCGTGACACCCACCACTCCACTCTCTGCATAAAGCAGTATCGTCAGGCCCTGACATCCCACCCCTGCCACTCTCTGCGTAAAGAAGTGTCGTATGGCCCTGACACCAACCCCTCCACTCTCTGCGTTAAGCAGTGTTGTCAGGCCCTGACATCTCACCCCTACCACTCTCTACGTAAAGAAGTGTCGTATGGCCCTGACATCCCACCCCCGCCACTCTCTGCATAAAGCAGTGTCGTCAAACCCTGACATCCCACCCCCGCCACTCTCTACGTAAATAAGTGTCGTATGGCCCTGACACCCACCCCACCACTCTCTGCATAAAGCAGTGTTGTCATGCTCTGACATCCCACACCCGCCACTGTCTACGTAAAGAAGTGTCTTATGGCCCTTTCACCCAGCCCTCCACTCTCTGCATTAAGCAGTCACATCAGGCCCTGACATCCTACCCCCACCACTCTCTGCCTAAAGCACTGTCGTATGGCCCTAACATCCAACCCCCGCCACTCTCTGCGTAAAGCAGTATCGTCACGCCCTGACATCCCACCCCTACCACTCTCTGCCTAAAGAAGTGTCATATGGCCCTGACACCCACCCCTCCACTCTCTGCGTAAAGCACTATCGTCAGGCCCTAACATCCCACCCCTGTCACTCTCTGCGTAAACAAGTGTTGTATAACCCTGACACCCACCCCTCCACTCTCTGAGTTAAGCAGTGTTGTCAGGACCTGACATCCCACCCTTGTCACTCTCTGCATAAAGAAGTGTCGCATGGCCCTGACATCCCACCCCCGCCACTCTCTGCAAAAAGCAGTGTCGTCAAGCCCTGATATCCCACCCCCGCCACTCTCTGCATAAAGCTGTGTCGTCAAGCCCTGATATCCCACCCCCGCCACTCTCTGCGTAAAGCAGTATCGTCAGGCCCTGATATCCCACCCCCGCCACTCTCTGCCTAAAGAAGAGTCGTATGGCCCTGACACCCACCCCTCCACTCTCTGCATAAAGCAGTGTCGTTAAGCCCTGACATCCCACCCCCTCCACTGTCTGCGTAAAGCACTATCGTCAGGCCCTAACATCCCACCCCTGCAACTCTCTGCGTAAAGATGTGTCGTATGGCCCTGACACCCACCCCTCCACTCTCTGCGTTAAGCAGTGTTGTCAGGCCCTGACATCCCACCCCTGCCACTCTCTGCGTAAAGAAGTGTCGTATAGCCCTGACACCCACCCCTCCACTCTCTGCGTTATGCAGTGTTGTCAGGCCCTGACATCCCACCCCTGCCACTCTCTACGTAAAGAAGTGTCGCATGGCCCTGACATCCCACCCCCGCCACTCTCTGCGTAAAGAAGTGTCGTATGGCCCTGACATTCCACCCCCGCCACTCTCTGCATAAAGCACTGTCGTCAAGCCCTGACATCCCACCCCTGCCACTCTCTGCGTAAAGCAGTATCGTCAGGCCCTGACATCCTACCGCTGTCACTCTTTGCGTAAACAAGTGTCGTATAGCCCTGACACCCACCACTCCAGTATCTGATTTAAGAAGTGTCGTATGGCCCTGACATCCCACCCCCGCCACTCTCTGCATAAAGCAGTGTTGTCAAGTCCTGATATCCCACCCCCGCCAATCTCTGCGTAAAGCAGTATCGTCAGGCCCTGACATCCCACCCCCACCACTCTCTGCCTAAGGAAGTGTCGTATGGCCCTGACACCCACCCCTCCACTCTCTGAGTTAAGCAGTGTTGTCAGGACCTGACATCCCACCCCTGCCACTCTCTACGTAAAGAAGTGTCTCTCATGGCCCTGACATCCCACCCCCGCCACTCTCTGCATAAAGCAGTGTCGTCAAGCCCTGTTATCCCACCCCCGCCACTCTCTGCGTAAAGCAGTATCGTCAGGCCCTGACATCCCAACCCCGCCACATTCTGCCTAAAGAAGTGTCGTATGGCCCTGACACCCACCCCTCCACTCTCTGCATGAAGCAGTGTCGTCAAGCCCTGACATCCCACCCCCTCCACTGTCTGCGTAAAGCACTATCGTCAGGTCCTGACATCCCAACCCCGCCACTCTCTGCCTAAAGAAGTGTCATATGGCCCTGACACCTACCCCACCACTCTCTGCATAAAGCAGTATTGTCAGGCTCTGACATCCCACTCCCGCCACTGTCTACGTAAAGAAGTGTCTTATTGCCCTTTCACCCAGCCCTCCACTCTCTGCATTAAGCAGTCACATCAGGCCCTGACATCCTACCCCCACCACTCTCTGCCTAAAGCACTGTCGTATGGCCCTAACATCCAACCCCCGCCACTCTCTGCGTAAAGCAGTATCGTCACGCCCTGACATCCCACCCCTACCACTCTCTGCCTAAAGAAGTGTCGTATGGCCCTGACACCCACCCCTCCACTCTCTGCGTAAAGCACTATCGTCAGGCCCTAACATCCCACCCCTGTCACTCTCTGCGTAAACAAGTGTCGTATAACCCTGACACCCACCCCTCCACTCTCTGAGTTAAGCAGTGTTGTCAGGACCTGACATCCCACCCTTGTCACTCTCTGCATAAAGAAGTGTCGCATGGCCCTGACATCCCACCCCCGCCACTCTCTGCGTAACGAAGTGTCGTATGGCCCTGACATTCCACCCCCGCTACTCTCTGCAAAAAGCAGTGTCGTCAAGCCCTGACATCCCACCCCCGCCACTCTCTGCGTAAAGCAGTATCGTCAGGCCCTGACATCCTACCCCTGTCACTCTTTGCGTAAACAAGTGTCGTATAGCCCTGACACCCACCACTCCAGTATCTGATTTAAGAAGTGTCGTATGGCCCTGACATCCCACCCCCGCCACTCTCTGCATAAAGTAGTGTTGTCAAGTCCTGATATCCCACCCCCGCCACTCTCTGCGTAAAGCAGTATCGTCAGGACCTGACATCCCACCCCCACCACTCTCTGCCTAAGGAAGTGTCGTATGGCTCTGACACCCACCCCTCCACTCTCTACGTAAATTAGTGTCGTATGGCCCTGACACCCACCCCTCCACTCTCTACATAAAGCAGTGTCTTTATGCCCTGACATCCCACCCCTGCCACTCTCTGCGTTAACCCCTGTCGTATGGCCCTGACACCCACCCCTCCACTCTCTGCATAAAACAGTGTCGTCAAGCCCTGACATCCCACCCCCGCCACTCTCTGCGTAAAGCACTGTCGTATGGCCCTGACATCCAACCCCCGCCACTCTCTGCGTAAACAAGTGTCGCATAGCCCTGACACCCACCCCTCCACTCTCTGAGTTAAGCAGTGTTGTCAGGACCTGACATCCCACCCCCGCCACTCTCTGCATAAAGCAGTGTCGTCAAGCCCTGATATCCCACCCCCGCCACTCTCTGCGTTAAACAGTATCGTCAGGCCCTGACATCCCAACCCCGCCACTCTCTGCCTAAAGAAGTGTCGTATGGCCCTGACACCCACCCCTCCACTCTCTGCATAAAGCAGTGTCGTCAAGCCCTGACATCCCACCCCCTCCACTGTCTGCGTAAAGCACTATCGTCAGGCCCTGACATCCCACCCCTGTAACGCTGCGTTAAGCAGTGTTGTCAGGCCCTGACACCCCACCCCTGCCACTCTCTGCGTAAAGAAGTGTCGTATGGCCCTGACATTCCACCCCCGCCACTCTCTGCGTAAAGCAGTATCGTCAGGCACTGACATCCCACCCCCGCCACTCTCTACGTAAATAAGTGTCGTATGGCCCTGACACCCACCCCTCCACTCTCTGCATAAAGCAGTGTTTTCAGGCTCTGACATCCCACCCCCGCCACTGTCTACGTAAAGAAGTGTCGTAAGGCCCTGTCACCCACCCCTCCACTCTCTGCATAAAGCAGTGTTGTCAGGCTCTGACATCCCACCCCCGCCACTGTCTACGTAAAGAAGTGTCTTATGGCCCTTTCACCCAGCCCTCCACTCTCTGCATTAAGCAGTCACATCAGGCCCTGACATCCTACCCCCACCACTCTCTGCGTAAAGCACTGTCGTATGGCCCTAACATCCAACCCCCGCCACTCTCTGCGTAAAGCAGTATCGTCAGGCCCTGACATCCCACCCCTACCACTCTCTGCCTAAAGAAGTGTCGTATGGTCCTGACACCCACCCCTCCACTCTCTGCATAAAGCAGTGTTTTCAGGCTCTGACATCCCACCCCCGCCACTGTCTACGTAAAGAAGTGTCGTAAGGCCCTGTCACCCACCCCTCCACTCTCTGCATAAAGCAGTCACATCAGGCCCTGACATCCTACCCCCACCACTCTCTGCGTAAAGTAGTATCGTCAGGCCCTGACATCCCACCCGTACCACTCTCTGCCTAAAGAAGCGTCGTATGGCCCTGACACCCACCCCTCCACTCTCTGCGTAAAGCACTATCGTCAGGCCCTAACATCCCACCCCTGCAACTCTCTGCGTAAAGATGTGTCGTATGGCCCTGACACCCACCCCTCCACTCTCTGCGTTAAGCAGTGTTGTCAGGCCCTGACATCCCACCCCTGCCACTCTCTGCGTAAAGAAGTGTCTTATAGCCCTGACACCCACCCCTCCACTCTCTGCGTTATGCAGTGTTGTCAGGCCCTGACATCCCACCCCTGCCACTCTCTACGTAAAGAAGTGTCGCATGGCCCTGACATCCCACCCCCGCCACTCTCTGCGTAAAGAAGTGTAGTATGGCCTGACATTCCACCCCCGCCACTCTCTGCATAAAGCAGTGTCGTCAAGCCCTGACATCCCACCCCTGCCACTCTCTGCGTAAAGCAGTATCGTCAGGCCCTGACATCCTACCCCTGTCACTCTTTGCGTAAACAAGTGTCGTATAGCCCTGACACCCACCACTCCACTATCTGATTTAAGAAGTGTCGTATGGCCCTGACATCCCACCCCCGCCACTCTCTGCATAAAGCAGTGTTGTCAAGTCCTGATATCCCACCCCCGCCACTCTCTGCGTAAAGCAGTATCGTCAGGCCCTGACATCCCACCCCCACCACTCTCTGCCTAAGGAAGTGTCGTATGGCCCTGACACCCACCCCTCCACTCTCTGAATGAAGCAGTGTCGTCAAGCCCTGACATCCCACCCCCTCCACTGTCTGCGTAAAGCACTATCGTCAGGCCCTGACACCCACCCCTCCACTCTCTGCCTAAAGAAGTGTCGTATGGCCCTGACACCCACCCCACCACTCTCTGCATAAAGCAGTGTTGTCAGGCTCTGACATCCCACACCCGCCACTGTCTACGTAAAGAAGTGTCTTATTGCCCTTTCACCCAGCCCTCCACTCTCTGCATTAAGCAGTCACATCAGGCCCTGACATCCTACCCCCACCACTCTCTGCCTAAAGCACTGTCGTATGGCCCTAACATCCAACCCCCGCCACTCTCTGCGTAAAGCAGTATCGTCACGCCCTGACATCCCACCCCTACCACTCTCTGCCTAAAGAAGTGTCGTATGGCCCTGACACCCACCCCTCCACTCTCTGCGTAAAGCACTATCGTCAGGCCCTAACATCCCACCCCTGTCACTCTCTGCGTAAACAAGTGTCGTATAACCCTGACACCCACCCCTCCACTCTCTGAGTTAAGCAGTGTTGTCAGGACCTGACATCCCACCCTTGTCACTCTCTGCATAAAGAAGTGTCGCATGGCCCTGACATCCCACCCCCGCCACTCTCTGCATAAAGCAGTGTCGTCAAGCCCTGATATCCCACCCCCGCCACTCTCTGCATAAAGCTGTGTCGTCAAGCCCTGATATCCCACCCCCGCCACTCTCTGCGTAACGCGGTATCGTCAGGCCCTGACATCCCACCCCCGTCACTCTCTGCCTAAAGAAGTGTCGTATGGCCCTGACACCCACCCCTCCACTCTCTGCGTAAAGCACTATCGTCAGGCCCTAACATCCCACCCCTGCAACTCTCTGCGTAAAGATGTGTCGTATGGCCCTGACACCCACCCCTCCACTCTCTGCGTTAAGCAGTGTTGTCAGGCCCTGACATCCCACCCCTGCCACTCTCTGCGTAAAGAAGTGTCTTATAGCCCTGACACCCACCCCTCCACTCTCTGCGTTATGCAGTGTTGTCAGGCCCTGACATCCCACCCCTGCCACTCTCTACGTAAAGAAGTGTCGCATGGCCCTGACATCCCACCCCCGCCACTCTCTGCGTAAAGAAGTGTAGTATGGCCTGACATTCCACCCCCGCCACTCTCTGCATAAAGCAGTGTCGTCAAGCCCTGACATCCCACCCCTGCCACTCTCTGCGTAAAGCAGTATCGTCAGGCCCTGACATCCTACCCCTGTCACTCTTTGCGTAAACAAGTGTCGTATAGCCCTGACACCCACCACTCCACTATCTGATTTAAGAAGTGTCGTATGGCCCTGACATCCCACCCCCGCCACTCTCTGCATAAAGCAGTGTTGTCAAGTCCTGATATCCCACCCCCGCCACTCTCTGCGTAAAGCAGTATCGTCAGGCCCTGACATCCCACCCCCACCACTCTCTGCCTAAGGAAGTGTCGTATGGCCCTGACACCCACCCCTCCACTCTCTGAATGAAGCAGTGTCGTCAAGCCCTGACATCCCACCCCCTCCACTGTCTGCGTAAAGCACTATCGTCAGGCCCTGACACCCACCCCTCCACTCTCTGCCTAAAGAAGTGTCGTATGGCCCTGACACCCACCCCACCACTCTCTGCATAAAGCAGTGTTGTCAGGCTCTGACATCCCACACCCGCCACTGTCTACGTAAAGAAGTGTCTTATTGCCCTTTCACCCAGCCCTCCACTCTCTGCATTAAGCAGTCACATCAGGCCCTGACATCCTACCCCCACCACTCTCTGCCTAAAGCACTGTCGTATGGCCCTAACATCCAACCCCCGCCACTCTCTGCGTAAAGCAGTATCGTCACGCCCTAACATCCCACCCCTGTCACTCTCTGCCTAAAGAAGTGTCGTATGGCCCTGACACCCACCCCTCCACTCTCTGCGTAAAGCACTATCGTCAGGCCCTAACATCCCACCCCTGTCACTCTCTGCGTAAACAAGTGTCGTATAACCCTGACACCCACCCCTCCACTCTCTGAGTTAAGCAGTGTTGTCAGGACCTGACATCCCACCCTTGTCACTCTCTGCATAAAGAAGTGTCGCATGGCCCTGACATCCCACCCCCGCCACTCTCTGCATAAAGCAGTGTCGTCAAGCCCTGATATCCCACCCCCGCCACTCTCTGCATAAAGCTGTGTCGTCAAGCCCTGATATCCCACCCCCGCCACTCTCTGCGTAACGCGGTATCGTCAGGCCCTGACATCCCACCCCCGTCACTCTCTGCCTAAAGAAGTGTCGTAAGGCCCTGACACCCACCCCTCCACTCTCTGCATAAAGCAGTGTTGTCAGGCTCTGACATCCCACCCCCGCCACTGTCTACGTAAAGAAGTGTCTTATGGCCCTTTCACCCAGCCCTCCACTCTCTGCATTAAGCAGTCACATCAGGCCCTGACATCCTACCCCCACCACTCTCTGCGTAAAGCACTGTCGTATGGCCCTAACATCCAACCCCCGCCACTCTCTGCGTAAAGCAGTATCGTCAGGCCCTGACATCCCACCCCTACCACTCTCTGCCTAAAGAAGTGTCGTATGGTCCTGACACCCACCCCTCCACTCTCTGCGTAAAGCACTATCGTCAGGCCCTAACATCCCACCCCTGTCACTCTCTGCGTAAACAAGTGTCGTATAACCCTAACACCCACCCCTCCACTCTCTGAGTTAAGCAGTGTTGCCACTCTCTGCGTTAACCCCTGTCGTATGGCCCTGACACCCACCCCTCCACTCTCTGCATAAAACAGTGTCGTCAAGCCCTAATATCCCACCCCCGCCACTCTCTGCATAAAGCAGTGTCGTCAAGCCCTGATATCCCACCCCCACCACTCTCTGCGTAAAGTAGTATCGTCAGGCCCTGACATCCCACCCGTACCACTCTCTGCCTAAAGAAGCGTCGTATGGCCCTGACACCCAGCCCTCCACTCTCTGCGTAAAGCACTATCGTCAGGCCCTAACATCCCACCCCTGTCACTCTCTGTGTAAACAAGTGTCGTATAGCCCTGACACCCACCCCTCCACTCTCTGAGTTAAGCAGTGTTGTCAGGACCTGACATCCAACCCCTGCCACTGTCTACGTAAAGAAGTGTCGCATGGCCCTGACATCCCACCCCCGCCACTCTCTGCATAAAGCAGTGTCGTCAAGCCCTGATATCCCACCCCCGCCACTCTCTGCGTAAAGCAGTATTGTCAGGCACTGACATCCTACCCCCGCCACTCTCTGCCTTAAGAAGTGTCGTATGGCCCTGACACCCACCCCTCCACTCTCTGCATAAAGCAGTGTCGTCAAGCCCTGACATCCCACACCATCCACTGTCTGCGAAAAGCACTTTCGTCAGGCCCTAACATCCCACCCCTGTAACTCTGCGTTAAGCAGTGTTGTCAGGCCCTGACATCCCACCCCTGCCACACTCTGCGTAAAACACTGTCGTATGGCCCTGACATCCAACCCCCGCCACTCTCTGCGTAAACAAGTGTCGCATAGTCCTGACACCCACCCCTCCACTCTTTGCGTTATGCAGTGCTGTCAGGACCTGAAATCCCACCCGTGCCATTCTCTGCGTAAAGAAGTATCGTATGGCCCTGACACCCACCCCTCCACTCTCTGCGTTAAGCAATGTTGTCAGGCCCTGACATCTCACCCCTGCCACTCTCTGCGTAAAGAAGTGTCGTATGGCCCTGACACCCACCCCTCCACTCTCTGCGTTAAGCAATGTTGTCAGGCCCTGACATCTCACCCCTGCCACTCTCTGCGTAAAGAAGTGTCGTATGGCCCTGACACCCACCCCTCCACTCTTTGCGTTATGCAGTGTTGTCGGGCCCTGACATCCCACCCCTGCCACTCTCTGCTAAAGAAGTGTCGTATGGCCCTGACATCCCACCCCCGCCACTCTCTGCATAAAGGAGTGTCGTCAAACCCTGACATCCCACCCCCGCCACTCTCTGCGTAAAGCAGTATCGTCAGGCCCTGACATCCCACCCCCGCCACTGTCTACGTAAAGAAGTGTCTTATGGCCCTGTCACCCAGCCCTCCACTCTCTGCATTAAGCAGTCACATCAGGCCCTGACATCCTACCCCCACCACTCTCTGCATAAAGCACTGTCGTATGGCCCTAACATCCCACCACTACCACTCTCTGCCTAAAGAAGTGTCGTATGGCCCTGACACCCACCCCTCCACTCTCTGCATAAAGCACTATCGTCAGGCCCTAACATCTCACCCCTGTCACTCTCTGCGTAAACAAGTGTCGTATAGCCCTGACACCCATTCCTCCACTCTCTGAGTTAAGCAGTGTCGTCAAGCCCTGACATCCCACCCCCTCACTGTCTGCGTAAAGCACTATCGTCAGGCCCTGACATCCCACCCCTGCAACTCTCTGCGTAAAGATGTGTCGTATGGACCTGACACTCACCCCTCCACTCTCTGCGTTAAGCAGTGTTGTCAGGCCCTGACATCCCACCCCCGCCACTCTCTGCATAAAGTAGTGTCGTCAAGCCCTGACATCCCACCCCCGCCACTCTCTGCGTAAAGCAGTATCGTCAGGCCCTGACATCCCACCCCTGTCACTCTCTGCTTAAAGAAGTGTCGTATGGCCCTGACATCCCACCCCCGCCACTCTCTGTATGAAGCAGTTTTGTCAAGTCCTGATATCCCACCCCCGCCACTCTCTGCGTAAAGCAGTATCGTCAGGCCCTGACATCCCACCCCCACCACTCTCTGCCTAAAGAAGTGTCGTATGGCCCTGACACCGACCCCTCCACTCTCTGCGTAAATAAGCTGTCGTATGGCCCTGACACCCACCTCTACACTCTCTGCATAAAGCAGTGTCTTTATGCCCTGACATCCCACCCCTGCCACTCTCTGCGTTAACCCCTGTCGTATGGCCCTGACACCCACCCCTCCACTCTCTGCATGAAACAGTGTCGTCAAGCCCTGACATCCCACCCCCGCCACTCTCTGCGTAAAACACTGTCGTATGGCCCTGACATCCAACCCCCGCCACTCTCTGCGTAAACAAGTGTCGCATAGCCCTGACACCCACCCCTCCACTCTCTGAGTTAAGCAGTGTTGTCAGGCCCTGACATCCCACCCCTGCCACTCTCTGCGTAAAGAAGTGTCGTATGGCCCTGACACCCACCCCTCCACTCTTTGCGTTATGCAGTGTTGTCGGGCCCTGACATCCCACCCCTGCCACTCTCTGCGTAAAGAAGTGTCGTATGGCCCTGACATCCCACCCCCGCCACTCTCTGCATAAAGCAGTGTCGTCAAACCCTGACATCCCACCCCAGCCACTCTCTGAGTAAAGCAGTATCGTCAGGCCCTGACATCCCACCCCCGCCACTGTCTACGTAAAGAAGTGTCTTATGGCCCTGTCACCCTTCTCTCCACTCTCTGCATTAAGCAGTCACATCAGGCCCTGACATCCTACCCCCACCACTCTCTGCGTAAAGCACTGTTGTATGGCCCTAACATCCAACCCCCGCCACTCTCTGCGTAAAGCAGTATCGTCAGGCCCTGACATCCCACCCCTACCACTCTCTGCCTAAAGAAGTGTCGTATGTCCCTGACACCCACCCCTCCACTCTCTGCGTAAAGCAGTATCGTCAGGCCCTAACATCCCACCCCTGTCACTCTCTGCGTAAACAAGTGTCGTATAGCCCTGACACCCACCCCTCCACTCTCTGAGTTAAGCAGTGTCGTCAAGCCCTGACATCCCACCACCTAACTGTCTGCGTAAAGCACTATCGTCAGGCCCTGACATTCCACCCCCGCCACTCTCTACATAAAGCAGTGTCGTCAAGCCCTGACATCCCACCCCAGCCATTCTCTGCGTAAAGCAGTATCGTCAGGCCCTGACATCCCACCCCCGCCACTCTATACGTTAACCCCTGTCGTATGGCCCTGACACCCACCCCTCCACTCTCTGCATAAAACAGTTTCGTCAAGCCCTGACATCCCACCCCCGCCACTCTCTGCGTAAAGCACTGTCGTATGGCCCTGATATCCAACCCCCGCCACTCTCTGCGTAAAGCAGTATCGTCAGGCCCTGACATCCCACCCCTGCCACTCTCTGCCTAAAAAAGTGTCGTATGGCCATGACACCCACCCCTCCACTCTCTGCGTTAAGCAGTGTTGTCAGGCCCTGACAAACCCACCCCCTCCACTCTCTGCATAAAACAGTTTCGTCAAGCCCTGAGATCCCACCCCCGCCACTCTCTGCGTAAAGCACTGTCGTATGGCCCTGATATCCAACCCCCGCCACTCTCTGCGTAAAGCACTATCGTCAGGCCCTGACATTCCACCCCCGCCACTCTCTACATAAAGCAGTGTCGTCAAGCCCTGACATCCCACCCCAGCCATTCTCTGCGTAAAGCAGTATCGTCAGGCCCTGAAATCCTACCCCCGCCACTCTCTGTGTAAAGCACTGTCGTATGGCTCTAACATCCAACCTCCGCCACTCTCTGCGTAAAGCAGTATCGTCAGGCCCTGACACCCCACCCCTCCACTGTCTGAGTTAAGCAGTGTTGTCATGACCTGAAATCCAACCCCTGCCACTCTCTGCGTAAAGAAGTGTCGTATGGCTCTGACACCCACCCCCGCCACTCTCTGCATAAAGCAGTGTCGTCAAACCCTGACATCCCACCCCCACCACTCTCTGCGTAAAGCAGTATCGTCAGGCCCTGACACCCCACCCCCGCCACTCTCTACATAAATAGGTGTCGTATGGCCCTGACACCCACCCCTCCAATCTCTGCATAAAGCAGTGTTGTCAGGCTCTGACATCCCACCCCCGCGACTGTCTACGTAAAGAAGTGTCGTATGGCCCTGTCACCCACCCCTCCACTCTCTGCATAAAGGAGTCACATCACGCCCTGACATCCTACCCCCACCACTCTCTGCGTAAAGCACTGTCGTATGGCCCTAACATCCAACCCCCGCCACTCTCTGCGTAAAGTAGTGTCGTCAAGCCCTGACATCCCACCCCCGCCACTCTCTGCGTAAAGCAGTATCGTCAGGCCCTCACATCCCACCCCTGTCACTCTCTGCGTAAACAAGTGTCGTATAGCCCTGACACCCACCACTCCACTCTCTGAGTTAAGCAGTGTTGTCAGTACCTGACATCCCACCCCTGCCACTCTCTGCGTAAAGAAGTGTCCTATGGCCCTGACATCCCACCCTGCCACTCTCTGTATAAAGCAGTGTTGTCAAGTCCTGATATCCCACCCCCGCCACTCTCTGCGTAAAGCAGTATTGTCAGGCACTGACATCCTACCCCCGCCACTCTCTGCCTTAAGAAGTGTCGTATGGCCCTGACACCCACCCCTCCACTCTCTGCATAAAGCAGTGTCGTCAAGCCCTGACATCCCACACCATCCACTGTCTGCGAAAAGCACTTTCGTCAGGCCCTAACATCCCACCCCTGTAACTCTGCGTTAAGCAGTGTTGTCAGGCCCTGACATCCCACCCCTGCCACTCTCTGCGTAAAGAAGTGTCGTATGGCCCTGACATTCCACCCCCGCCACTCTCTGCATAAAGCAGTGCCGTCAAGCCCTGACCTCCCACCCCCGCCACTCTCTGCGTAAAGCAGTATCGTCAGGCCCTGACATCCCACCCCTGCCACTCTCTGCCTAAAGAAGTGTCGTATGGCCCTGACACCCACCCCTCCACTCTCTGCGTTAAGCAGTGTCGTCAGGCCCTGACATCCTACCCCTGTCACTGTTTGCGTAAACAAGTGTCGTATAGCCCTGACACCCATCACTCCACTCTCTGAGTTAAGAAGTGTCGTATGGCCCTGATATCCCACCCCCGCCACTCTCTGCATAAAGCAGTGTTGTCAAGTCCTGATATCCCACCCCCGCCACTCTCTGCGTAAAGCAGTATCGTCAGGCCCTGACATCCCACCCCCAGCACTCTCTGCCTAAGGAAGTGTCGTATGGCCCTGACACCCACCCCTCCACTCTCTGCGTAAATTAGTGTCGTATGGCTCTGACACCCACCCCTCCACTCTCTGCATAAAGCAGTGTCTTTATGCCCTGACATCCCACCCCTGCCACTCTCTGCGTTAACCCCTGTCGTATGGCCCTGACACCCACCCCTCCACTCTCTGCATAAAACAGTGTCGTCAAGCCCTGACATCCCACCCCCGCCACACTCTGCGTAAAACACTGTCGTATGGCCCTGACATCCAACCCCCGCCACTCTCTGCGTAAACAAGTGTCGCATAGCCCTGACACCCACCCCTCCACTCTTTGCGTTATGCAGTGCTGTCAGGACCTGAAATCCCACCCGTGCCACTCTCTGCGTAAAGAAGTATCGTATGGCACTGACACCCACCCCTCCACTCTCTGCGTTAAGCAATGTTGTCAGGCCCTGACATCTCACCCCTGCCACTCTCTGCGTAAAGAAGTGTCGTATGGCCCTGACACCCACCCCTCCACTCTTTGCGTTATGCAGTGTTGTCGGGCCCTGACATCCCACCCCTGCCACTCTCTGCTAAAGAAGTGTCGTATGGCCCTGATCTCCCACCCCCGCCACTCTCTGCATAAAGGAGTGTCGTCAAACCCTGACATCCCACCCCCGCCACTCTCTGCGTAAAGCAGTATCGTCAGGCCCTGACATCCCACCCCCGCCACTGTCTACGTAAAGAAGTGTCTTATGGCCCTGTCACCCAGCCCTCCACTCTCTGCATTAAGCAGTCACATCAGGCCCTGACATCCTACCCCCACCACTCTCTGCATAAAGCACTGTCGTATGGCCCTAACATCCCACCCCTACCACTCTCTGCCTAAAGAAGTGTCGTATGGCCCTGACACCCACCCCTCCACTCTCTGCATAAAGCACTATCGTCAGGCCCTAACATCCCACCCCTGTCACTCTCTGCGTAAACAAGTGTCGTATAGCCCTGACACCCACTCCTCCACTCTCTGAGTTAAGCAGTGTCGTCAAGCCCTGACATCCCACCCCCTCACTGTCTGCGTAAAGCACTATCGTCAGGCCCTGACATCCCACCCCTGGAACTCTCTGCGTAAAGATGTGTCGTATGGACCTGACACTCACCCCTCCACTCTCTGCGTTAAGCAGTGTTGTCAGGCCCTGACATCCCACCCCCGCCACTCTCTGCATAAAGTAGTGTCGTCAAGCCCTGACATCCCACCCCCGCCACTCTCTGCGTAAAGCAGTATCGTCAGGCCCTGACATCCCACCCCGTCACTCTCTGCGTAAAGAAGTGTCGTATGGCCCTGACATCCCACCCCCGCCACTCTCTGTATGATGAAGTTTTGTCAAGTCCTCATATCCCACCCCCGCCACTCTCTGCGTAAAGCAGTATCGTCAGGCCCTGACATCCCACCCCCACCACTCTCTGCCTAAAGAAGTGTCGTATGGCCCTGACACCGACCCCTCCACTCTCTGCGTAAATAAGCTGTCGTATGGCCCTGACACTCACCTCTCCACTCTCTGCATAAAGCAGTGTCTTTATGCCCTGACATCCCACCCCTGCCACTCTCTGCGTTAACCCCTGTCGTATGGCCCTGACACCCACCCCTCCACTCTCTGCATGAAACAGTGTCGTCAAGCCCTGACATCCCACCCCCGCCACTCTCTGCGTAAAACACTGTCGTATGGCCCTGACATCCAACCCCCGCCACTCTCTGCGTAAACAAGTGTCGCATAGCCCTGACACCCACCCCTCCACTCTCTGAGTTAAGCAGTGTTGTCAGGCCCTGACATCCCACCCCTGCCACTCTCTGCGTAAAGAAGTGTCGTATGGCCCTGACACCCACCCCTCCACTCTTTGCGTTATGCAGTGTTGTCGGGCCCTGACATCCCACCCCTGCCACTCTCTGCGTAAAGAAGTGTTGTATGGCCCTGACATCCCACCCCCGCCACTCTCTGCATAAAACAGTGTCGTCAAACCCTGACATCCCACCCCAGCCACTCTCTGAGTAAAGCAGTATCGTCAGGCCCTGACATCCCACCCCCGCCACTGTCTACGTAAAGAAGTGTCTTATGGCCCTGTCACCCATCTCTCCACTCTCTGCATTAAGCAGTCACATCAGGCCCTGACATCCTACCCCCACCACTCTCTGCGTAAAGCACTGTTGTATGGCCCTAACATCCAACCCCCGCAACTCTCTGCGTAAAGCAGTATCGTCAGGCCCTGACATCCCACCCCTACCACTCTCTGCCTAAAGAAGTGTCGTATGTCCCTGACACCCACCCCTCCACTCTCTGCGTAAAGCAGTATCGTCAGGCCCTAACATCCCACCCCTGTCACTCTCTGCGTAAACAAGTGTCGTATAGCCCTGACACCCACCCCTCCACTCTCTGAGTTAAGCAGTGTCGTCAAGCCCTGACATCCCACCACCTAACTGTCTGCGTAAAGCACTATCGTCAGGCCCTGACATTCCACCCCCGCCACTCTCTACATAAAGCAGTGTCGTCAAGCCCTGACATCCCACCCCAGCCATTCTCTGCGTAAAGCAGTATCGTCAGGCCCTGACATCCCACCCCCGCCACTCTATACGTTAACCCCTGTCGTATGGCCCTGACACCCACCCCTCCACTCTCTGCATAAAACAGTTTCGTCAAGCCCTGACATCCCACCCCCGCCACTCTCTGCGTAAAGCACTGTCGTATGGCCCTGATATCCAACCCCCGCCACTCTCTGCGTAAAGCAGTATCGTCAGGCCCTGACATCCCACCCCTGCCACTCTCTGCCTAAAAAAGTGTCGTATGGCCATGACACCCACCCCTCCACTCTCTGCGTTAAGCAGTGTTGTCAGGCCCTGACAAACCCACCCCCTCCACTCTCTGCATAAAACAGTTTCGTCAAGCCCTGAGATCCCACCCCCGCCACTCTCTGCGTAAAGCACTGTCGTATGGCCCTGATATCCAACCCCCGCCACTCTCTGCGTAAAGCACTATCGTCAGGCCCTGACATTCCACCCCCGCCACTCTCTACATAAAGCAGTGTCGTCAAGCCCTGACATCCCACCCCAGCCATTCTCTGCGTAAAGCAGTATCGTCAGGCCCTGAAATCCTACCCCCGCCACTCTCTGTGTAAAGCACTGTCGTATGGCTCTAACATCCAACCTCCGCCACTCTCTGCGTAAAGCAGTATCGTCAGGCCCTGACACCCCACCCCTCCACTGTCTGAGTTAAGCAGTGTTGTCATGACCTGAAATCCAACCCCTGCCACTCTCTGCGTAAAGAAGTGTCGTATGGCTCTGACACCCACCCCCGCCACTCTCTGCATAAAGCAGTGTCGTCAAACCCTGACATCCCACCCCCACCACTCTCTGCGTAAAGCAGTATCGTCAGGCCCTGACACCCCACCCCCGCCACTCTCTACATAAATAGGTGTCGTATGGCCCTGACACCCACCCCTCCAATCTCTGCATAAAGCAGTGTTGTCAGGCTCTGACATCCCACCCCCGCGACTGTCTACGTAAAGAAGTGTCGTATGGCCCTGTCACCCACCCCTCCACTCTCTGCATAAAGGAGTCACATCACGCCCTGACATCCTACCCCCACCACTCTCTGCGTAAAGCACTGTCGTATGGCCCTAACATCCAACCCCCGCCACTCTCTGCGTAAAGTAGTGTCGTCAAGCCCTGACATCCCACCCCCGCCACTCTCTGCGTAAAGCAGTATCGTCAGGCCCTCACATCCCACCCCTGTCACTCTCTGCGTAAACAAGTGTCGTATAGCCCTGACACCCACCACTCCACTCTCTGAGTTAAGCAGTGTTGTCAGTACCTGACATCCCACCCCTGCCACTCTCTGCGTAAAGAAGTGTCCTATGGCCCTGACATCCCACCCTGCCACTCTCTGTATAAAGCAGTGTTGTCAAGTCCTGATATCCCACCCCCGCCACTCTCTGCGTAAAGCAGTATTGTCAGGCACTGACATCCTACCCCCGCCACTCTCTGCCTTAAGAAGTGTCGTATGGCCCTGACACCCACCCCTCCACTCTCTGCATAAAGCAGTGTCGTCAAGCCCTGACATCCCACACCATCCACTGTCTGCGAAAAGCACTTTCGTCAGGCCCTAACATCCCACCCCTGTAACTCTGCGTTAAGCAGTGTTGTCAGGCCCTGACATCCCACCCCTGCCACTCTCTGCGTAAAGAAGTGTCGTATGGCCCTGACATTCCACCCCCGCCACTCTCTGCATAAAGCAGTGCCGTCAAGCCCTGACCTCCCACCCCCGCCACTCTCTGCGTAAAGCAGTATCGTCAGGCCCTGACATCCCACCCCTGCCACTCTCTGCCTAAAGAAGTGTCGTATGGCCCTGACACCCACCCCTCCACTCTCTGCGTTAAGCAGTGTCGTCAGGCCCTGACATCCTACCCCTGTCACTGTTTGCGTAAACAAGTGTCGTATAGCCCTGACACCCATCACTCCACTCTCTGAGTTAAGAAGTGTCGTATGGCCCTGATATCCCACCCCCGCCACTCTCTGCATAAAGCAGTGTTGTCAAGTCCTGATATCCCACCCCCGCCACTCTCTGCGTAAAGCAGTATCGTCAGGCCCTGACATCCCACCCCCAGCACTCTCTGCCTAAGGAAGTGTCGTATGGCCCTGACACCCACCCCTCCACTCTCTGCGTAAATTAGTGTCGTATGGCTCTGACACCCACCCCTCCACTCTCTGCATAAAGCAGTGTCTTTATGCCCTGACATCCCACCCCTGCCACTCTCTGCGTTAACCCCTGTCGTATGGCCCTGACACCCACCCCTCCACTCTCTGCATAAAACAGTGTCGTCAAGCCCTGACATCCCACCCCCGCCACACTCTGCGTAAAACACTGTCGTATGGCCCTGACATCCAACCCCCGCCACTCTCTGCGTAAACAAGTGTCGCATAGCCCTGACACCCACCCCTCCACTCTTTGCGTTATGCAGTGCTGTCAGGACCTGAAATCCCACCCGTGCCACTCTCTGCGTAAAGAAGTATCGTATGGCACTGACACCCACCCCTCCACTCTCTGCGTTAAGCAATGTTGTCAGGCCCTGACATCTCACCCCTGCCACTCTCTGCGTAAAGAAGTGTCGTATGGCCCTGACACCCACCCCTCCACTCTTTGCGTTATGCAGTGTTGTCGGGCCCTGACATCCCACCCCTGCCACTCTCTGCTAAAGAAGTGTCGTATGGCCCTGATCTCCCACCCCCGCCACTCTCTGCATAAAGGAGTGTCGTCAAACCCTGACATCCCACCCCCGCCACTCTCTGCGTAAAGCAGTATCGTCAGGCCCTGACATCCCACCCCCGCCACTGTCTACGTAAAGAAGTGTCTTATGGCCCTGTCACCCAGCCCTCCACTCTCTGCATTAAGCAGTCACATCAGGCCCTGACATCCTACCCCCACCACTCTCTGCATAAAGCACTGTCGTATGGCCCTAACATCCCACCCCTACCACTCTCTGCCTAAAGAAGTGTCGTATGGCCCTGACACCCACCCCTCCACTCTCTGCATAAAGCACTATCGTCAGGCCCTAACATCCCACCCCTGTCACTCTCTGCGTAAACAAGTGTCGTATAGCCCTGACACCCACTCCTCCACTCTCTGAGTTAAGCAGTGTCGTCAAGCCCTGACATCCCACCCCCTCACTGTCTGCGTAAAGCACTATCGTCAGGCCCTGACATCCCACCCCTGGAACTCTCTGCGTAAAGATGTGTCGTATGGACCTGACACTCACCCCTCCACTCTCTGCGTTAAGCAGTGTTGTCAGGCCCTGACATCCCACCCCCGCCACTCTCTGCATAAAGTAGTGTCGTCAAGCCCTGACATCCCACCCCCGCCACTCTCTGCGTAAAGCAGTATCGTCAGGCCCTGACATCCCACCCCGTCACTCTCTGCGTAAAGAAGTGTCGTATGGCCCTGACATCCCACCCCCGCCACTCTCTGTATGATGAAGTTTTGTCAAGTCCTCATATCCCACCCCCGCCACTCTCTGCGTAAAGCAGTATCGTCAGGCCCTGACATCCCACCCCCACCACTCTCTGCCTAAAGAAGTGTCGTATGGCCCTGACACCGACCCCTCCACTCTCTGCGTAAATAAGCTGTCGTATGGCCCTGACACTCACCTCTCCACTCTCTGCATAAAGCAGTGTCTTTATGCCCTGACATCCCACCCCTGCCACTCTCTGCGTTAACCCCTGTCGTATGGCCCTGACACCCACCCCTCCACTCTCTGCATGAAACAGTGTCGTCAAGCCCTGACATCCCACCCCCGCCACTCTCTGCGTAAAACACTGTCGTATGGCCCTGACATCCAACCCCCGCCACTCTCTGCGTAAACAAGTGTCGCATAGCCCTGACACCCACCCCTCCACTCTCTGAGTTAAGCAGTGTTGTCAGGCCCTGACATCCCACCCCTGCCACTCTCTGCGTAAAGAAGTGTCGTATGGCCCTGACACCCACCCCTCCACTCTTTGCGTTATGCAGTGTTGTCGGGCCCTGACATCCCACCCCTGCCACTCTCTGCGTAAAGAAGTGTTGTATGGCCCTGACATCCCACCCCCGCCACTCTCTGCATAAAACAGTGTCGTCAAACCCTGACATCCCACCCCAGCCACTCTCTGAGTAAAGCAGTATCGTCAGGCCCTGACATCCCACCCCCGCCACTGTCTACGTAAAGAAGTGTCTTATGGCCCTGTCACCCATCTCTCCACTCTCTGCATTAAGCAGTCACATCAGGCCCTGACATCCTACCCCCACCACTCTCTGCGTAAAGCACTGTTGTATGGCCCTAACATCCAACCCCCGCAACTCTCTGCGTAAAGCAGTATCGTCAGGCCCTGACATCCCACCCCTACCACTCTCTGCCTAAAGAAGTGTCGTATGTCCCTGACACCCACCCCTCCACTCTCTGCGTAAAGCAGTATCGTCAGGCCCTAACATCCCACCCCTGTCACTCTCTGCGTAAACAAGTGTCGTATAGCCCTGACACCCACCCCTCCACTCTCTGAGTTAAGCAGTGTCGTCAAGCCCTGATATCCCACCCCCTCACTGTCTGCGTAAAGCACTATCGTCAGGCCCTGACATCCCACCCCTGTTACTCTGCGTTAAGCAGTGTTGTCAGGCCCTGACATCCCACCCCTGCCACTCTCTGCGTAAAGAAGTGTCGTATGGCCCTGACATTAAACCCCCGCCACTCTCTGCATAAAGCAGTGTCGTCAAGCCCTGACATCCCACCCCCACCACTCTCTGCGTAAAGCAGTATCGTCAGGCCCTGACATCCCACCCCTGCCACTCTCTGCCTAAAGAAGTGTCGTATGGCCCTGACACCCACCCCTCCACTCTCTGCGTTAAGCAGTGTCGTCAGGCCCTGACATCCTACCCCTGTCACTGTTTGCGTAAACAAGTGTCGTATAACCCTGACACCCACCACTCCACTCTCTGAGTTAAGAAGTGTCGTATGGCCCTGACATCCCACCCCCGCCACTCTCTGCATAAAGCAGTGTTGTCAAGTCCTGATATCCCACCCCCGCCACTCTCTGCGTAAAGCAGTATCGTCAGGCCCTGACATCCCACCCCCACCACTCTCTGCCTAAGGAAGTGTCGTATGGCCCTGACACCCACCCCTCCACTCTCTGCGTAAATTAGTGTCGCATGGCCCTGACACACACCCCTCCACTCTCTGCATAAAGCAGTGTCTTTATGCCCTGACATCCCACCCCTGCCACTCTCTGCGTTAACCCCTGTCGTATGGCCCTGACACCCACCCCTCCACTCTCTGCATAAAACAGTGTCGTCAAGCCCTGACATCCCACCCCCGCCACTCTCTGCGTAAAGCACTGTCGTATGGCCCTGACATCCAAACCCCGCCACTCTCTGCGTAAACAAGTGTCGCATAGCCCTGACACCCACCCCTCCACTCTTTGCGTTATGCAGTGCTGTCAGGACCTGAAATCCCACCCGTGCCACTCTCTGCGTAAAGAAGTATCGTATGGCCCTGACACCTACCCCTCCATTCTCTGCGTTAAGCAATGTTGTCAGGCCCTGACATCCCACCCCTGCCACTCTCTGCGTAAAGAAGTGTCGTATGGCCCTGACACCCACCCCTCCACTCTTTGCGTTATGCAGTGTTGTCGGGCCCTGACATCCCACCCCTGCCACTCTCTGCTAAAGAAGTGTCGTATGGCCCTGACATCCCACCCCCGCCACTCTCTGCATAAAGCAGTGTCGTCAAACCCTGACATCCCACCCCCGCCACTCTCTGCGTAAAGCAGTATCGTCAGGCCCTGACATCCCACCCCCGCCACTGTCTACGTAAAGAAGTGTCTTATGGCCCTATCACCCAGCTCTCCACTCTCTGCATTAAGCAGTCACATCAGGCCCTGACATCCTACCCCCACCACTCTCTGCGTAAAGCACTGTCGTATGGCCCTAACATCCCACCCCTACCACTCTCTGCGTAAACAAGTGTCGTATAGCCCTGACACCCACCCCTCGACTCTCTGAGTTAAGCAGTGTCGTCAAGCCCTGACATCCCACCCCCTCACTGTCTGCGTAAAGCACTATCGTCAGGCCCTGACATCCCACCCCTGCAACTCTCTGCGTAAAGATGTGTCGTATGGACCTGACACTCACCCCTACTACTCTCTGCCTAAAGAAGTGTCGTATGGCCCTGACACCCACCCCTCCACTCTCTGCGTAAAGCACTATCGTCAGGCCCTAACATCCCACCCCTGTCACTCTCTGCGTAAACAAGTGTCGTATAGCCCTGACACCCACCCCTCCACTCTCTGAGTTAAGCAGTGTCTTCAAGCCCTGACATCCCACCCCCTCACTGTCTGCGTAAAGCACTATTGTCAGGCCCTGACATCCCACCCCTGCAACTCTCTGCGTAAAGATGTGTCGTATGGACCTGACACTCACCCCTCCACTCTCTGCGTTAAGCAATATTGTCAGGCCCTGACATCCCACCCCCGCCACTCTCTGCATAAAGTAGTGTCGTCAAGCCCTGACATCCCACCCCCGCCACTCTCTGCGTAAAGCAGTATCGTCAGGCCCTGACATCCCACCCCTGTCACTCTCTGCGTAAAGAAGTGTCGTATAGCCCTGACACCCACCACTCCACTCTCTGAGTTAAGCAGTGTTGTCAGGGCCTGACATCCCACCCCTGTCACTCTCTGCGTAAAGAAGTGTCGTAGAGCCCTGACACCCACCACTCCACTCTCTGAGTTAAGCAGTGTTGTGAGGACCTGACATCCCACCCCTGCCACTCTCTGCGTAAAGAAGTGTCGTATGGCCCTGACATCCCACCCCCGCCACTCTCTGTATAAATCAGTTTTGTCAAGTCCTGATATCCCACCCCCGCCACTCTCTGCGTAAAGCACTATCATCAGGCCCTGACATCCCACCCCCACCACTCTCTGCCTAAAGAAGTGTCGTATGGCCCTGACACCGACCCCTCCACTCTCTGCGTAAATAAGTGTCGTATGGCCCTGACACCCACCTCTCCACTCTCTGCATAAAGCAGTGTCTTTATGCCCTGACATCCCACCCCTGCCACACTCTGCGTTAACCCCTGTCGTATGGCCCTGACACCAACCCCTCCACTCTCTGCATGAAACAGTGTCGTCAAGACCTGACATCCCACCCCCGCCACTCTCTGAGTAAAGCACTGTCGTATGCCCCTGACATCCAACCCTCGCCACTCTCTGCGTAAAGCAGTATCGTCAGGCCCTGACATCCCACCCCAGTTACTCTCTGCGTAAACAAGTCTCGCATAGCCCTGACACCCACCCCTCCACTCTCTGCGTAAAGAAGTGTCGTATGGCCCTGACACCCTCCCCTCCACTCTCTGCGTTATGCAGTGTTGACAGGCCCTGACATCCCACCCCTGCCATTCTCTGCGTGAAGAAGTGTCGTATGGACCTGACATCCCACCCCCGCCACTCTCTGCATAAAGCAGTGTCGTCAAACCCTGACATCCCACCCCGCCACTCTCTGCGTAAAGCATTGTTGTCAGGCTCTGACATCCCACCCCCGCCACTGTCTACGTAAAGAAGTGTCGTATGGCCCTGTCACCCAGCCCTCCACTCTCTGGATAAAGCAGTCACATCAGGCCCTGACATCCCACCCCCACCACTCTCTGCGTAAAGCACTGTCGTATGGCCCTAACATCCATCCCCCGCCACTCTCTCCGTAAAGCAGTATCATCAGGCCCTGACACCCACCCCTCCACTCTCTGAGTTAAGCAGTGTTGTCAGCACCTGAAATCCCACCCGTGCCACTCTCTGTGTAAAAAAGTATCGTATGGCCCTGACACCCACCCCTCCACTATCTGCGTTAAGCAGTGTTGTCAGGCCCTGACATCCCACCCCTGCCACTCTCTGCGTAAAGAAGTGTCGTATGCCCCTGACACCTAGCCCTCCACTCTCTGCATTAAGCAGTCACATCAGGCCCTGACATCCTACCCCCACCACTCTCTGCGTAAAGCAGTATCGTCAGGCCCTGACATCCCACCCCTACCACTCTCTGCCTAAAGAAGTGTCGTATGGCCCTGACACCCCTCCACTCTCTGCGTAAAGCACTATCGTCAGGCCGTAACATCGCACCCCTGTCACTCTCTGCGTAAACAAGTGTCGTATAGCCCTGACACCCACCCCTCCACTCTCTGAGTTAAGCAGTGCTGCCACTCTCTGCGTTAACCCCTGTCGTATGGCCCTGACACCCACCCCTCCACTCTCTGCATGAAACAGTGTCGTCAAGCCCTAACATCCCACCCCCGCCACTCTCTGCATAAAGCAGTGTCGTCAAGCCCTGATATCCCACCCCCGCCACTTTCTGCGTAAAGCAGTATCGTCAGGCCCTGATATCCCACCCCCGCCACTCTCTGCCTAAAGAAGAGTCGTATGGCCCTGACACCCACCCCTCCACTCTCTGCATAAAGCAGCGTCGTCAAGCCCTGACATCCCACCCCCACCACTCTCTGCGTAAAGCACTGTCGTATGGCCCTAACATGCATCCCCCGCCACTCTCTCCGTAAAGCAGTATCATCAGGCCCTGACATCCCACCCCTACCACTCTCTGCCTAAAGAAGTGTCGTATGGCCCTGACACCCACCCCTCCACTCTCTGCGCAAAGCAGTATTGTCAGGCCCTGACATCCCACCCCTGTCACTCTCTGCGTAAACAAGTGTCGCATAGCCCTGACACCCACCCCTCCACTCTCTGCGTTAAGCAGTGTTGTCAGGCCCTGACATCCCACCCCTGCCACTCTCTGCGTAAAGAAGTGTCGTATGGCCCTGACACCCACCCCTCCACTCTTTGCGTTATGCAGTGTTGTCGGGCCCTGACATCCCACCCCTGCCACACTCTGCGTAAAGAAGTGTCGTATGGCCCTGACATCCCACCCCCGCCACTCTCTGCATAAAGCAGTGTCGTCAAACCCTGACATCCCACCCCCGCCACTCTCTGCGTAAAGCAGTATCGTCAGGCCCTGACATCCCACCCCCGCCACTGTCTACGTAAAGAAGTGTCTTATGGCCCTATCACCCAGCTCTCCACTCTCTGCATTAAGCAGTCACATCAGGCCCTGACATCCTACCCCCACCACTCTCTGCGTAAAGCACTGTTGTATGGCCCTAACATCCAACCCCTACCACTCTCTGCCTAAAGAAGTGTCGTATGGCCCTGACACCCACCCCTCCACTCTCGGCGTAAAGCACTATCGTCAGGCCCTGACATCCCACCCCGACCACTCTCTGCCTAAAGAAGTGTCGTATGGCCCTGACACCCACCCCTCCACTCTCTGCGTAAAGCACTATCGTCAGGCCCTAACATCCCACCCCTGTCACTCTCTGCGTAAACAAGTGTCGTATAGCCCTGACACCCACCCCTCCACTCTCTGAGTTAAGCAGTGTCTTCAAGCCCTGACATCCCACCCCCTCACTGTCTGCGTAAAGCACTATTGTCAGGCCCTGACATCCCACCCCTGCAACTCTCTGCGTAAAGAAGTGTCGTATGGCCCTGACACCCACCCCTCCACTCTCTGCGTAAAGCAGTATCGTCACGCCCTGACATCCCACCCCTACCACTCTCTGCCTAAAGAAGTGTCATATGGCCCTGACACCCACCCCTCCACTCTCTGCGTAAAGCACTATCGTCAGGCCCTAACATCCCACCCCTGTCACTCTCTGCGTAAACAAGTGTCGTATAACCCTGACACCCACCCCTCCACTCTCTGAGTTAAGCAGTGTTGTCAGGACCTGACATCCCACCCTTGTCACTCTCTGCATAAAGAAGTGTCGCATGGCCCTGACATCCCACCCCCGCCACTCTCTGCAAAAAGCAGTGTCGTCAAGCCCTGATATCCCACCCCCGCCACTCTCTGCATAAAGCTGTGTCGTCAAGCCCTGATATCCCACCCCCGCCACTCTCTGCGTAACGCAGTATCGTCAGGCCCTGACATCCCACCCCCGTCACTCTCTGCCTAAAGAAGTGTCGTATGGCCCTGACACCCACCCCTCCACTCTCTGCATAAAGCAGTGTTGTCAGGCTCTGACATCCCACCCCCGCCACTGTCTACGTAAAAAAGTGTCCTATGGCCCTTTCACCCAGCCCTCCACTCTCTGCATTAAGCAGTCACATCAGGCCCTGACATCCTACCCCCACCACTCTCTGCGTAAAGCACTGTCGTATGGCCCTAACATGCAACCCCCGCCACTCTCTGCGTAAAGCAGTATCGTCAGGCCCTGACATCCCACCCCTACCACTCTCTGCCTAAAGAAGTGTCGTATGGCCCTGACACCCACCCCTCCACTCTCTGCGTAAAGCACTATCGTCAGGCCCTAACATACCACCCCTGTCACTCTCTGCGTAAACAAGTGTCGTATAGCCCTAACACCCACCCCTCCACTCTCTGAGATAAGCAGTGTTGCCACTCTCTGCGTTAACCCCTGTCGTATGGCCCTGACACCCACCCCTCCACTCTCTGCATAAAACAGTGTCGTCAAGCCCTAATATCCCACCCCCGCCACTCTCTGCATAAAGCAGTGTCGTCAAGCCCTGATGTCCCACCCCCGCCACTCTCTGCAAAAAGCAGTGTCGTCAAGCCCTGATATCCCACCCCCGCCACTCTCTGCATAAAGTAGTGTTGTCAAGTCCTGATATCCCACCCCCGCCACTCTCTGCGTAAAGCAGTATCGTCAGGACCTGACATCCCACCCCCACCACTCTCTGCCTAAGGAAGTGTCGTATGGCTCTGACACCCACCCCTCCACTCTCTACGTAAATTAGTGTCGTATGGCCCTGACACCCACCCCTCCACTCTCTACATAAAGCAGTGTCTTTATGCCCTGACATCCCACCCCTGCCACTCTCTGCGTTAACCCCTGTCGTATGGCCCTGACACCCACCCCTCCACTCTCTGCATAAAACAGTGTCGTCAAGCCCTGACATCCCACCCCCGCCACTCTCTGCGTAAAGCACTGTCGTATGGCCCTGACATCCAACCCCCGCCACTCTCTGCGGAAACAAGTGTCGCATAGCCCTGACACCCACCCCTCCACTCTCTGAGTTAAGCAGTGTTGTCAGGACCTGACATCCCACCCCCGCCACTCTCTGCATAAAGCAGTGTCGTCAAGCCCTGATATCCCACCCCCGCCACTCTCTGCGTTAAACAGTATCGTCAGGCCCTGACATCCCAACCCCGCCACTCTCTGCCTAAAGAAGTGTCGTATGGCCCTGACACCCACCCCTCCACTCTCTGCATAAAGCAGTGTCGTCAAGCCCTGACATCCCACCCCCTCCACTGTCTGCGTAAAGCACTATCGTCAGGCCCTGACATCCCACCCCTGTAACGCTGCGTTAAGCAGTGTTGTCAGGCCCTGACACCCCACCCCTGCCACTCTCTGCGTAAAGAAGTGTCGTATGGCCCTGACATTCCACCCCCGCCACTCTCTGCGTAAAGCAGTATCGTCAGGCACTGACATCCCACCCCCGCCACTCTCTACGTAAATAAGTGTCGTATGGCCCTGACACCCACCCCTCCACTCTCTGCATAAAGCAGTGTTTTCAGGCTCTGACATCCCACCCCCGCCACTGTCTACGTAAAGAAGTGTCGTAAGGCCCTGTCACCCACCCCTCCACTCTCTGCATAAAGCAGTCACATCAGGCCCTGACATCCTACCCCCACCACTCTCTGCGTAAAGTAGTATCGTCAGGCCCTGACATCCCACCCGTACCACTCTCTGCCTAAAGAAGCGTCGTATGGCCCTGACACCCACCCCTCCACTCTCTGCGTAAAGCACTATCGTCAGGCCCTAACATCCCACCCCTGCAACTCTCTGCGTAAAGATGTGTCGTATGGCCCTGACACCCACCCCTCCACTCTCTGCGTTAAGCAGTGTTGTCAGGCCCTGACATCCCACCCCTGCCACTCTCTGCGTAAAGAAGTGTCGTATAGCCCTGACACCCACCCCTCCACTCTCTGCGTTATGCAGTGTTGTCAGGCCCTGACATCCCACCCCTGCCACTCTCTACGTAAAGAAGTGTCGCATGGCCCTGACATCCCACCCCCGCCACTCTCTGCGTAAAGAAGTGTCGTATGGCCCTGACATTCCACCCCCGCCACTCTCTGCATAAAGCAGTGTCGTCAAGCCCTGACATCCCACCCCTGCCACTCTCTGCGTAAAGCAGTATCGTCAGGCCCTGACATCCTACCCCTGTCACTCTTTGCGTAAACAAGTGTCGTATAGCCCTGACACCCACCACTCCACTATCTGATTTAAGAAGTGTCGTATGGCCCTGACATCCCACCCCCGCCACTCTCTGCATAAAGCAGTGTTGTCAAGTCCTGATATCCCACCCCCGCCACTCTCTGCGTAAAGCAGTATCGTCAGGCCCTGACATCCCACCCCCACCACTCTCTGCCTAAGGAAGTGTCGTATGGCCCTGACACCCACCCCTCCACTCTCTGAGTTAAGCAGTGTTGTCAGGACCTGACATCCCACCCCTGCCACTCTCTACGTAAAGAAGTGTCTCTCATGGCCCTGACATCCCAGCCCCGCCACTCTCTGCATAAAGCAGTGTCGTCAAGCCTTGATATCCCACCCCCGCCACTCTCTGCGTAAAGTAGTATCGTCAGGCCCTGACATCCCAACCCCGCCACATTCTGCCTAAAGAAGTGTCGTATGGCCCTGACACCCACCCCTCCACTCTCTGAATGAAGCAGTGTCGTCAAGCCCTGACATCCCACCCCCTCCACTGTCTGCGTAAAGCACTATCGTCAGGCCCTGACACCCACCCCTCCACTCTCTGCCTAAAGAAGTGTCGTATGGCCCTGACACCCACCCCACCACTCTCTGCATAAAGCAGTGTTGTCAGGCTCTGACATCCCACACCCGCCACTGTCTACGTAAAGAAGTGTCTTATTGCCCTTTCACCCAGCCCTCCACTCTCTGCATTAAGCAGTCACATCAGGCCCTGACATCCTACCCCCACCACTCTCTGCCTAAAGCACTGTCGTATGGCCCTAACATCCAACCCCCGCCACTCTCTGCGTAAAGCAGTATCGTCACGCCCTGACATCCCACCCCTACCACTCTCTGCCTAAAGAAGTGTCGTATGGCCCTGACACCCACCCCTCCACTCTCTGCGTAAAGCACTATCGTCAGGCCCTAACATCCCACCCCTGTCACTCTCTGCGTAAACAAGTGTCGTATAACCCTGACACCCACCCCTCCACTCTCTGAGTTAAGCAGTGTTGTCAGGACCTGACATCCCACCCTTGTCACTCTCTGCATAAAGAAGTGTCGCATGGCCCTGACATCCCACCCCCGCCACTCTCTGCATAAAGAAGTGTCGTATGGCCTTCACATCCCACCCCCGCCACTCTCTGCATAAAGCAGTATCGTCAGGCCCTGACATCCCACCCCTGCCGCTCTCTGCGTAAAGAAGTGTCGTATGGCCGTGACACCCACCCCTCCACTCTCTGCATAAAGCAGTATCGTCAGGCCCTGACATCCCACCCCTGCCACTCTCTGCGTAAAGAAGTGTCGTATGGCCCTGACACCAACCCCTCCACTCTCTGCGTTAAGCAGTGTTGTCAGGCCCTGACATCCCACCCCTACCACTCTCTACGTAAAGAAGTGTCGTATGGCCCTGACATCCCACCCCCGCCACTCTCTGCATAAAGCAGTGTCGTCAAACCCTGACATCCCACCCCCGCCACTCTCTACGTAAATAAGTGTCGTATGGCCCTGACACCCACCCCACCACTCTCTGCATAAAGCAGTGTTGTCATGCTCTGACATCCCACACCCGCCACTGTCTACGTAAAGAAGTGTCTTATGGCCCTTTCACCCAGCCCTCCACTCTCTGCATTAAGCAGTCACATCAGGCCCTGACATCCTACCCCCACCACTCTCTGCCTAAAGCACTGTCGTATGGCCCTAACATCCAACCCCCGCCACTCTCTGCGTAAAGCAGTATCGTCACGCCCTGACATCCCACCCCTACCACTCTCTGCCTAAAGAAGTGTCATATGGCCCTGACACCCACCCCTCCACTCTCTGCGTAAAGCACTATCGTCAGGCCCTAACATCCCACCCCTGTCACTCTCTGCGTAAACAAGTGTCGTATAACCCTGACACCCACCCCTCCACTCTCTGAGTTAAGCAGTGTTGTCAGGACCTGACATCCCACCCTTGTCACTCTCTGCATAAAGAAGTGTCGCATGGCCCTGACATCCCACCCCCGCCACTCTCTGCAAAAAGCAGTGTCGTCAAGCCCTGATATCCCACCCCCGCCACTCTCTGCATAAAGCTGTGTCGTCAAGCCCTGATATCCCACCCCCGCCACTCTCTGCGTAACGCAGTATCGTCAGGCCCTGACATCCCACCCCCGTCACTCTCTGCCTAAAGAAGTGTCGTATGGCCCTGACACCCACCCCTCCACTCTCTGCATAAAGCAGTGTTGTCAGGCTCTGACATCCCACCCCCGCCACTGTCTACGTAAAAAAGTGTCTTATGGCCCTTTCACCCAGCCCTCCACTCTCTGCATTAAGCAGTCACATCAGGCCCTGACATCCTACCCCCACCACTCTCTGCGTAAAGCACTGTCGTATGGCCCTAACATCCAACCCCCGCCACTCTCTGCGTAAAGCAGTATCGTCAGGCCCTGACATCCCACCCCTACCACTCTCTGCCTAAAGAAGTGTCGTATGGCCCTGACACCCACCCCTCCACTCTCTGCGTAAAGCACTATCGTCAGGCCCTAACATACCACCCCTGTCACTCTCTGCGTAAACAAGTGTCGTATAGCCCTAACACCCACCCCTCCACTCTCTGAGATAAGCAGTGTTGCCACTCTCTGCGTTAACCCCTGTCGTATGGCCCTGACACCCACCCCTCCACTCTCTGCATAAAACAGTGTCGTCAAGCCCTAATATCCCACCCCCGCCACTCTCTGCATAAAGCAGTGTCGTCAAGCCCTGATGTCCCACCCCCGCCACTCTCTGCAAAAAGCAGTGTCGTCAAGCCCTGATATCCCACCCCCGCCACTCTCTGCATAAAGTAGTGTTGTCAAGTCCTGATATCCCACCCCCGCCACTCTCTGCGTAAAGCAGTATCGTCAGGACCTGACATCCCACCCCCACCACTCTCTGCCTAAGGAAGTGTCGTATGGCTCTGACACCCACCCCTCCACTCTCTACGTAAATTAGTGTCGTATGGCCCTGACACCCACCCCTCCACTCTCTACATAAAGCAGTGTCTTTATGCCCTGACATCCCACCCCTGCCACTCTCTGCGTTAACCCCTGTCGTATGGCCCTGACACCCACCCCTCCACTCTCTGCATAAAACAGTGTCGTCAAGCCCTGACATCCCACCCCCGCCACTCTCTGCGTAAAGCACTGTCGTATGGCCCTGACATCCAACCCCCGCCACTCTCTGCGGAAACAAGTGTCGCATAGCCCTGACACCCACCCCTCCACTCTCTGAGTTAAGCAGTGTTGTCAGGACCTGACATCCCACCCCCGCCACTCTCTGCATAAAGCAGTGTCGTCAAGCCCTGATATCCCACCCCCGCCACTCTCTGCGTTAAACAGTATCGTCAGGCCCTGACATCCCAACCCCGCCACTCTCTGCCTAAAGAAGTGTCGTATGGCCCTGACACCCACCCCTCCACTCTCTGCATAAAGCAGTGTCGTCAAGCCCTGACATCCCACCCCCTCCACTGTCTGCGTAAAGCACTATCGTCAGGCCCTGACATCCCACCCCTGTAACGCTGCGTTAAGCAGTGTTGTCAGGCCCTGACACCCCACCCCTGCCACTCTCTGCGTAAAGAAGTGTCGTATGGCCCTGACATTCCACCCCCGCCACTCTCTGCGTAAAGCAGTATCGTCAGGCACTGACATCCCACCCCCGCCACTCTCTACGTAAATAAGTGTCGTATGGCCCTGACACCCACCCCTCCACTCTCTGCATAAAGCAGTGTTTTCAGGCTCTGACATCCCACCCCCGCCACTGTCTACGTAAAGAAGTGTCGTAAGGCCCTGTCACCCACCCCTCCACTCTCTGCATAAAGCAGTCACATCAGGCCCTGACATCCTACCCCCACCACTCTCTGCGTAAAGTAGTATCGTCAGGCCCTGACATCCCACCCGTACCACTCTCTGCCTAAAGAAGCGTCGTATGGCCCTGACACCCACCCCTCCACTCTCTGCGTAAAGCACTATCGTCAGGCCCTAACATCCCACCCCTGCAACTCTCTGCGTAAAGATGTGTCGTATGGCCCTGACACCCACCCCTCCACTCTCTGCGTTAAGCAGTGTTGTCAGGCCCTGACATCCCACCCCTGCCACTCTCTGCGTAAAGAAGTGTCGTATAGCCCTGACACCCACCCCTCCACTCTCTGCGTTATGCAGTGTTGTCAGGCCCTGACATCCCACCCCTGCCACTCTCTACGTAAAGAAGTGTCGCATGGCCCTGACATCCCACCCCCGCCACTCTCTGCGTAAAGAAGTGTCGTATGGCCCTGACATTCCACCCCCGCCACTCTCTGCATAAAGCAGTGTCGTCAAGCCCTGACATCCCACCCCTGCCACTCTCTGCGTAAAGCAGTATCGTCAGGCCCTGACATCCTACCCCTGTCACTCTTTGCGTAAACAAGTGTCGTATAGCCCTGACACCCACCACTCCACTATCTGATTTAAGAAGTGTCGTATGGCCCTGACATCCCACCCCCGCCACTCTCTGCATAAAGCAGTGTTGTCAAGTCCTGATATCCCACCCCCGCCACTCTCTGCGTAAAGCAGTATCGTCAGGCCCTGACATCCCACCCCCACCACTCTCTGCCTAAGGAAGTGTCGTATGGCCCTGACACCCACCCCTTCACTCTCTGCATAAAGCAGTGTTGTCAAGTCCTGATATCCCACCCCCGCCACTCTCTGCGTAAAGCAGTATTGTCAGGCACTGACATCCTACCCCCGCCACTCTCTGCCTTAAGAAGTGTCGTATGGCCCTGACACCCACCCCTCCACTCTCTGCATAAAGCAGTGTCGTCAAGCCCTGACATCCCACACCATCCACTGTCTGCGAAAAGCACTTTCGTCAGGCCCTAACATCCCACCCCTGTAACTCTGCGTTAAGCAGTGTTGTCAGGCCCTGACATCCCACCCCTGCCACTCTCTGCGTAAAGAAGTGTCGTATGGCCCTGACATTCCACCCCCGCCACTCTCTGCATAAAGCAGTGCCGTCAAGCCCTGACCTCCCACCCCCGCCACTCTCTGCGTAAAGCAGTATCGTCAGGCCCTGACATCCCACCCCTGCCACTCTCTGCCTAAAGAAGTGTCGTATGGCCCTGACACCCACCCCTCCACTCTCTGCGTTAAGCAGTGTCGTCAGGCCCTGACATCCTACCCCTGTCACTGTTTGCGTAAACAAGTGTCGTATAGCCCTGACACCCATCACTCCACTCTCTGAGTTAAGAAGTGTCGTATGGCCCTGATATCCCACCCCCGCCACTCTCTGCATAAAGCAGTGTTGTCAAGTCCTGATATCCCACCCCCGCCACTCTCTGCGTAAAGCAGTATCGTCAGGCCCTGACATCCCACCCCCAGCACTCTCTGCCTAAGGAAGTGTCGTATGGCCCTGACACCCACCCCTCCACTCTCTGCGTAAATTAGTGTCGTATGGCTCTGACACCCACCCCTCCACTCTCTGCATAAAGCAGTGTCTTTATGCCCTGACATCCCACCCCTGCCACTCTCTGCGTTAACCCCTGTCGTATGGCCCTGACACCCACCCCTCCACTCTCTGCATAAAACAGTGTCGTCAAGCCCTGACATCCCAGCCCCGCCACACTCTGCGTAAAACACTGTCGTATGGCCCTGACATCCAACCCCCGCCACTCTCTGCGTAAACAAGTGTCGCATAGCCCTGACACCCACCCCTCCACTCTTTGCGTTATGCAGTGCTGTCAGGACCTGAAATCCCACCCGTGCCACTCTCTGCGTAAAGAAGTATCGTATGGCACTGACACCCACCCCTCCACTCTCTGCGTTAAGCAATGTTGTCAGGCCCTGACATCTCACCCCTGCCACTCTCTGCGTAAAGAAGTGTCGTATGGCCCTGACACCCACCCCTCCACTCTTTGCGTTATGCAGTGTTGTCGGGCCCTGACATCCCACCCCTGCCACTCTCTGCTAAAGAAGTGTCGTATGGCCCTGATCTCCCACCCCCGCCACTCTCTGCATAAAGGAGTGTCGTCAAACCCTGACATCCCACCCCCGCCACTCTCTGCGTAAAGCAGTATCGTCAGGCCCTGACATCCCACCCCCGCCACTGTCTACGTAAAGAAGTGTCTTATGGCCCTGTCACCCAGCCCTCCACTCTCTGCATTAAGCAGTCACATCAGGCCCTGACATCCTACCCCCACCACTCTCTGCATAAAGCACTGTCGTATGGCCCTAACATCCCACCCCTACCACTCTCTGCCTAAAGAAGTGTCGTATGGCCCTGACACCCACCCCTCCACTCTCTGCATAAAGCACTATCGTCAGGCCCTAACATCCCACCCCTGTCACTCTCTGCGTAAACAAGTGTCGTATAGCCCTGACACCCACTCCTCCACTCTCTGAGTTAAGCAGTGTCGTCAAGCCCTGACATCCCACCCCCTCACTGTCTGCGTAAAGCACTATCGTCAGGCCCTGACATCCCACCCCTGGAACTCTCTGCGTAAAGATGTGTCGTATGGACCTGACACTCACCCCTCCACTCTCTGCGTTAAGCAGTGTTGTCAGGCCCTGACATCCCACCCCCGCCACTCTCTGCATAAAGTAGTGTCGTCAAGCCCTGACATCCCACCCCCGCCACTCTCTGCGTAAAGCAGTATCGTCAGGCCCTGACATCCCACCCCGTCACTCTCTGCGTAAAGAAGTGTCGTATGGCCCTGACATCCCACCCCCGCCACTCTCTGTATGATGAAGTTTTGTCAAGTCCTCATATCCCACCCCCGCCACTCTCTGCGTAAAGCAGTATCGTCAGGCCCTGACATCCCACCCCCACCACTCTCTGCCTAAAGAAGTGTCGTATGGCCCTGACACCGACCCCTCCACTCTCTGCGTAAATAAGCTGTCGTATGGCCCTGACACTCACCTCTCCACTCTCTGCATAAAGCAGTGTCTTTATGCCCTGACATCCCACCCCTGCCACTCTCTGCGTTAACCTCTGTCGTATGGCCCTGACACCCACCCCTCCACTCTCTGCATGAAACAGTGTCGTCAAGCCCTGACATCCCACCCCCGCCACTCTCTGCGTAAAACACTGTCGTATGGCCCTGACATCCAACCCCCGCCACTCTCTGCGTAAACAAGTGTCGCATAGCCCTGACACCCACCCCTCCACTCTCTGAGTTAAGCAGTGTTGTCAGGCCCTGACATCCCACCCCTGCCACTCTCTGCGTAAAGAAGTGTCGTATGGCCCTGACACCCACCCCTCCACTCTTTGCGTTATGCAGTGTTGTCGGGCCCTGACATCCCACCCCTGCCACTCTCTGCGTAAAGAAGTGTTGTATGGCCCTGACATCCCACCCCCGCCACTCTCTGCATAAAACAGTGTCGTCAAACCCTGACATCCCACCCCAGCCACTCTCTGAGTAAAGCAGTATCGTCAGGCCCTGACATCCCACCCCCGCCACTGTCTACGTAAAGAAGTGTCTTATGGCCCTGTCACCCATCTCTCCACTCTCTGCATTAAGCAGTCACATCAGGCCCTGACATCCTACCCCCACCACTCTCTGCGTAAAGCACTGTTGTATGGCCCTAACATCCAACCCCCGCAACTCTCTGCGTAAAGCAGTATCGTCAGGCCCTGACATCCCACCCCTACCACTCTCTGCCTAAAGAAGTGTCGTATGTCCCTGACACCCACCCCTCCACTCTCTGCGTAAAGCAGTATCGTCAGGCCCTAACATCCCACCCCTGTCACTCTCTGCGTAAACAAGTGTCGTATAGCCCTGACACCCACCCCTCCACTCTCTGAGTTAAGCAGTGTCGTCAAGCCCTGATATCCCACCCCCTCACTGTCTGCGTAAAGCACTATCGTCAGGCCCTGACATCCCACCCCTGTTACTCTGCGTTAAGCAGTGTTGTCAGGCCCTGACATCCCACCCCTGCCACTCTCTGCGTAAAGAAGTGTCGTATGGCCCTGACATTAAACCCCCGCCACTCTCTGCATAAAGCAGTGTCGTCAAGCCCTGACATCCCACCCCCACCACTCTCTGCGTAAAGCAGTATCGTCAGGCCCTGACATCCCACCCCTGCCACTCTCTGCCTAAAGAAGTGTCGTATGGCCCTGACACCCACCCCTCCACTCTCTGCGTTAAGCAGTGTCGTCAGGCCCTGACATCCTACCCCTGTCACTGTTTGCGTAAACAAGTGTCGTATAACCCTGACACCCACCACTCCACTCTCTGAGTTAAGAAGTGTCGTATGGCCCTGACATCCCACCCCCGCCACTCTCTGCATAAAGCAGTGTTGTCAAGTCCTGATATCCCACCCCCGCCACTCTCTGCGTAAAGCAGTATCGTCAGGCCCTGACATCCCACCCCCACCACTCTCTGCCTAAGGAAGTGTCGTATGGCCCTGACACCCACCCCTCCACTCTCTGCGTAAATTAGTGTCGCATGGCCCTGACACACACCCCTCCACTCTCTGCATAAAGCAGTGTCTTTATGCCCTGACATCCCACCCCTGCCACTCTCTGCGTTAACCCCTGTCGTATGGCCCTGACACCCACCCCTCCACTCTCTGCATAAAACAGTGTCGTCAAGCCCTGACATCCCACCCCCGCCACTCTCTGCGTAAAGCACTGTCGTATGGCCCTGACATCCAAACCCCGCCACTCTCTGCGTAAAGAAGTGTCGTATGGCCCTGACATCCCACCCCCGCCACTCTCTGTATGATGAAGTTTTGTCAAGTCCTCATATCCCACCCCCGCCACTCTCTGCGTAAAGCAGTATCGTCAGGCCCTGACATCCCACCCCCACCACTCTCTGCCTAAAGAAGTGTCGTATGGCCCTGACACCGACCCCTCCACTCTCTGCGTAAATAAGCTGTCGTATGGCCCTGACACTCACCTCTCCACTCTCTGCATAAAGCAGTGTCTTTATGCCCTGACATCCCACCCCTGCCACTCTCTGCGTTAACCCCTGTCGTATGGCCCTGACACCCACCCCTCCACTCTCTGCATGAAACAGTGTCGTCAAGCCCTGACATCCCACCCCCGCCACTCTCTGCGTAAAACACTGTCGTATGGCCCTGACATCCAACCCCCGCCACTCTCTGCGTAAACAAGTGTCGCATAGCCCTGACACCCACCCCTCCACTCTCTGAGTTAAGCAGTGTTGTCAGGCCCTGACATCCCACCCCTGCCACTCTCTGCGTAAAGAAGTGTCGTATGGCCCTGACACCCACCCCTCCACTCTTTGCGTTATGCAGTGTTGTCGGGCCCTGACATCCCACCCCTGCCACTCTCTGCGTAAAGAAGTGTTGTATGGCCCTGACATCCCACCCCCGCCACTCTCTGCATAAAACAGTGTCGTCAAACCCTGACATCCCACCCCAGCCACTCTCTGAGTAAAGCAGTATCGTCAGGCCCTGACATCCCACCCCCGCCACTGTCTACGTAAAGAAGTGTCTTATGGCCCTGTCACCCATCTCTCCACTCTCTGCATTAAGCAGTCACATCAGGCCCTGATTTCCTACCCCCACCACTATCTGCGTAAAGCACTGTTGTATGGCCCTAACATCCAACCCCCGCAACTCTCTGCGTAAAGCAGTATCGTCAGGCCCTGACATCCCACCCCTACCACTCTCTGCCTAAAGAAGTGTCGTATGTCCCTGACACCCACCCCTCCACTCTCTGCGTAAAGCAGTATCGTCAGGCCCTAACATCCCACCCCTGTCACTCTCTGCGTAAACAAGTGTCGTATAGCCCTGACACCCACCCCTCCACTCTCTGAGTTAAGCAGTGTCGTCAAGCCCTGATATCCCACCCCCTCACTGTCTGCGTAAAGCACTATCGTCAGGCCCTGACATCCCACCCCTGTTACTCTGCGTTAAGCAGTGTTGTCAGGCCCTGACATCCCACCCCTGCCACTCTCTGCGTAAAGAAGTGTCGTATGGCCCTGACATTAAACCCCCGCCACTCTCTGCATAAAGCAGTGTCGTCAAGCCCTGACATCCCACCCCCACCACTCTCTGCGTAAAGCAGTATCGTCAGGCCCTGACATCCCACCCCTGCCACTCTCTGCCTAAAGAAGTGTCGTATGGCCCTGACACCCACCCCTCCACTCTCTGCGTTAAGCAGTGTCGTCAGGCCCTGACATCCTACCCCTGTCACTGTTTGCGTTAACAAGTGTCGTATAACCCTGACACCCACCACTCCACTCTCTGAGTTAAGAAGTGTCGTAAGGCCCTGACATCCCACCCCCGCCACTCTCTGCATAAAGCAGTGTTGTCAAGTCCTGATATCCCACCCCCGCCACTCTCTGCGTAAAGCAGTATCGTCAGGCCCTGACATCCCACCCCCACCACTCTCTGCCTAAGGAAGTGTCGTATGGCCCTGACACCCACCCCTCCACTCTCTGCGTAAATTAGTGTCGCATGGCCCTGACACACACCCCTCCACTCTCTGCATAAAGCAGTGTCTTTATGCCCTGACATCCCACCCCTGCCACTCTCTGCGTTAACCCCTGTCGTATGGCCCTGACACCCACCCCTCCACTCTCTGCATAAAACAGTGTCGTCAAGCCCTGACATCCCACCCCCGCCACTCTCTGCGTAAAGCACTGTCGTATGGCCCTGACATCCAAACCCCGCCACTCTCTGCGTAAACAAGTGTCGCATAGCCCTGACACCCACCCCTCCACTCTTTGCGTTATGCAGTGCTGTCAGGACCTGAAATCCCACCCGTGCCACTCTCTGCGTAAAGAAGTATCGTATGGCCCTGACACCTACCCCTCCATTCTCTGCGTTAAGCAATGTTGTCAGGCCCTGACATCCCACCCCTGCCACTCTCTGCGTAAAGAAGTGTCGTATGGCCCTGACACCCACCCCTCCACTCTTTGCGTTATGCAGTGTTGTCGGGCCCTGACATCCCACCCCTGCCACTCTCTGCTAAAGAAGTGTCGTATGGCCCTGACATCCCACCCCCGCCACTCTCTGCATAAAGCAGTGTCGTCAAACCCTGACATCCCACCCCCGCCACTCTCTGCGTAAAGCAGTATCGTCAGGCCCTGACATCCCACCCCCGCCACTGTCTACGTAAAGAAGTGTCTTATGGCCCTGTCACCCAGCCCTCCACTCTCTGCATTAAGCAGTCACATCAGGCCCTGACATCCTACCCCCACCACTCTCTGCGTAAAGCACTGTCGTATGGCCCTAACATCCCACCCCTACCACTCTCTGCGTAAACAAGTGTCGTATAGCCCTGACACCCACCCCTCGACTCTCTGAGTTAAGCAGTGTCGTCAAGCCCTGACATCCCACCCCCTCACTGTCTGCGTAAAGCACTATCGTCAGGCCCTGACATCCCACCCCTGCAACTCTCTGCGTAAAGATGTGTCGTATGGACCTGACACTCACCCCTACCACTCTCTGCCTAAAGAAGTGTCGTATGGCCCTGACACCAACCCCTCCACTCTCTGCGTAAAGCACTATCGTCAGGCCCTAACATCCCACCCCTGTCACTCTCTGCGTAAACAAGTGTCATATAGCCCTGACACCCACCCCTCCACTCTCTGAGTTAAGCAGTGTCTTCAAGCCCTGACATCCCACCCCCTCACTGTCTGCGTAAAGCACTATTGTCAGGCCCTGACATCCCACCCCTGCAACTCTCTGCGTAAAGATGTGTCGTATGGACCTGACACTCACCCCTCCACTCTCTGCGTTAAGCAATGTTGTCAGGCCCTGACATCCCACCCCCGCCACTCTCTGCATAAAGTAGTGTCGTCAAGCCCTGACATCCCACCCCCGCCACTCTCTGCGTAAAGCAGTATCGTCAGGCCCTGACATCCCACCCCTGTCACTCTCTGCGTAAAGAAGTGTCGTATAGACCTGACACCCACCACTCCACTCTCTGAGTTAAGCAGTGTTGTCAGGACCTGACATCCCACCCCTGTCACTCTCTGCGTAAAGAAGTGTCGTAGAGCCCTGACACCCACCACTCCACTCTCTGAGTTAAGCAGTGTTGTGAGGACCTGACATCCCACCCCTGCCACTCTCTGCGTAAAGAAGTGTCGTATGGCCCTGACATCCCACCCCCGCCACTCTCTGTATAAATCAGTTTTGTCAAGTCCTGATATCCCACCCCCGCCACTCTCTGCGTAAAGCAGTATCATCAGGCCCTGACATCCCACCCCCACCACTCTCTGCCTAAAGAAGTGTCGTATGGCCCTGACACCCACCTCTCCACTCTCTGCATAAAGCAGTGTCTTTATGCCCTGACATCCCACCCCTGCCACACTCTGCGTTAACCCCTGTCGTATGGCCCTGACACCAACCCCTCCACTCTCTGCATGAAACAGTGTCGTCAAGATCTGACATCCCACCCCCGCCACTCTCTGAGTAAAGCACTGTCGTATGCCCCTGACATCCAACCCTCGCCACTCTCTGCGTAAAGCAGTATCGTCAGGCCCTGACATCCCACCCCAGTTACTCTCTGCGTAAACAAGTCTCGCATAGCCCTGACACCCACCCCTCCACTCTCTGCGTAAAGAAGTGTCGTATGGCCCTGACACCCTCCCCTCCACTCTCTGCGTTATGCAGTGTTGACAGGCCCTGACATCCCACCCCTGCCATTCTCTGCGTGAAGAAGTGTCGTATGGACCTGACATCCCACCCCCGCCACTCTCTGCATAAAGCAGTGTCGTCAAACCCTGACATCCCACCCCGCCACTCTCTGCGTAAAGCATTGTTGTCAGGCTCTGACATCCCACCCCCGCCACTGTCTACGTAAAGAAGTGTCGTATGGCCCTGTCACCCAGCCCTCCACTCTCTGGATAAAGCAGTCACATCAGGCCCTGACATCCTACCCCCACCACTCTCTGCGTAAAGCACTGTCGTATGGGCCTTACATCCAACCCCCGCCACTCTCTCCGTAAAGCAGTATCGTCAGGCCCTGACATCCCACCCCTACCACTCTCTGCCTAAAGAAGTGTCGTATGGCCCTGACACCCACCCCTCCACTCTCTGCGCAAAGCAGTATCGTCAGGCCCTGACATCCCACCCCTGTCATTCTCTGCGTAAACAAGTGTCGCATAGCCCTGACACCCACCCCTCCACTCTCTGAGTTAAGCAGTGTTGTCAGCACCTGAAATCCCACCCGTGCCACTCTCTGTGTAAAAAAGTATCGTATGGCCCTGACACCCACCCCTCCACTATCTGCGTTAAGCAGTGTTGTCAGGCCCTGACATCCCACCCCTGCCACTCTCTGCGTAAAGAAGTGTCGTATGCCCCTGACACCTAGCCCTCCACTCTCTGCATTAAGCAGTCACATCAGGCCCTGACATCCTACCCCCACCACTCTCTGCGTAAAGCAGTATCGTCAGGCCCTGACATCCCACCCCTACCACTCTCTGCCTAAAGAAGTGTCGTATGGCCCTGACACCCACCCCTCCACTCTCTGCGTAAAGCACTATCGTCAGGCCGTAACATCGCACCCCTGTCACTCTCTGCGTAAACAAGTGTCGTATAGCCCTGACACCCACCCCTCCACTCTCTGAGTTAAGCAGTGCTGCCACTCTCTGCGTTAACCCCTGTCGTATGGCCCTGACACCCACCCCTCCACTCTCTACATAAAACAGTGTCGTCAAGCCCTAACATCCCACCCCCGCCACTCTCTGCATAAAGCAGTGTCGTCAAGCCCTGATATCCCACCCCCGCCACTTTCTGCGTAAAGCAGTATCGTCAGGCCCTGATATCCCACCCCCGCCACTCTCTGCCTAAAGAAGAGTCGTATGGCCCTGACACCCACCCCTCCACTCTCTGCATAAAGCAGCGTCGTCAAGCCCTGACATCCCACCCCCACCACTCTCTGCGTAAAGCACTGTCGTATGGCCCTAACATCCATCCCCCGCCACTCTCTCCGTAAAGCAGTATCATCAGGCCCTGACATCCCACCCCTACCACTCTCTGCCTAAAGAAGTGTCGTGTGGCCCTGACACCCACCCCTCCACTCTCTGCGCAAAGCAGTATTGTCAGGCCCTGACATCCCACCCCTGTCACTCTCTGCGTTAAGCAGTGTTGTCAGGCCCTGACATCCCACCCCTGCCACTCTCTGCGTAAAGAAGTGTCGTATGGCCCTGACACCCACCCCTCCACTCTTTGCGTTATGCAGTGTTGACAGGCCCTGACATCCCACCCCTGCCACTCTCTGCGTAAAGAAGTGTCGTATGGCCCTGACACCCACCCCTCCACTCTTTGCGTTATGCAGTGTTGTCGGGCCCTGACATCCCACCCCTGCCACACTCTGCGTAAAGAAGTGTCGTATGGCCCTGACATCCCACCCCCGCCACTCTCTGCATAAAGCAGTGTCGTCAAACCCTGACATCCCACCCCCGCCACTCTCTGCGTAAAGCAGTATCGTCAGGCCCTGACATCCCACCCCCGCCACTGTCTACGTAAAGAAGTGTCTTATGGCCCTATCACCCAGCTCTCCACTCTCTGCATTAAGCAGTCACATCAGGCCCTGACATCCTACCCCCACCACTCTCTGCGTAAAGCACTGTTGTATGGCCCTAACATCCAACCCCTACCACTCTCTGCCTAAAGAAGTGTCGTATGGCCCTGACACCCACCCCTCCACTCTCTGCGTAAAGCACTATCGTCAGGCCCTGACATCCCACCCCGACCACTCTCTGCCTAAAGAAGTGTCGTATGGCCCTGACACCCACCCCTCCACTCTCTGCGTAAAGCACTATCGTCAGGCCCTAACATCCCACCCCTGTCACTCTCTGCGTAAAAAAGTGTCGTATAGCCCTGACACCCACCCCTCCACTCTCTGAGTTAAGCAGTGTCGTCAAGCCCTGACATCCCACCCCCTCACTGTCTGCGTAAAGCACAATCGTCAGGCCCTGACATCCCACCCCTACAACTCTCTGCGTAAAGATGTGTCGTATGGCCCTGACACCCACCCCTCCATTCTCTGAGTTAAGCAGTGTCGTCAAGCCCTGACATCCCACCCCCTAACTGTCTGCGTAAAGCACTATCGTCAGACCCTGACATTCCACCCCCGCCACTCTCTACATAAAGCAGTGTCGTCAAGCCCTGACATCCCACCCCAGCCATTCTCTGCGTAAAACAGTATCGTCAGGCCCTGACATCCCACCCACGCCACTCTCTACGTAAATAAGTGTCGTATGGCCCTGACACCCAACCCTCCACTCTCTGCATAAAGCAGTGTCTTCATGTCCTGACATCCCACCCCTGCCACTATCTACGTTAACCCCTGTCGTATCGCCCTGACACCCACCCCTCCACTCTCTGCGTTAAGCAGTGTTGTCAGGCCCTGACAAACCCAACCCCTCCACTCTCTGCGTAAAGCAGTATCGTCAGGCCCTGACATCCTACCCCCGCCACTCTCTGTGTAAAGCACTGTCGTATGGCTCTAACATCCAACCTCCGCCACTCTCTGCGTAAAGCAGTATCGTCAGGCCCTGACATCCCATCCCTCCACTGTCTGAGTTAAGCAGTGTTGTCAGGACCTGAAATACAACCCCTGCCACTCTCTGCGTAAAGAAGTGTCGTATGGCTCTGACACCCACCCCTCCACTCTCTGCGTTATGCAGTGTAGTCAGGCCCTGACATCCCATCCCTGCCACTCTCTGCGTAAAGAAGTGTCGTATGGCCCTGACATCCCACCCCCGCCACTCTCTGCATAAAGCAGTGTTGTCAAACCCTGACATCCCACCCCCGCCACTCTCTGCGTAAAGCAGTATCGTCAGGCCCTGACATCCCACCCCCGCCACTCTCTACATAAATAGGTGTCGTATGGCCCTGACACCCACCCCTCCACTCTCTGCATAAAGCAGTGTTGTCAGGCTCTGACATCCCACCCCCGCCACTGTCTACGTAAAGAAGTGTCGTATGGCCCTGTCACCCACCCCTCCACTCTCTGCATAAAGGAGTCACATCACGCCCTGACATCCTACCCCCACCACTCTCTGCGTAAAGCACTGTCGTATGGCCCTAACATCCAACCCCCGCCACTCTCTGCGTAAAGCAGTATCGTCAGGCTCTGACATCCCACCCCTACCACTCTCTGCCTAAAGAAGTGTCGTATGGCCCTGACACCCACCCCTCCACTCTCTGCGTAAAGCACTTTCGTTAGGCCCTAACATCCCACCCCTGTCATTTTCTGCGTAAACAAGTGTCGTATAACCCTGACACCCACCCCTCCACTCTCTGCGTTAAGCAGTGTTGTCAGGCCCTGACATCCCACCCCTGCCCCTCTCTGCGTAAAGAAGTGTCGTATGGCCCTGACTTTCTACCCCCGCCACTCTCTGCATAAAGTAGTGTCGTCAAGCCCTGACATCCCACCCCCGCCACTCTCTGCGTAAAGCAGTATCGTCAGGCCCTGACATCCCACCCCTGTCACTCTCTGCGTAAACAAGTGTCGTATAGCCCTGACACCCACCACTCCACTCTCTGCGTAAAGCAGTATCGTCAGGCCCTGACATCCCACCCCCACCACTCTCTGCCTAAAGAAGTGTCGTATGGCCCTGACACCGACCCCTCCACTCTCTGCGTAAATAAGTGTCGTATGGCCCTGACACCCACCTCTCCACTCTCTGCATAATGCAGTGTCTTTATGCCCTGACATCCCACCCCTGCCACTCTCTGCGTTAACCCCTGTCGTATGGCCCTGACACCCAACCCTCCACTCTCTGCATAAAACAGTGTCGTCAAGCCCTAACATCCCACCCCCGACACTCTCTGCGTAAAGCACTGTCTTATGGCCCTGACATCTAACCCCCGCCACTCTCTGCATGAAGCAGTATCGTCAGGCCCTGACATCCCACCCCTGTTACTCTCTGCGTAAACAAGTCTCGCATAGCCCTGAAACCCACCCCTCCACTCTCTGAGTTAAGCAGTGTTGTCAGGCCCTGACATCCCACCCCTGCCACTCTCTGCGTAAAGTATTATCGTCAGGCCCTGACATCCCACCCCTATCACTCTCTGCCTAAAGAAGTGTCGTATAGCCCTGACACCAACCGCTCCACTCTCTGAGTTAAGCAGTGTTGTCAGGATCTGACATCCCACCCCCACCACTCTCTGCCTAAAGAAGTGTCGTATGGCCTTGACACCGACCCCTCCACTCTCTGCGTAAATAAGTGTCGTATGGCCCTGACACCCACCTCTCCACTCTCTGCATAATGCAGTGTCTTTATGCCCTGACATCCCACCCCTGCCACTCTATGCGTTAACCCCTGTCGTATGGCCCTGACACCCACCCCTCCACTCTCTGCATAAAACAGTGTCATCAAGCCCTGACATCCCACCCCCGCCACTCTCTGCGAAAAGCACTGTCGTATGGCCCTGACATCCAACCCCCGCCACTCTCTGCGTAAAGCACTGTCGTATGGCCCTGACATCCCACCCCCGCCACTCTCTGCATAACGCAGTGTCGTCAAGCCCTGATATCCTACCCCCGCCAATCTCTGCGTAAAGCAGTATCGTCAGGCCCTGACATCCCACCCCCGCCGCTCTCTGCCTAAAGAAGTGTCGTCAAGCCCTGACATCCCACCCCCTCCACTCTCTGCGTAAAGCACTATCGTCAGGCCCTGACATCCTACCCCTGTAACTCTCTACGTAAATAAGTGTCCTATGGCCCTGACAACCAACCCTCTACTCTCTGCATAAAGCAGTGTCTTCATGCCCTGACATCCCCCCCCTGCCACTCTCTGGGTTAACCCCTGTCGTATGGCCCTGACACCCACCCCTCCACTCTCTGCATAAAACAGTTTCGTCAAGCCCTGACATCCCACCCCCGCCACTCTCTGCGTAAAGCACTGTCGTATGGCCCTGACACCCACCCCTCCACTCTCTGCATAAAACAGTTTCGTCAAGCCCTGACATCCCACCTCCGCCACTCTCTGCGTAAAGCACTGTCGTATGGCCCTGACATCCAACCCCCGCCACTCTCTGCCTAAAGAAGTGTTGTATGGCCCTGACACCCACCCCTCCACTCTCTGCGTTAAACAGTGTTGTCAGGCCCTGACATCCCACCCCCTCCACTCTCTGCGTAAAGCAGTATCGTCAGGCCCTGACATCCCACCCCCGCCACTCTCTGCGTAAAGCACTGTCGTATGGCCCTGACATCCAACCCCCGCCACTCTCTGCCTAAAGAAGTGTCGTATGGCCCTGACACCCACCCCTCCACTCTCTGCGTTAAACAGTGTTGTCAGGCCCTGACATCCCACCCCCTCCACTCTCTGCGTAAAGCAGTATCGTCAGGCCCTGACATCCCACCCCTGCCACTCTCTGTGTAAAGAAGTGTCGTATGGCCTTGACATCCCACCCCCGCCAATCTCTGCATAAAGCAGTATCGTCAGGCCCTGACATCCCACCCCTGCCACTCTCTGCGTAAAGAAGTGTCGTATGGCCCTGACACCCACCCCTCCACTCTCTGCATAAAGCAGTCTTATCAGGCCCTGACATCCTACCCCTGCCACTCTCTGCGTAAAGCACTGTCGTATGGCCCTAAGAACCAACCTCCGCCACTCTCTGCGTAAAGCAGTATCGTCAGGCCGTGACATCCCACCCCTACCACTCTCTGCCTAAAGAAGTGTCGTATGGCCCTGACACCCAACCCTCCACTCTCTGCATAAAGCAGTGTCTTCAAGCCCTGACATCCCACCCCCGCCACTCTCTACATAAAGCAGTATCGTCAGGCCCTGACATCCCACCCCTGTCACTCTCTGCGTAAACAACTGTCGTATGGCCCTGACACCCACCCCTCCACTCTCTGCATAAAGCAGTATCGTCAGGCCCTGACATCCCACCCCTGCCACTCTCTGCGTAAAGCACTGTCGTATGGCCCTGACATCCAACCCCCGCCACTCTCTGCTTAAAGTAGTATCGTCAGGCCGTGACATCCCACCCCTACCACTCTCTGCCTAAAGAAGTGTCGTATGGCCCCGACACCCAACCCTCCACTCTCTGCATAAAGCAGTGTCTGCAAGCCCTGACATCCCACCCCCGCCACTCTTTACATAAAGCAGTATCGTCAGGCCCTGACATCCCACCCCTGCCACTCTCTGCGTAAAGAAGTGTCGTATGGCCCTGGCACCCACCCCTCCACTCTCTGCATAAAGCAGTATCGTCAGGCCCTGACATCCCACCCCTGCCACTCTCTGCGTAAAGCACTGTCGTATGGCCCTGACATCCAACCCCCGCCACTCTCTGCTTAAAGCAGTATCGTCAGGCCCTGACATCCCACCCCTGCCACTCTCTGCCTAAAGAAGTGTCGTTTGGCCCTGACACCCACCCCTCCACTCTCTGTGTTAAGCAGTGTTGTCAGGCCCTGACATCCCACCCCCTCCACTCTCTGCGTAAAGCAGTATCGTCAGGCCCTGACATCCCACCCCTGCCACTCTCTGCGCAAAGAATTGTCGCATGGCCCTGTCACCCACCCCTCCACTCTCTGCGTTAAGCAGTGTTGTCAGGCTCTGACATCCCACCCCCGCCACTGTCTACGTAAAGCAGTTTCGTCAGGCCCTGACATCCTACCCCTGTCACTCTCCGCCTAAAGAAGTGTCGTATGGCCGTGACACCCACCCCTCCACTCTCTGCGTTAAGCAGTGTTGTCAGGCCCTGACATCCCACCCCCACCACTCTCTGCGTAAAGCACTGTCGTATGGCCCTGACATCCAACCCCCGCCACTCTCTGCGTAAAGCAGTTTCGTCAGGCCCTGACATCCCACCCCTGCCACTCTCTGCGTAAAGAAGTGTTGTATGGCCCTGACACCCACCCCTCCACTCTCTGCATAAAGCAGTGTCGTCAGGCCCTGAAATCCCACCCCCGCCACTCTCTGCGTAAAGCAGTATCGTCAGGCCCTGACATCCCACCCCCGCCACTCTCTGATTAAAGAAGTGTCGTATGGCCCTAACACCAATCCCTCCACTCTCTGCATAAAGCAGTGTCGTCAAGCCCTGACATCCTACCCCTGCCACTATCTGTGTAAAGCAGTGTCTTATGGCCCTGACATCCCACCTCCACCACTCTCTGCGTGAACCACTGTCATCAGCTTCTGACATCCCACCCCCACTACTCTCTGCGTCAGGCACTGTCGTATGACCCTGACATCCCTCCCCCACCACTCTCTGCGTAAAGGAATGTCGTATGGCACTGACATCCCACCCCCGCCACTTTCTGCGTAAAGCAGTGTCGTTTGGCCCTGACATCCCACCCCCACCACTCTCTGCGTAAGGCAATGTCGTACAACCCTGACATCCCTCCCCCACCACTCTCTGCGTAAAGGAATGTCGTATGGCACTGATATCCCACCCCCGCCACTCTCTGCGTAAAGCAGTGTCATATAGCCCTGACATCCCACCCCCACCACTCTCTGTGTAAAGCACTGTTGTATGACCCTGACATCCCACCCCTCCCACTCTCTGCATAAAGCACTGTCGTACGGCGCTGACATCCCACCTCCGCCACTTTCGGCGTAAAGCAGTGTCGTATGGCCCTGACATCCCACCCCCGCCACTCTCTGCGTAAACCAGTGTCGTATGGCTCTGACACCCCACCCCCACCACTCTCTGTGTAAAGCAGTGTCATTTGGCCCTGACACGCACCCTTCCACTCTCTGCCTTAAGCAGTGTTGTCCGGCCCTGGCATCCCACCCCTTCCACTCTCTGCGTAAAGCACTGTCGTCAGGCTCTGACATCCCACCACCAGAACTCTCTGCGAAATGCAGTGTCTTCAGGCCCTGACATCCCACCCCCGCCACTCTCTGTGAAAAGCAGTGTCTTCAGGCCCTGACATCCCATCCCCGCCACTCTCTGCGTAAAGCAGTATCGTCAGGCCCTGAAATCCCACACCCGCCACTCTCTGTGTAAAGCACTGTCGTATAGCCCTGACATCCCACTCCTGCCATTCTCTGCGTCAAGCACTGTCGTATGGCCCTGATACCTATCCCTCCACTCTCTGCCTAAAGAAGTGTCGTATGGCACTGACACCCACCCCTCCACTCTGCATAAAGCAGTGTCGTCAAACCCTGACATCCCACCTCTGCCACTCTCTTCGTAAAACAGTGTTTTACGGCCCTGACATCCCACCCCCCCCACTCTCTGCGTAAAGCAGTGTCATACGGCGCTGACATCCCACCCCCACCACTCTCTGTGCTTGGTACAGCTGCTCTTCAACAACTGGACATGCATCTGAGACCTTAGAGTGAGCAAATGAGTCTAATATGTGGAAAGCTTGGTTTCCTCTCATATGTGATCTCCCTGATGTCCCTGTCTCTCCTCCTGTTGCAGTGAGTGAAGGAGACCCTGCAGTCAAACCCAGACTCCAAGCCCGCCCCTCTGAGCTGAGACTGGTGCTGCTGGGCAGGACTGGTGCTGGGAAGACCGCAGCAGGGAACACCATCCTGGGCTCAGAGGAGTTTCACTCCGAAGCCAGCAGCTTCACGGTCACTCAGGAGAGCCGGAAGAGGACAGGACAAGTGTCCGGGAGACAGGTGACTGTAGTGGACACTCCAGACTGGCTCCACACTGGACTGTCTGAGGGCAACAGGAGATAAGATGTGGGGCTCTGTGTTAACCTGTCTGCCCCGGGACCCCACGCCTTCCTCTTGGTGACCCCGCTGGGCCGATCCACAGGGGAGGAGAGGAGGACACTGGAGACAGTCCTGGAGATATTCGGGGAGAGGGCCCTGGGACACACCATGATCCTGCACCCACGCTGATAAGCTGACCAGCAGGACGCTGGAGGAGTTAGTGCACACAGGGCAGCTCCAGTATGAGTTCAGGACATTGTTAAACATACCTTGTTACTTACGAATACTAAAATAAGTGATGCAGAGATAGACCTGATATGACGAGTTCTCATATGAAAACTACCCATTTCATTTCTTAATTTCGTCCTGCACACTGAATCTTTTTGACAGGTATAAACCAACAAAATTACACAAGTACTGTTACAGAACATGTAGATTGAGGATTCCAGTCCCCTCCCACCTTCTTCCCAAATCTTCCCTCATAAAAGGGAGCAAAACTAAAGGAGAAGGAGACAGGAGAGAGACACAAGGAAGAGAAAAATACTCATTGGACTAAACAGGCTCCAGGAAGCACAAAAGAAGAGGAAGATCAGTCCTATCAGATATCACTTAAAAAGCCAGTTAGCAACAGATGAAGGTCTAGGGTGTACCTAATAAAGTGGCTCATCAGTGCAGAAGGGAGGCTCAGAACAGTTCAGAATTGGTTGTCAAGCTTTAAGAAACTTGATGGTGAAGCTGCTGAGTGTTCATCTATTTTGCTCCAACTTTCGAAACTGAAATATCTTTGATTTATGAGAGTGGGAGGGGCAGTTCTGATCCGTTAGACAATGCAGAGCATTTGGCTTCCAGTTCAGGAGAGTTCAAACGCCAGGATGTCAGATGGGGTTTATGACAGGGGGAGGTTAGCAGGTGACACTAGTTAAAGAGCAGTAAAAGGAGCGGGTTCGATTTCCAGAGGAGTGATATAAGAGAAAGTAACACAGCCCGAGGACCAGGCATGAACCAGCTTAGGACAAGACCAACACATACAGTACAGTATGTGCAGGAGTGACAGGAGCTGCTCACATCTGTCACTTGTCATGACATGAACATGTTATTTTCAAACAGATCTTGAATAGTTACAACCCCAAATTACCTATTTTATATCACTATGATTGAACACTAAAAAAAAGTTTATTTTTGCATGCATTGTGAACTACAAATTTCCAATTATTATATAATTCTTTATTGACTGAAGTGTTCATATGTCACTGTGTTTTAAGCAGCATTTGTGTATGAAGGTCTGTCTGCTCTGTTTATATACCTCCTTAATTTAACTGACTAATAGCCTGATAGAGACCCATCAGAGAGGCTGGGCTCCAGAGTCAGGGGCAGTGAGACTCTACACTGGGCACTATCAGGTGATACAGACCAGCTCAGTGCTGTTAACCCCAGCAGTCTGTAAAGCCTGATACTCATCAGAGAGGCTGGGCTCCAGTCAGGGGCAGTGAGACTCTACACTGGGCACTATCAGGTGATACAGACCACCTCAGTGCTGTTAACCACTCGTCTTCTGTATTTGTGCTCCTCTGACCAGTCCAGACTGGGCTCACAATCATTATACACACTATACACACGTTATACATTATTTTGGATATATTTATATTCAAATAATCTTGAATTTCTACCCAATTGTGGACATTTTACTGGAGTTATTACAGTAAACTACCAGCTTCCTATAAAGTCGATATATTACTGTACCTCCCTGTATATAAAGTATATAAAGGGTTAATTGAAGAAGCGCGGAGTGAAAACAGAAAAACACACTCGTGTGTAACAGTGTGGTGAGTTCAGTGGAGTGTGGGTGCAGTGTGGGTAATTGTCCTGTTCAGTCGTGTGCGTGTTACAGAGTGTGAGACAGTTTTTAAACGGGACAGTGTAACATCACCTGTAATGAGTGTAAAGATGTACGAGGCTGAGAAGAAGATCCGCGATACCAGCTCCAGCTCTCCTGTCCTGTAAGAACCTGTGGAAAAGCTCCCATATTTTTACTAACTTCTTAGAAAATAAACCTTTAAAAAAGGAATCTCGTGTGGGTTTATTCTCGGCGAACGTCTCTGACTGCAGCCCTCACTGGAAGGGACCTGCGTGACGTCACCACGGCCAGGCTGTGTGGGACAAGCGGTGGAGACGCCCGCAGGAAGTCGCGCATGGGGTTTATGGGAATTGTAGTTCGTAACTTGTAGCTATTGCCTGCTATGGGGAGGCATAGCAAGACAGGAAGCGTTCAGACAGGGTTACACTTAGAGCAAACTACCTGCCTCCATGAACCTATTTTTAAACAGCCGTGGGTGAAAACACTAGGCTCATGTAACTAATGAGGTAGCGAAATACAATATGAGGTATTAATAAATTTATACGTATATAAACTACAGACTCAAACAAGCTTAAAAAAGGTGGAAGTGATATTAGAAAACAGTTCACACTGAAGAAATAAACTCGTATTTACTACAGTCTCATTTTAATAAATTCCCCTGTTTCTCTGGTCAGTTCAGGTTTTACTGCTCATTTCAAAGAGTTTTCATTCATTACATTTCATTACATGTGAAAGACGCGACCCTGTACCGGATACTGGATACTGTACTGGATACAGCACATAGAAACTGGACTGACCTCTGTTCACGACTAAAGACCCTCAGTATAAATAGTTAATTGTAATTAATGTAATGAGCTGTAATGAGTCCCGGTGTCGGAGTAATTGTAACTGATATCAACACAGACAGTATTATATTAGTGAGAGTAACAGTCATAGAGAGGAGATTAAACCGTTTTAAAACAAAATGAGATATCACCCTACTAATACATTTCTGTATTATTTTTAAAAAAATGTTGTCTTGAGAGTGACGTAATGGGACACTTGAATCAGAAAGTGCTGCTGTAAAAAGCGGTTTTTCTACTCGTCCACAAACTCTCCCCGCTCTGACCTCTCATCCAGGTCGCTTCTAATGTGTCTGTTCTGGCTATTTCTGTCTAAAAACACGTTACAGGACTCCCGTCTCCTGTGGAGACACGTGTGGGGTCGTGTCAGGGTAGAAGTCCCACATTTTACACCAGTTTAAACTGGGACTGGGTACAACCTGGATCAAGACAAGAACTGAGAGATTCATCAATCAGTTTCAGGACTCTCTCCCACTGGTGTCCTTTTCTCTGTCCTGCCCTGTCTCTGTCCTGTTTCCTAAAAACCCCACTAATACCCCGTGCAGGAAAGAAGACCCGCTCCTGTCCCGGTGTCGCAGTAACTGGGACTGAACCAGACGGAGAGGAGACGCTCACTTCCAGAACTTTCCTTCCCGCTCGGTTCTTCCAGCTGAGCCCCAGACGGACATTTCCCCCCCTGAGGAAAGAACATCTTCCCACACAAACAGCCTCTCGGAAACACTGGCAGCCCACAACACACACACACAGCACAGGGGGCGTTTTCACCAGCCGCGCCGCCACACGGACACCAGGACTCCCCTCGTCTGCAGAAACACCAGGGAAGAGCCTCCGCACTCCCTCCCAGCCCACAGGAGGTTCCCGCTGGAAGGAGCTGGCGGGGGATTCCCAGTCATTCCTGGGATTTCCAGGAAAGAAGCGGCTCCTCACCTGGGAATAATTAAAACCAGAGACACACTCAATCATTTAAGATCCCGTGGGTGTTGACTTCAGTATTCTGTTGACATAAAAATAATTGATTCATTTCTGTCCCCATTTCCTGTAAAGCACTTTGAGTGAAGTGTCAAGAACAGCGCTATGCAAGAGTAAGGAATTATTATTTAATTTATCGATCAGTCTATGTAGCAGCGTTACGTTTCCACTAGGTGACGCCAAAGCAGCATCACAGAGCAGACGGGAAACAACTCGTTTAGATCAACAGGAAGAGAGAAAGAGATGGCGTCTGAAAGCTCAGCGCTCAGCCCTGGTGAGTTTTCTCTTGTTCTAACTGTCAGAGTGTCGGTAAGGGAGTCACTGAGGGTCTCTTCTCTGTCACAGAGCACAGCAGCAGCTGGAGAAGGTTCTTCCTGTCTGCTGGGGGTTGGTAGTAGTTCAGGTGGGGAGCTGCGTCAGCACGCGTAGACTGCAAAGGACCAAGTCATAGGTTTATTCCCTGCTGAAAAGCCAGCGTTTCGGCCTTCTTCAGGTGTGAGAGTTTGTACTGTCTGTCAGACACACAGGGTCTGAACTAGGAGAGAGACAGGAGCTGATTTACTTTCACTTTCTCCTGTCGGGGATCAGAGATCGGTACTGTCAAACCTGAACAGGAAGGAAATCATAAATTTCCACTGGATTATACTTAGAGGTTTATTTACAGATAATTGAATTGGTGTAAAACCTGATGGTTCGCTAATGTATTTGCAGGAGTTTTAAACATGGCGGATTAGTTCAGACATGGTTGTTTCCTGTATGAAACCGGAGCAGCAGAGAGACACGCAGAATATAAAAAGAGTCACTGACGGATGCAAGGGCCAGATGTGACAGTAGCCAGGGAATTTCTGCTTTCAGTGTTTAAACTTGTGTCCCCAGAACTTGTGTCCGTGTTTTTTGTTTTCCTACTCCTTGTGTTCAAAAAGTTGATGACTGGAGAAACTGACCCATAGCTGTAACTGGGATTTTCATCACCTCAAACAAATAAAACTGTTTCTTTTTTTAATAAGCCATTCCTCATGTTTTTTTTTTCCTTTCCTGAGCTGTACTGTGTCAACTGTCCCAACCCTCTGCCTCACCTTGACCTGATTCTTCCACTCCATCATGAAGAAGGTGAAAACACATCTCTACTGTACAGTATTGTAAGAGCAGGACGGACACAGCATCTCTGATCAGCTGGCTGTTCCACACCCGTTAACTAATTAAAACTAAGTAGTGTGAAGAGGGCCTAGACACTAACTCCATTTCTCCTTTGACCTCACTGGACTGTTTCTTGACTTGTCTGTCCTGAAAGTCCATGAACAGATGTCACCGCCTGGAGAACTATTTAAAGTGCTAAATAAGTGTTATTATTATTAATCATCATCACAGCTGGTTGTCTCTGGCACTGACACTTCTCCAGTGTCGCCAGGAGGACTATATAAGGTCTATATATTGTGCAGTTTCTTGACTGGTCTGTCCTGAATGTTAGTCTAGAATGTGACATGAACAGATGTAGCTTCCCGTTGGGCAGTTTGACTGGGTGCGGAGACACATTCCAGTCAGCAAGAACTCGCCACATCGACCTCCTGGCAGAATCAGAGCCTAAATACAAAGTGCTAAATAAGTGTAAAGATGATTATTATTATTATTATTATTATTATTATTATTATTATTCACAGCCGGTTGTCTCCGAAACTGACATTGCTATCCTTCGGAGCACTGTATAACATCCTATATATAAAGTCTATATACAGTAAGCGGAAGGGTTAATATTCTTCAGAAATTTGAATTTGCTCTCCTCTCTGAGGGAAGAGGAGAAATCGGACCAACACACTTCTGGGCCTGGTGACCTGTGCGCTCGGTCAATGACTATTTAATACAAGTTCAGTACAGCTGGCCCTGGTGCGCGTGTGTGCGTGTGTGCGTGTGACAGACTGGCGTCCCGTCCAGGGTGTACCGTGCCTTCTGCCTGTTGCTTGATAGGATAGGCTCCAGCTCCCCCTTGACTCTGAACTGGATGAAGTGCTTAGGAAAGGGATGGAAGATGAACTCACTGAAACAATCCGACAGGTGGTGTGGATCTCCAGATTCTACGTAGGCCCATGACTTTCACACTTTTGCACCATCCTGATTTCCGAATCAGTTCATCAGTTCTGCCCTTTGCTCATCTCACCCTCTGTTCCTGTGTCTCGGCCTCGCTGGTTTGAGGCACTGTGTTCAGTCAGTGAGCTTACTGAGGCGGTGAACAAGTCGACCTGATCTTCAGCAGCAGGCGGTGCCTGCGGGCAGTGGGAGGTTTCTTCATGTTGGGGAGTTTTATCTGTCATCTGCTCTTTCCTCCCTGACGGGCTGCTGCGAGCTCGGCTCTTCGCACAGAAAAGAAAATCTTGCACTTCCTGTGTCTCTGCAATTGTGGGGAGACATGTTGTTGTTACAGTTAGTACTTGAGTAAACAACGAGAGGGGAGATTTAATAAAATAAAGAAAATAAAGAGAAGGTGGGGCGGAGCTTAAATTTCAGCAGCCATCTTGATCGGGTCACATGACCCCCCAATATGTTTTAGTAAAAAAATTGAACAAATCATCTAGCAGCAAAGGACATGTGTCTACAGAGAGAACAGATTTGAAACCACAGTGTGTGATAAGAAGCTGGTAAGTGAATTAAATAATCTGTGATCTTTCTCTCTGACAGGGGAGGGACAGGCTGCTTCCCATGAGGCACCACAGCGTCTCTCAGACATCAGGATCGTGCTGCTTCGGGACAGAAGGTCTTGGAAGACCCCAGCAGGAAACACCATCCTGGGCAGAGAGGAGTTTGACACTGAGAGAGTAGCTAAGGAGTGTGAGAAGAGACAGGGTGAAGTAGCTGGGAGGCAGGTCACTGTAGTTAACACACCAGAATGGTATTTCTGTGTTCAGCGGTACTCAGATGGACAGGAGCCTGCTTTCGAGGACACTCTAGACTGGAATAAAAAGGTGATTCAGCCCAGTGTGTCTCTGTGCCACCCAGGACCCCACGCTCTCCTCCTGGAGATTAATCTGGACTCATACACAGACCACTGGAGATCAGTGGAAAAGCATCTCGATCTTCTCAGTGAGAGAGTGTGGAGACACACAATAGTGCTGTTCACCTGGGGGGACACACTGGGAGACACAACCATTGAGCAGCACATTGAGAGAGGAGGGAAGGAGCTCCAGTGGCTGGTGGAGAAATGTGGGAACAGGTATCATGTTCTCAACAACAAGAACAGGGGCGACCGCACTCAGGTCACAGAGCTGCTGGAGAAGATAGAGGACATGGTGGCAGGAAAGAGTGACTGTTATTATGAGACTGAGGAAATGAATTTACAGAAGGTGGCAGAGAATTTCAAGACACTGGGAATTAAGGAGAGACAGAGGATAGAGGAGCTACTGCAGAAGACACTGGGACCCCAACTGCTTCCCAAGAGTGAGTTCATGTTCTTGTTGTAACAGACAAATAAGTTTTGGATCCCGAGATTAAGTTTAAACACCTGATTGTTTTGCAAGGAACAATAAGATCAAAGTATTGTTCGGAATATAGGTACAAAACCTCCAGTTTATATAGCAAACTTCAGCTGTCTCTGATGCAAATTGTTACCATGGTAATGGGGGGAGGACACCTGTGTTTGGACATTCCCCAGACCTTGACCACTTTTAATGGCCGGATTTATCTTTCCTTAGTTAGGGGGGTCTCTGTCTTGCACTTGGATTCTCTTATCATTTAACTCCCATCCCTGCCATAACTCAAAGGTGCTTAAGCCTGGAATGTGTTGTGTCACAAAAAGTCTTTGTGCAGAAAGAAATCAGTTAACCCCCTTTTCACATCTTATATCTTTCTTCATTCTCTCTCTCATAGGAGTCACACCTCAATACGTAGAGATTATAAACAGGGTCATGATTGCACAGCACAACTGTCTCATGGAAATCTCTGTGAAATAAATTATTTTGATATTACGTTTACCAGATAAGTGATAAAAACTGAGTTCCAGTGATATCTCGGATGCCAGTTCTGCAGCAGGGCTCTGCAGGAAAAGACTCACAGCTGTGTTGGAAACAGAGCCCCTGTGGGGTATCTAACCTGTAGAGCAACAGGTCTCCACTGGGTCACACTGTGAGCTCTGCTGAGACTCCTTACTCACTGCAGAGGAATAATCTGTGATCTTTCTCTCTGACAGGGGAGGGACAGGCGGATTCCCATGAGGCACCACAGCATCTCTCAGAGATCAGGATCATGCTGCTGGGGGAGAGATGGTCTGGGAAGAGCTCAGCAGGAAACACCATCCTGGGCAGAGAGGAGTTTGACACTGAGAGAGAAACTGAGGAGTGTGTGAAGAGACAGTGTGAAGTAGCTGGGAGGCAGGTCACTGTGGTCGACACTCCAGGCTGGTATTCCTCTTTGAGGACGTCCTACCATAAACAGGAGTCTCCCGTACAGGCCTCTCTTAAGTGGATTAAAGAGGTGATTGAACCCAAGGTGTCTCTGTGTCCCCCAGGACCCCAAGCTCTCCTCCTGGAGATTAATCTGGACTCAAACACACACTGGAGATCAGAGGAGGAACAACTGGAGCTTCTCAGTGAGAGGTTCTGGAGACACACAATAGTGCTGTTCACCTGGGGAGACACACTGACACACACGATGATTGAATGGTACATTGAGAGAGGAGGAGAGGATCTCCAGTGTCTGGTAGAGAAGTGTGGGAACAGGTATCATGTTCTTAACAACAAGAACAGGGGCGACCGCACTCAGGTCACAGAGCTGCTGGAGAAGATAGAGGACATGGTGGCAGGAAAGAGTGACTGTTACTATGAGATTGAGGAAAAGGATTTACAGGAGATGGAAGAGAAGTTCAGGATTTTGGGAATAAGGAAGAGACAGAGGATAGAGGAGCAACTGCAGAAGACACTGGGACCCCAACTGCTTCCCAAGAGTGAGTTCATGTTCTCTCTCTGATAGGGGTCACACCTCAATATAGTCAGATTAATCCATAGATTTTAAACAGAGTTAAATTATAATGCATGAAATTGTCTTGTAGAAGTCTGAGTAGCTCTGAAATGAATCATAAATTTTGATATTATTTTTACCAGATATGTGATAAACGCTGATTCCAGTGATGTCCTGGATACCCAGTTCTACAGCAGGGCTCTGCAGGAAAAGACTCACAGCTATGTTGGAAACAGAGCCCCTGTTGGGTATCTAATCTGTAGAGCAACAGGTCACCACTGGGTCACACTGTGAGCTCTGCTGAGACTCCACACTCACTGCAGCTCATCTCAGTGCTGAGTTTCTGAAGAGGAATAATCTGTGATCTTTCTCTCTGACAGGGGAGGGACAGGCGGATTCCCATGAGGCACCACAGCGTCTCTCAGAGATCAGGATCGTGCTGCTGGGGGAGGAGGAGTCTGGGAAGAGCTCAGCAGGAAACACCATCCTGGGCAGAGAGGAGTTTGACACTAAGGGAGTAACTGAGGAGTGTGTGAAGAGACAGGGTGAAGTAGCTGGGAGGCAGATCACTGTGGTCGACACTCCAGACTGGTATTGCTCTCTTCAGCAGTTCCAGGATGAGTATGAATATGAGTCTCCACTACAGCTCACTCTCAGGTGGATTAAAGAGCAGATTGAACCCAGTGTATCTCTGTGTCCCCCAGGACCCCATGCTCTCCTCCTGGTGATTAATCTCTACTCAATCACATATTTGAGAAGAGTGGAGAAACATCTGGAGCTTCTCAGTAAAGGAGTCTGGAGAAACTCAATAGTGCTTTTCACCTGGGGGGACAAAGACATTGAGCAGGATATTGAGAGAGGAGGGAAGGAGCTCCAGTGGCTGGTGGAGAAATGTGGGAACAGGTATCATGTTCTCAACAACAAGAACAGGGACGACCGCACTCAGGTCACAGAGCTGCTGGAGAAGATAGAGGACATGGTGGCAGGAAAGAGTGACTGTTTTTATAAGATTGAGAAAATGAATTTACAGAAGTTGGTAAAGAATTTAAAGAAATTAGGAATGAGGAAGAGACAGAGGATAGAGGAGCTACTGCAGAAGACACTGGGACCCCAACTGCTTCCCAAGAGTGAGTTCATGTTCTTGTTGTAACAGACAAATATGTTCTCTCTCTGATGGGGTGACACCTCAGTATAGTCACATTAAAACAGGAGAGAATTTAGCCATGACCATAGCATCATGCATAACAATACTGCGTGATAGAAAACTCAGTTATTGTGAAATGAAACAATTATTGTGTTATTTTTTAACCTAATAGGTGATATTTTCTCACTTCCAGTGATATCCTGGAATTTACACAGCAGGGTTCTACAGGAAATGACTCACAGCTGTATTGGAAACAGCCCCTGTGGGGTATCTACCCTGTAGAACAACAGGTCTCCACTGGGTCACACTGTGAGCTCTGCTGAGACTCCTCAGTGGTGAGTTTCTGAAGAGGAATAATCTGTGATCTTTCTCTCTGACAGGGGAGGGACAGGCTGATTCCCATGAGGCACCACAGCGTCTCTCAGAGATCAGGATTGTGCTGCTGGGGGAGAGATGGTCTGGGAAGAGCTCAGCAGGAAACACCATCCTGGGCAGAGAGGAGTTTGAGATGTGGAGAGGACCTGAGGAGTGTGTGAAGAGTCAGGGTGAAGTAGCTGGGAGGCAGATCACTGTGGTAGATACTCCAGGCTGGTATTTCTCATCTGAAGATGATGTTGAGAATGACTGTGAACAGGAGTCTCCAGTACAGGACACTCTAGAGTTAATTAAAAAGGTGTTCAAACCCAGTGGATCTCTGTGTCCCCCAGGACCCCACGCTTTCATTTTAGTGATTCATCTACACACAGGAACTGCATGGAGATCAGTGAAGAAAAAAGTAAAGCTTTTCACTGAGAGAGTCTGGAGACACACAATAGTGCTGTTCACCTGGGAGGACACACCAAGATACACAACCATTGAGCAGCACATTGAGAGAGGAGGAGAGGAGCTCCAGTGGCTGGTGGAGAAATGTGTTAACAGGTATCATGTTCTCAACAACAAGAACAGGGGCGACCGCACTCAGGTCACAGAGCTGCTGGAGAAGATAGAGGACATGGTGGCAGGAAAGAGTGACTGTTACTATGAGACTGAAAAGGATTTACTGGAGATGGAACAGAAGTTCAGGACTTTGGAAATAAGGAAGAGACAGAGGATAGAGGAGCTACTGCAGAAGACACTGGGACCCCAACTGCTTCCCAAGAGTGAGTTCATGTTCTCTCTGTGATAGGGGACACACCTCAGTGCAGTTTAACGTAGAGATTATAAACAGGGTCATAGCTGCACTGCAAAACTTTCTGATGGAAAACTCAGTGACTGTGAAATTAAATATTTTGATATTACTTTAATCGGATAAGTGATTAATTTTAACTTCCAGTGATATCCTGGATACCCAGTTCTACAGCAGGGGGTATCTAACTTGTAGAACAACAGGTCTCCACTGCGTCACACTGTGAGCTCTGCTGAGACTCCTCACTCACTGCAGCTCATCTCAGTGCTGAGTTTCTGAAGAGGAATAATCTGTCATCTTTCTTTCTGACAGGAGAGGGACAGGCTGATTCCCATGAGTCACCGCAGCGTCTCTCAGAGATCCGGATCGTGCTGCTGGAGGACAGAGAGACTTGGAAGAGCTCAACAGGAAACACCATCCTGGGCAGAGAGGAGTTTGAGACTTCAAGTAGACTGTGGCTTCTGGGTCAAGGTCTAACTAAGGAGTGTGTGAAGAGACAGGGTGAAGTAGCTGGGAGGCAGATCACTGTGGTCGACACTCCAGACTGGTATTGCTCTCTTCAGCGGTACTCAGCTCACTGTGAAGACAAGTCTCCTGCACAGGCCACTCTTAAGTGGATTAAAGAGGTGATTGAGTCTCAAGTGTCTCTGTGCCCCCCAGGACCTCACGCTCTCCTCTTAGTGATAAATCTGGACTCAGGCACAGACTGGGGAGTAGTGGAGGAACACCTGCAGCTTTTCAGTGAGAGAATCTGGAGACACACAATAGTGCTGTTCACCTGGGGGGACACACTGAGACTCACAACCATTGAGCAGCACATTGAGAGAGGAGGAGAGGATCTCCAGTGGCTGGTGGAGAAGTGTGGGAACAGGTATCATGTTCTCAACAACAAGAACAGGGGCGACCGCACTCAGGTCACAGAGCTGCTGGAGAAGATAGAGGACATGGTGGCAGGAAAGAGTGACTGTTATTATGAGATTGAGGAAATGAATTTACAGGAGATGGAAGAGAAGTTCAGGACTTTGGGAATAAGGAAGAGACAGAGGATACAGGAGCTATTGGAGAAGACACTGGGACCCCAACTGCTTCCCAAGAGTGAGTTCGTGTTCTCTCTCTGATAGGGGTCACACCTCAGTACTCTCAGTTTAATACAGATATTAAATGGGGTCATATTATCATATATTAAAGCTTCTGATAGAAGTCTGAGTAGCTCTGAAATGAATCATATATTTTAATTTTGTTTAATGAGATAAGTAATACATGTTAAAAGACTCACAGTTGTGTTGGAAACAGACCCCTGTGGGGTATCTAACCTGTAGAACAACAGGTCACCACTGGGTCACACTGTGAGCTCTGCTGAGACTCCTCACTCACTGCAGCTCATCTCAGTGCTGAGTTTCTGAAGAGGAATAATCTGTGATCTTTCTCTCTTGACAGGGGAGGGACAGGCGGATTCCCATGAGGCACCACAGCGTCTCTCAGAGATCAGGATCGTGCTGCTGGGCCAGAGAGGGTCTGGGAAGAGCTCAGCAGGAAACACCATCCTGGGCAGAGAGGAGTTTGAAAGCAAGAGAAAAATTCTGACTTGGACCGGATCCCATCAGTGTGTGAAGAGACAGAGTGAAGTAGCTGGAAGGCAGATCACTGTGGTTGAAACAACAGGCTGGTATTCTTGTCAGCTGTACTCAGTCCTCTATGAACAGGAGTCTTCTGCACAGGACACTCTAGAGTGGATCAGAAAGGTGATTGAACCCAGTGTGTCTCTGTGCCCCCCAGGACCCCACGCTCTCCTCCTGGTGATTAATCTGGACTCTGTCAAAGAGAAAAGATCAGTGGAGAAACATCTGGAGCTTCTCAGCAAGAGAGCGTGGAGACACACAATAGTGCTGTTCACCTGGGGGGACACACTGAGAGACATAACCATTGAGCAGCACATTGAGAGAGGAGGGAAGGAGCTCCAGTGGCTGGTGGAGAAATGTGGGAACAGGTATCATGTTCTCAACTACAAGAACAGGGACGACCACACTCAGGTCACAGAGCTGCTGGAGAAGATAGAGGACATGGTGGCAGGAAAGAGTGACTGTTATTATGAGGTTGAGGAAATGAATTTAAAGGAGATGGAAGAGAAGTTATGGACATTGAGAATAAAGAAGAGAGAGAAGATAGAGGAGCTACTGCAGAAGACACTGGGACCCCAACTGCTTCCCAAGAGTGAGTTCATGTTCTCTCTCTGATAGAGGTCACACCTCAATATAGTCACTTTAAAACAGAAGAGAATTTAAACATGACCATAGCATCATACATAACATTACTGCGTGATAGAAAGCTTAGTGACTGTGAAATGGCATTTATTTATTTTAACCAGATAAGTGAGTAATTCAAGCAGGGAGCTGCGTCAGCCTGCGTAGGCAGGAAAGGAACAAGTAAAGACATGAGAAGATCCACAACGTTTTGGCTGTGGAGCCTTCTTCAGGTGTGTAATTCTCTCTCTTCCAGTGATGTCCTGGATACCCAGTTCTACAGCAGGGTTCTGCAGGAAAAGACTCACAGCTGTGTTGGAAACAGACCCCTGTGGGGTATCAAACCTGTAGAACAACAGGTCTCCACTGGGTCACACTGTGAGCTCTGCTGAGACTCCTCACTCACTGCAGCTCATCTCAGTGGTGAGTTTCTGAAGAGGAATAATCTGTGATTTTTCTCTCTTGACAGGGGAGGGACAGGCGGATTCCCATGAGGCACCACAGCATCTCTCAGAGATCAGGATCGTGCTGCTGGGCCAGAGAGGGTCTGGGAAGAGCTCAGCAGGAAACGCCATCCTGGGTAGAGAGGAGTTTGAGATGTGGGGAGGACCTCAGGAGTGTGTGAAGAGACAGTGTAAAGTAGTTGGGAGGCAGGTCACTGTGGTCGACACACCAGACTGGTATTCTTCGTCTGTCCACTTTGAAGAGGAGTCTCCTGTAGAGGACACTCTAAAGTGGATTACAAAGGTGATTGAATTCAGTGTGTCTCTGTGTTCCCCAGGACCCCACGCTCTCCTCGTGGTGATTAATCTGGACTCATACACAGACTGGAGATCAGTGGAGAAACATTTGAAACTTCTCAGTGAGAGAGTGTGGAGACACACAATAGTGTTGTTCACCTGGGGGGACACACTGAGACACACAACCATTGAGCAGCACATTGAGAGAGGAGGGAAGGAGCTCCAGTGGCTGGTGGAGAAATGTGGGAACAGGTATCATGTTCTCAACAACAAGAACAGGGACGACCGCACTCAGGTCACAGAGCTGCTGGAGAAGATAGAGGACATGGTGGCAGGAAACTATGGGCTGTGCTTTACTACTGACATCAAAGAAATAAACACTGAGCTAGAAAAATATATTAAACAAAAGGAGGAGAAGAGACAGAGAGAGACAGAGGAGCTGAGACAGAGGGAGGAGAAGAGACGGAGAGAGACAGAGGAGCTGAGACAGGAGTATGAAAGAAGGGAGAGAGAGAGAGAAGAGGAGCTCAGACAAGGGTTCGAGGAGGAGTGGAGCAGGAGAGAAGAGGAGCTGAAGGAGAAGATGAGAAAGACACTGAAGGAAAAGGAGCTAGAGAAAGAGACAGAGGAGTCCAGGCTGCTTGTTAAGAGAACAGGACAAGTGTCCGGGAGACAGGTGACTGTGGTGGACACTCCAGACTGGACCACAGGACAGGAGCACGGAACAGAGACTGACGAGCTAAGAGAGACATTAGAGAGATACAGGAGGGAGACTGACGAGCTGAGAGAGACAGTAGAGAGACACAGGAAGGATTTTGAGGTGCTAAGAGAGACAGTAGAGAGATACAGGAAAGAAATGGAGAAAGAGTTCTGAGGAAAAAGGCAGAGGGGCAGAGAGATGCAAAGAGATACTGCAGCAGGTCAGTCACTGATCCACACAGTCTTTCCCAGCAGGAGAGGAAGACTGAATACTTCCTGGGCACAGAGTGAGGACTTTCCACTGAAAAACTGATCTCTTCCTTGTAAGATGAGTCATTAGTCACTATCTGAAGAAAATTCTCTAACGATGTCAAGACACACTTTACTTGGGTTTCCACAAAATTCGAATCAGACGTGAACCAGATTCATTGTGAACTCTGGCAACACATCAAGCTCATTCTCAGTGGGTGTTCAGCACTAATGTCTCCTCCTGAGTAAAACTGGCAGGAATGAGGAGACACTTCTGCACAGGCTGTAATATTATACTACAGCATATGACTAAAGAGAGTCAGTGTAAAGAGTTAATTACTGTAAGTGTAATTAATGTAATAAGTTGTAATGCGTCCTGGTGTCACAGTAACTGTAACTGATAAGATAGAAAGTAATATATTAGTGAATAGGCTCAAAGAATCTTCAAAAAAAGCTGGAAATGATATTAGAAAACATAGTTCACACTGACGAAGTTCACTCGTATTTAATACATTTCTGATTTAATAAATTCCCCTGTTTCTCTGGTAAATCCAGGTTTTACTGCTCATTTCAATGAGTTTTCATTCTTTACATTTCATTAGTGTGAAAGACGCGACCCTGTACTGGATACAGCTCATAGAAACTGGACGGACCTCTGTTCACAACTGAAGACACTCAGTATAAAGAGTTAACTAGCTGTAATTAATGTAATGAGCTGTAATGAGTCCCGGTGTGGAGTAACTGTAACTGATAACAACACAGACAGTATTATATTAGTGACAGTAACATTCATGAGATCAAATGTTTTTTAATAAAATGGGACATCACCCGACTACTCCATTTCTGGAAATATTATTATTTTAAATTGTTGTCTGGAGACTGAAGTAACGGGACACTTTAATCAGAAAGTGTGGCTGTAAGAAGCGAAGTTCCCGGTTTTTATACTCGTCCAGAAACTCTCTCAGCTCTGACCTCTCCTCCAGGTCGCTTCTAATGTGTCTGTTCTGGCGGGTTTCTGTCTTAAAACACGTTACAGGACTCCCGTCTCCTGTGGAGACACATGTGGGGTCGTGTCAGGGCAGAAGTCCCACATTTTAAACCAGTTTAAACTGGGACTGGGTACAACCCGGATCAAGACAAGACCTGAGAGATTCATCAATCAGTTTCAGGACTCTCTCCCACTGGTGTCCTTTTCTATCTCTCTGTCCTGTTTCCTAAAAACCCCCACTAATACCCCGTGTGGGAAAAAAGACTCGCTCGTCACTCCTGTCCCGGTGTCGCAGTAACTGGGACTGAAGCAGACGGAGAGAGGACGCGAACTTCCAGAACTTTCCTTCCCACTCGGTTCTTCCAGCTGAGCCCCAGACGGACTCTTCCCCTCCTGAGGAAAGAACATCTTCCCACACAAACAGCCCGTTTCTCTCGGAAACACTGGCAGCCCACAACACACACACACAGCACAGGGGGCGTTTTCACCAGCCGTGCCGCCACACGGACACCAGGACTCCCCTCGTCTGCAGAAACACCAGGGAAGAGCCTCCGCCCTCCCTCCCAGCCCATAGGAGGTTCCCGCTGGAAGGAGCTGGCGGGGGATTCCCAGTCATTCCTGGGATTTCCAGGAAAGAAGCGGCTCCTCACCTGGGCATAAAACAGCACTGAGAGGAGCTCGAGCGCTCAGACACGGAGCGTCACTTAGCAACCGCCGCAGCAGCAGTATCCAGAGGACGAGCTGGACGCGGGTTTTGGCGCCAGTTTTGCTCTTATATTATCAGCTCATGAAAATAAAGTCAATATAAAGCATGAAAGTCAATTTCTCTCCCTTTTCTGTCTGAACATAAGAGAGGTTACAAACCAGAGACACAGACAGGACACTGTAGAGTAGGGGTGTCGACAATGACACACAGTATGTATAAATATAAAAAAAGTCCTGACTGCTGGTCAGTACAGATCCCAGGACACTGTGTGTGAGAGTAGTGGTGTGGACCCCAGTGTCCTGACTGCTGGTCAGTACAGATGCCAGGACACTGTGTGTGAGAGTGGGGGTATCTTCCTTTTTCAAGTTTCGCTGTGATATACTGAAATACTTCCTCAGTTTCTGTTCCTCTTTGCTGTTTCTTACCCTGGTCAAATACTCAGCTCCTCTCTTTAAGTTCAAGTAGTATTTCAGTTTGTGTGTTGTTTAGTGTGTGTTGTGTTTGTGTGTGCTCCAGTGGGTAAGGTTGTGTTGTATGTCTTGTGCTGTGATTTGACTTTGATTTGTTTTGTGGTGGTTGTTCTAAGGCGTGTCACTGACTCGCTGAGAGGATAGGAACTCCTCCCCCTAAGTTCACCAGGAAGAGGGAAGGAGAGAGAGACTGTACTGAGTCCTGTCTGTAGGATACCCATCACAACAAGCACACAGTGTATATAAATGAGTCTGTACTGTTATAGACTGTACTGAGTCCTTCCATCTCAACAAGCACACAGTATAAACACAATTGTAGCTGATGTAACATCTAATCAAGATATACTGTAGATAGATCAGATTTTATTGTCCCCTGAGGGACTTTTCTATGGACACCCAGCACTCCTGTACATTTAAACAGAATGCAAACAAAAAAAAAAGAGAAGAAAAGAAAAACACAGAACATTATTCTATTACAAAAAAAAACAAACATTGTACATCACTCTATTACACATGTACAGTATAACACATAACAACATGTAACATTTATAACACGTCACAAAACATATCGCACTCACTCATGTGTTTATTAAAATGCAGATTATATTATATCGAAATTATTTATTTCATTTAAATTTGTTTGCTGAAATAATTTTGTTTGCTCTCAATACAATACAAAATAAACCATACACATTCATATTCAATAACTGCTACACATGCACAGTTAAAACAGAGCCTCCGTATAGACACACCTGTCAGCTCTCCTACCGTTTTATCTCTACTATAGAAGTCCCCGCATTTATTGGAGCCTCGATCACCGCCAGTACACGGCAGCCCCACAGAGGAAACTCTTCACAGTGGTCTGGGCACGAACACTCGTGGAACCCGCCCGTCCTCTCCGTGGACGTACAGCGTTTCGCTGCGAGAGCCGGGCGAGGCGGGTCCTGGACGTGCGAATCTCTCAGGCTGCAGAGGCGCCTATTCTCGCAGGATTACGGCGCGCCGGTGCCGTGACTCGCTCCCAGCGGCGCCTCCACTTCCTCCGCATTCTTGAGTCCCGGTTCAGCTCATTTCATGTGAACTGCGCTCGGACCTGCGGACCGGAGCCTGTAGTCCTGCTGGAGCGGGTCAGAGCGCCAGCCCGGCCGCTCCGAAGGTCAGGAGAAACTTCTGAACTTTTATCTCTTCTCACGGTGTGTCGGTTTAGCGAAGATGATGGATTTTCGGTTCTGAAATCGGGAAATTGCTCGCAAATCACGCTTTCAGGATATAGGATCAGCTCCTGAAAGCTCGTCGTACATCGAAGCCTGTTTAAAACATATCCGTTGCTTTTAAATCGTTTATACATCCTCGAACAATTTCTCTCTCCTGATCTGTGTGGTCTGGAATACAGCTTTGTGGGGAAACAATCGAAAAACAGCACAATTGACTCTTTTTACACACACAGTTTATTTATATACTTCCCATTTCTTTGCAGGTAAATTAACAACCCTGAAGTGAGATGGAAGATGAACATTAATATTAATCTCATATAGCACCTTTAAAAGTGACTTCTTATCGTGCTCTGCAGAGGAAGACTCCACACTGAGAGGAAACAGCAGAATTACCCAGGACCAGTGAAATTAAAGCTCTTTTATTGAAAAAGGTTTATTTGGTGATGTTTTTACCTGTTTCTCTAAATCCTAAATACTACTCGTTTCTTTTAAATTGTTTTTACACGTTTGTTCCCCAAAAGAGTATTTGTTTAATGCACATATAAAGTATTATCTCTTTTATATAGTGACACATTTCGGAAAACACTGACTCAGTGCTCCAGGTTCACAGGGGAAGTGAGTTTAAAACGGAGTCTTTTTCAGTCCGTTCGCAGTTAATCATTGTATTAAAGACACACTCGTGCGATTTGCCTCAGTTACTTTTAAAATATCTGGGTTTCCTGAGTCTTTTACCTGAAGCAGCTGATGAATTGACAGAGCCTGCCTGTTACTGGAACAACACGAGTCGCATGAGAGTTTATGCATGAAAAGTATTTTCAGGGCTCATCTTGCTCATCTTTACAAGTGCCAATAATTCTGCACTGTAACTCTGTAAACAAACCTACAATCAGTGATAAGAAGCTGGTAAGTGAGATAAATAATTTGTGATCTTTCTCTCTGACAAGGGAGGGACAGGCTGATTCCCATGAGGCACCACAGTGTCTCTCAGAGATCCGGATCGTGCTGCTGGGGGGACGACGGGGTGGGAAGAGCTCAGCAGGAAACACCATCCTGGGCAGAGAGGAGTTTCAGACATAGGGAGAAGCTTAGGAGTGTGTGAAGAGACAGTGTGAAGTAGCTTTGAGGCAGATCACTGTGGTCGACACTCCAGACTGGGATGTGTGGCTGATGAGGAATGATCCATAGCAGATCAGACAGGAAATTGTGAAGACTGTGTCTCTGTGTCCCCCAGGACCCCACAGTCTCCTCCTGGTGATTAATCTGGAATCAAACACAGACTGGAGATCAGTGAAGGAACAACTAGACCTTTGCAGTGAGAGATTCTGGAGACACACAATAGTGCTGTTCTCCTGGGAGGACACACTGAGAGACACAACCATTGAGCAGCTCATTGAGAGAGGAGGGAGGGATCTCCAGTGGCTGGTGGAGAAGTGTGGGAACAGGTATCATGTTCTCAACAACAAGAACAGGGGCGACCACACTCAGGTCACAGAGCTGCTGGAGAAGATAGAGGACATGGTGGCAGGAAAGAGTAACTGTTATGATAAAGCTGAAAAGGATTTACAGGAAATGGAAGAAGAGTTCAGGATTTTGGGAATAAAGGAGAGACAGAGGATAAAGGACCTACTGCAGACGACACTGGGACCCAACTGCTTCCCATGAGTTCATGATCTCTCTCTAATTCAGCTTACAGCTCAGTACTGTCAGTGTGGGACACTCCCTTCAGACTAAAGAGACTCAGTTCCCCCAGCCTGTGAGTGTGGGACACTCCCTTCAGACTAAAGAGACTCAGTTCCTCCATCCTGTCAGTGTAGATTATTTTCTTCAGCCCAGAATGTTTCTTTTCTCCAGACTCATTTCAGAGCATTGATATCTTTTGGATAAAGTGGTAATTTAAATTTTACAATTAAAGGTCAGTGTTGTACAGTTTAAAGATGCCAGACTGTCTTTTAACTCTATAAACTAACGACTGTCTAATTCTCTTCAGGGGAGGTCAGAGGAGATCTGAGCAGAGAGTTGAAGATCCAAGGGTTCAGACTGGGCTCTAGAGGAGTGTTTCACACTCAGTAATGAAATTAAAGGCTCACAGTTGGAAACATTTTGTACAGAATAGAAAACACTTCTTTACTGAAAGAGTGGTGAGTGTCTGAACAAGATGTCCCTGCCAAGTGCTTAAGACTAAACCTTTCAGACATTTTAGATTCACAGCTACCAAACGAGCAGGATGGGAAATGATTTTGTGATTTTTCCTAAACTCTGGGCTCCTTTCAGATATGGCTGGGTGAGATTGTAGATTCACTCAGGTATGGAGCTCTTGATCTTCCAACAAGCAGCCTGGGCTGAAGGAGCTGCTCTCTAGTTTTCTCACTGCCTGCTGGTGTGAAAGTCTTGACTACAGGGTTCAGATTTGCTCTGTGTCTGAACAGTCTGACTCTGCAATCTCCTACTGCTACTGAACACAGTGTGTTATTGGGAGTGCTGTGAATGGAGAAACAGGCCTTTTCAAATCAATGTTCATGACAGCTATTTCAAAAGAAACTCATTGTATTTAATCGTGCAAATTAATACAATTTAACAGGAAACTGTGATTTGTACTAGAAAGAATAGATTCAAACCTACGATCAGTGATAAGAAGCTGGTAAGAGAGATAAATAATCTGTGATCTTTCTCTCTAACAGGGAGGAGATGGACTGATTCCCATGAGGCACCACAGCGTCTGTCAGAGATCGGGATCGTGCTGCTGGGGGGACGATGGGCTGGGAAGAGCTCAGCAGGAAACTCCATCCGGGGGAAGAAAGATGTTTGAGACTTCTAGTAGACTGTGGTTTCTGTGTGAAGGTGTAACTGAGGAGTGTGAGAAAAGACAGGTTGAAGTAGCTGGGAGGCAGGTCACTGTGGTCAACACTCCAGACTGGGATGTGTGGCTGATGAGGAATGATCCACAGCAGATCAGACAGGAAATTGTGAAGTTTCAGAATAGGAGAGTAGCTAAGAAGTCTGTGAAGAGACAGAGGCCGCTTCTCGGCCTTTTGGCTAAGATCAAGGTTTAAGCCGGCAAGCCCGCAATTCCAAGATCTTAGTCCAGGGGGTCGGGAAGGCGAGGGGAGGAACGGAAGGACCTGAAGGAACGGAGTGCTGATGGTGGAGTCTGGAAGACTGGAGCGGTGTTGACGAGGATTTGCTGAGACGGTGGTCGGTGTTGGACAACGGCGGTTTTTGCTTACCTGGAGGATCCGGAAGGAGAGCTGAGGAGCGTTGCTGGAGCGATGGCTGGGCATCCCTGGGCGAGGAAGGAGCGGAGGAAGAACTCCATTTCTTTTTCACTGAGGAGCCGTGATGGACCTGTGTGCTGGGACAGAGATAAGTTTAAAAAGCTTGTGTTGATTCAATGTTTGGATGTTAATTTGGCGGACGTATTTTGTCTCCAGGATTATTGTGCCCGGGGAGTGTTTGAATTGACTCTCGCATCAGAAGCTTTGTGCTTCGATGTGTGGAGGAAAGTTCAGGAGAGGAAGAATGAAGATCCGGTTAAGTTCTTTCGTGTGGAGCCAATGTTTGCCAGGGAACTGACAGTCATGATGGTTCATGTTTTTGATTCATTTGTTCCAGAGAAGGACATTGAGGCATTTCTACAACAGTTTGTGGATTTGCAAGGAGCAGGGAAGAGACAGTTGGATTCTGATGGTGTGTGGAATGGGAAGCGGACTTACCTGATGAGACTGCGACTGGGGAAGACGGCCGAGGAGGGGGTGATACACCCCCCTGCATTCTTCGAGATCGGGACCCATAGGGGTTACCTGGTTTATTCTGGGCAGCCCCTTGCGTGTATGGTATGCGGAGAACATGGACATTTTGCGTCACAGTGTACGTCGGTGCTTTGCAAACGGTGCGGGAAGACTGGTCATGTGGCCAGGAATTGCGTGCAAGAGAAGAAGTGTTATCTGTGTGAAGAGCCAGGACATGGTTATCAGTGTTGTATGAAGAATGTGAAGAAGAGTGTTAATGTAAACTGTGTGAGTAGGAATGTAAGAGACACGGAGAAAGAAGGGAGTGATGTGCAGGGAGGAATTTATGATTCTGAGGCCATGGTAGTGTATACGGACGGTTTTATTGACAGCGACGAAGAGAGACAGTACTCTGACTTTGTGAAATCGTGTGAACTGGACTTAGAGAAGGAAGGGTATACGGACAATTTGTTAGAGGGGCAGTTTCAGGGAGATAGTGAGATTGACAGTAGGACGAATGGTGTGGGGAGCGTGGAGAGAGATGTGTCAGGTGTTGAGGAGGGTTCAAAAAGACTTAGGTTTCGTTGGGTGAATGGTGACACCGGTGAAAATGTACCAGTTTTGACTGCAGATTTGAAGGAGGAAAGAGACGAGAAGGGTGAGGTAAGGACGGGACAGACAGTTAGGAAAAAAAGGACAAAGAAAGGGAAGGGATGACTTAGTTTTAAGATATAGATCTGAGATGTCAGGGTTCATTTTGCATAAGGGGTGGGATTATGGAAATTGGGAGTGTTGTGGTGGGTTTGGGGTTAAATGGTGGGTTATTTAGGAATAGATGGACTTGAATAATTTGGAACTGTAAGAATGTTTTGCTGTGTGTTGTGTTATGTTATCATTTGATTTGAATTTGTATTAGTATACCAAAAAAAAAAAAAAAAGAAGAGACAGAGTAAAGTATTTCTGAGTTCGACCACTGTGGTCAACACTCCAGACAGGTATTGCATTCTTCAGCGGTACGCAGCACAGGAATCGCTAGAGAGGATTAAAAAAGTTAATTGAGTCTACTTTGACTCTGTGTACCCCAGGACCCCACGCTCTCCTTCTGGTGATTAATCTGGACTCATACACAGACTGGAGATCAGTGAAGAAACATCTGGAGCTTTTCAGTGAGAGAGTGTGGAGACACACAATAGTGCTGTTCACCTGGGGGGACACACTGAGCGACACAACCATTGAGCAGCACATTGAGAGAGGAGGGAAGGAGCTCCAGTGGCTGGTGGAGAAATGTGGGAACAGGTATCATGTTCTCAACAACAAGAACAGGGGCGGCCACACTCAGGTCACAGAGCTGCTGGAGAAGATAGAGGAGCTGGTGGCAGGAAACTATGGGCTGTACTTCACTACTGACATTGAACAACTACACATTGAACTGGAGAAATATATCAGACAGAGGGAGGAGGGCAGACAGAGAGAGGCCACAACCTGGCCATAGAAACTGGGCGACACAGGCAGACCTGGCTGCCCAGAGAGGACAGGCTGTGCTCCCACTGCCAGCGGGGAGAAATAGAGACAGAGGTGCACTTCCTACTGCACTGTGACAGATACTCTGGGATTAGAGAAACATTCTTCCCGAAATTCAGAAATCTAATCCCAGAGTTCCCACACCTGCCAGAATCACAACGGGTCCCAATCCTACTGGGAGAGGGAGGAGGGAACTCAGTTGAACTGGCAGCCCAGTATGTGATCTCCTGTCACAGCCTGAGGAACAGTGAGTCTGTCTCCCAATAATGCTCCAGCCGCCTACAGAATATGTCAATATTTTATAATATGTCTTTGTTGTAAATGTCTGTAATATGTCTGTAGATTTTATTTTACTTCTATTTTTGTTTTGTTTCATGTAAATATCATTACTTTCATTTGCTTTGGCAACACTGATTGTACCCATCGGTCATGCTAATAAAGCACCTTGAATTGAATTGAATTGACTAAGGAGCTGAGTCAGAGGGAGGAGGAGAGACAGAGAGAGATAGAGGAGCTGAGACAGAAGGAGGAGGAGAGACAGAGAGAGACAGGAGCTGAGACAGAAGGAGGAAGAGAGACAGAGAGAGACAGAGGTTGGAGGAGAGACAGAGGCAGAGGAGTTGAGAAAGAGGGAGGAGGAGAGACAGAGAGAGACAGAGGAGTTGAGACAGAAGTATGAAAGAAGGGAGAGAGAGAAGAGGAGCTCAGACAGAGGTTGGAGGAGGAGTGGAGCAGGATTGAAGAGGAGCTGAAAGAGAATATGAGAAAGACACTGAAGGAAGAGGAGCTGGAGAAAGAGACAGAGTAGCCCAGACTGCCTGTCAAGAGGAGGGACAGTAAAGACCTCAACCCTCCCAACAGTGAGTGTGATTGATGCTGTATTACTGAGTCACTGATCTTAATGCTCATCAACTGAGTGATTCAAACATCTTGTGTCCCATTAGGAACTAAAATAATACTGAGCTCCACTCTGTTCTGTATTACTAACATAGTGACACACTGATATTGGTTAACATTATATATATATACAGTATATTATAAGTTGTTTTCTGTTTGTGGGACAGAAGCAGTTCAGTCACACCAACAATAAGCTGTTCCTCAAGACTGTCTGACCAGCAATGTCAAAGGCAGCTCTGAAGTCCTGCAGGACAGGAATGGATGAAAGAACCCATCAGCAGATCATTAGAAACCCTAACAAGAGCTGTTTCTGTACATCAGTCTGAAAGACTCATCACAGCTTGTCTGCAGATGAGCGGGTCTGACTGAACAGCAGCAGCCTGTTGTAGAATCTGTGTCAAACAGGGTGAGATGGAGAATTACTGAACAGCCTGGAGTCTCAGATGAGGAGTATCGCAGGATTCAATCTGAAAGGATAGACATTTAGTTCACAGGTGGTAACAGGGTCCAGTGTGCAGAAATTCAACTCTCGATTTTGCTAACGGTTGTTTCTGTAATGTAGATTGAGTCACAGTGGCCTCTCCACACAACACAAGTCACAGTAGACCCAAACGGAAAAAAAAACCCAAAAAACAAAAAAAGCACCCACAGTCTCAGAAAAACAGATTGTTGTATGATATAGTATTATCTGAAATTTTGAGACAGACTCACTCTATGATGCCCTTATCTTCGTTTCAACAGGTTGTGCACCTTCATCTGGGGGATCTGAGACTGATGAAGCTGTGTCCAAGGTCAGCAGAGACAGAGTGTTTATACCTCCTGAAAAATTAATCACCTCCCTGACTATCAGCACTCTTTATGTGAGAGAGCAGCTCTGTGTCTGTGTCGGGGTGTCTCTGAGAGCTGGCCTGTGTTAATATTGGGGTGTCCCGATGAGAGCTGGCCTGTGTCAGTGTTGGGGTATCTCTATGAGAGCTGGCCTGTGTTAGTATTGGGGTGTTTCGATGAGAGCTGGCCAGTGTCTGTGTTGGGGGTGTCTTGATAAGAGCTGGCCTGTGTTAGTATTGGGGTGTCCCGATGAGAGCTGGCCTGTGTCATTGTTGGGGTGTCTCGATGAGAACTGGCCTGTGTTAATATTGGGGTGTCCCGATGACAGCTGGCCTGTGTCAGTGTTGGGGTGTCTCGATGAGAGCTGGCCTGTGTTAGTATTGGGGTGTCTCAATGAGAGCTGGCCTGTGTCTGTGTTGGGGTGTCTTGATGAAAGATAAAGTCTCCTCTCTTTTTCAGAAAAGCCGTTTCAAATCCTCTGCATCATTCTGTCATTTTCTGCTTGATGTTCACCTTAACTCCTCTACTCAATGTAAACAGAAATGTCACAGCCTTAAGCACTCAGCTCATTACAAGAAGAGGACCGAAGGAAGAACAACAAAGGATCATGTTTCCTAAAACAGACATCTCATCTCCTACACTGGAGACACACCTGAGTCTTTACCTCCACACCTGTGAGATCTCATCTCCTACACTGGAGACACACCTGAGGTCTTTAACACTTGTGGAATCTAATCTTGTTCACAGGTCCCTGGTGACGTGACTGAATTTACTCCTGAAATAAAATTCAAGAGCAAAAAAGAAACCTACAGGTACCTGATAATAAATGTAGTTTCCTGCCGTCCCAGTGAGGAGCTGCCAGTTGTCAGTTTGGCTCACTTGCACGACAGCGGTCTAGGTGAACCTCATTTCTCACAAGGCCACTGGTCTACTTCCTGTGCCGCTCCTCCCTCCGATTCGCTAAGCTGCCCGTCAATCGTAATATCACCCCGGTCCCGCCCAGTACCTTGTGGCATCTTGGCAGAAGCGCTCTGTTGCTATGGCAGCGGACTCGCAGTTTATCTGTGTGAATAAAACTCAGCAGGAGGGATTTTCACAGTCGCCTCTTTTCCCAGAGACTCGCTCTCTAGTGACCCGACAGCTTCACGGAGAAATGACCTTAAATAGATACATCGTTCAGTCTCGCCTGTCACTACGGTCTCCTGTGTACTTTTAAACCAAACTGAAACTTTAACACTTGGAGCACTCATATCCCGTAACATTAGTCATTAAAACAATAACGACAGGATTTCCTTTAGTAGTTTAATTCCTCTTAGCTAAGGATTAAGCTCAGGCTTGAACGTAGTCAACATCAGTAACAGTTACATTTATCTGAGTAACAGAAATGTTCTCTCTCTGAAAAGTATCGTGTTTACTTAATAATAATAATTACTTACACTTTTATAGCACTTATCTGGATACTCCACTCAGAGCTCTTTCCAGGTCATGGGGATCCGCTCCACCCCCACCAGTGTGCAGCCCCACCTGGATGATGCGCCAGTCCGCTCCCCACACACCAGCTCTCAGTGGGGAGGAGAGCAGAGTGATGAAGCCAGTTCATAGATGAGGATTATTAGGAGGCCATGATGGGTAAAGGCCAAAGGGAAATTTGGCCAGGACACTGGGGTAACACCCCTACACATTTCAAGAAACATTCTGGGATTGTTAATGACCACAGAGAGTCAGGACCTCAGTTTTATGTCTCATCTGAAGGACGGCGCCTTTTTACAGTATAGTTTCCCAGTTACTATACTGGGGCATTAGGACCCACACAGACCGCAGTGTGAGCGCCCCCTGCTGGCCCCACTAACACCTCTTCCAGCAGCAGGTACTGACCAGGCTCACACCTGCTGAGCTCCCGTGGGGCTGCCAGTTATGACTTACAGGGTGATATAGCTGCCGTCCATCTAATGACAGATCTCTACAAACAAATAATTAGGTAAATATATAAACTTATAAATCTCAACATTTAACTATTATTCAAAAGTTAGGGTTTCTTTAGACAACTATTTTAGTATGGAAGTGTGGAATCTCTATATTTCTGTGTCTCCAGTGTCAGTGCTGTCTTTGTCACACGGTCCTGCCCCAGTCCTCTCTATGTGTCACTACAGTATGGAAGTGTGGAATTTCTTTATTTTGTCTCCAGTGTCAGTGCTGTCCTGTGGTGTCCTCTGTCTCTGTGAAGTGTTGACAGTGTGCTGTCCTGTGCTGTCCTCTGTCTCTGTGCAGTGTGTTGAAAGTGTGCTGTCCTGTGGTGTCCTTTGTCTCTTAGCAGTGTGTTGACAGTGTGCTGTCCTGTGGTGTCCTCTGTCTCTGTGCAGTGTGTTGACGGTGTGCAGTCCTGTGATGTCCTCTGTCTCTGTGCAGTGTGTTAACAGTGTGCTGTCCTCTTTCTCTGTGCAGTTTTGACAGTGTGCTGTCCTGTGCTGTCCTCTGTCTCTGTGCAGTGTGTTAAAAGTGTGCTGTCCTGTGGTGTCCTCTGTCTCTGTGCAGTGTGTTGACAGTGTGCTGTCCTGTGCAGGTATCTCTGCTTGTCCGCGGGTCAGTTCTGGTGCCGTGTCACTGGGCTGGTGTTTGTGATGGCGTCGGGGGGCGAACTGGAGTATGAGACCACACACTGGGACATGGGGCTCCTGTCCCCCACTGGCCAGCATCCTGCAGGACCCCTGTTTGACATCCGTTGCCCCCAGGGGGCGCTGACGGAACTGCAGCTACCTCACTGCGAGATTGATGACCGTGAGTCTCAGACGATTTAAACAGTTTCTGCATTGACAGTGAGTACAGCTTCAGCTCAGCTACAGCAGGAGACTCTACCCTCTACCATGGAGTCTGGCGACAGTTTGTCCTCTGTGTAACAGTGTGAATGAAGATGTGAGGTTGATTCTGAGATATGCTGGACTCATCCCTCTCTCCAGCCTCTAGAATCTGTTCCAATCCATTACTGAACCTCAATCCCAGGGCTTCATTACTGAATCTTAATTAATCTTGGTTAACTGCTTCATTACTTTAATTCAGTTATTCATGGCCACTGAAGGCCATGTCACTAAGTTAGCTTCACCACTGACCCTGAGTTATTCAATGATTAGTGATCTTCTCACTGGTGACAGTGCACATCGATAATCGATTTTATTGTAGAACCCAGTGCTTCAGTACTGATCCCAAATTACTGATCCTGGTCCCTTGTGATCCTTTCCAGCAGGACCGCAATGTTGCCGTGATCGATGATTTAATTGCACTGTTACCCAGACGAAGTTCTCGCGCACTGAGCTGCTGTTCTGAAGCGTTGATCTCACATTCACCGCTTCACAAATCCATAATGATGAACTTGAGGCTGTGAGTCTGGGATAACTAACCACTCGGAACCAAAAATGATCCAAACCCACTTCTCTGACCCGGGAGTATTATAGCTCAGCGGGCTGAATCCCTTGGACAAGCAGGGAATTTCTGGGGTGGCGTCTGAACCAGTCTGGGGTGTCACAGAATCATGGACCAACAGCACCCAGGATGTGACCTCATTTACAAACAGCTAATAGAATCGTAACTCTCGAGCCACATGAAACCAGAGTCTTGCTCAGCTGCTGTAACCCCTGCAGGCTGTAACGCCTGCACTCCAGGTCTTCACTCCATATCTTCCTGCAGGTGGCCCATGTGAGCTGTGGTAATCTTGAGGTGCTGTCGCCCCTGGAGGTGACGCAGACCCACGTGAGGGTGTCCATCACTGTGGAGTCTCCTGAAGAGCCTGTGGGACTCCAGTATCCTGGGACAGGTGCTGCTGTTCCTGCGGCCGGGGGATGGCAGGATCTTGAGACACAAGCTAAATGTGTTTGTGCTCCCTGGGAACGTGCCTGTTAGCCAGGTACTGAGGACTTCCTGTCTCTCTATCTGTCTGTCTCTCCAGCACTTCCTGTATCACTGTATAATTCAATTCAATTCAAGGTCCTTTATTAGCATGACCGATGGGTACAATCAGTGTTGCCAAAGCAAATGAAAGTAATGATATTTACATTAAACAAAACAAAAAATAGAAGTAAAATAAAATCTACAGACATTTACAACAAAGACATATTATAAAATATTGACATATTCTGTAGGCGGCTGGAGCATTATTGGGAGACAGACTCACTGTTCCACAGGAGATCACATACTGGGCTGCCAGATCAACTGAGTTCCCTCCTCCCTCTCCCAGTAGGACTGGGACCCGTTGTGATTCTGGCAGGTGTGGGAACTCTGGGATTAGATTTCTGAATTTCGGGAAGAATGTTTCTCTAATCCCAGAGTATCTGTCACAGTGCAGTAGGAAGTGCACCTCTGTCTCTATTTCTCCCCGCTGGCAGTGGGAGCACAGCCTGTCCTCTCTGGGCAGCCAGGTCTGCCTGTGTCGCCCAGTTTCTATGGCCAGGCTGTGGTCATTGAGCCTGTACTTCGTCAGGGTCTGTTTCTGTTTGTTGTTTCTTATTTTGGTCAAATATTCAGCTAGTGTGTATTGTCTGTTTAGGGTTCTGTAGCATTCCAGTTTATGTTGTGTTTGTGTGTGTGTGTCCCAGTGTGTGAGATATTGCTGTTTGATCTGTGCTGTGATGTGGTTGAGTTTGGGTTGTGTTGCTCTAGCAGTGCTGTCCTGATGCTGGTTAGTGTCGGTGTGGCTCAGGTCAGTGAGCCTCAGGACCAGCTGGCTCAGGGGGCTCTGTTTTGGGCTCAGCTCTTGACTCAACAGGGCTTTGTGGTGGTAGGAATTTTGGTCACTGTTTTTTAGGTGTAGCCAATACTTTAATATTCTTTTCTGTATGTTTATCAATAGTGGGTACTGGCTTAATTCGGCCCTGCACCCGTTGTTAGGTGTTTTTCTCTGCACACGGAGGATGTTTCTACAGATCTCCATGTGCAAAGTTTCTGTGGAGTGTTTGTCCCATTGAGTGTAATCCTGGTCTGTGAGGGGACCCCACACTTCACTGCCGTATAGGGCAATGGGTTGGATTACACTTTCAAATATTTGGAGCCAGATTCTTGTTGGTGGGTTGATGTTGAAGACCCTCCTTCTTATTGCGTAGAAAGCCCTGAGTGCCTTCTCTCTCAGTGCCTTCACTGTCAGGTCAAAACTCCCAGAAGAGCTGATGGTGAGACCGAGATATGTGTAGCTGGATGTGTGCTCCAATGTGTTGTTGTTCAGTGTGAATTTGTACCTGTTTCCCTGAGGTCTGGCTTTCTTCTGGAAAACCATAACTCTGGTTTTGTCCAGATTGACTGTCAGTGCCAGGGTCTGACAGTACTGCTCCAGCAGTGCCAGGTTCTGTTGCAGCCCCTGTTCTGTGGGCGACAGCAGGACCAGGTCATCTGCGTAGAGCAGGAACTTGATTTCTGTGTCGTGTAGTGTGAGACCAGGAGCTGCAGACTGCTCCAACATTCCTGCTAATTCGTTGATATAGATATTGAACAGTGTTGGGCTCAGGCTGCAGCCCTGTCTCACCCCACAGCCTTGGGTGAAGAATTTAGTCCTTTTGTTTCCAGTTTTCACTGCACATTTGTTCTCTGAATACATTGATTTAATTATGTTGTACACTTTGCCCCCTATGCCACTTTGGAGTAGTTTGTAAAACAATCTTTCATGCCAAATCGAGTCAAATGCTTTTTTGAAATCGACAAAGCAGGCAAAAATTTTACCTTTGTGTTTTTGGTGGACGTGTTTGTCTATCAGTGTGTGTAGGGTGTAAATGTGATCAGATGTGTGGTGATCCGGCAAGAAGCCAATCTGACTCTTGCTCAGGACATTGTGTTCGGTAAGGAAGGCCTGTATTCGTGCATTTAGGATACTGCAAAATACCTTCCCCAGGTAACTGTTCACACAGATGCCCCGGTAGTTGTTGGGATCGAGTCTATCTCCACTCTTATAGATGGGCGTAATCAGTCCTTGGTTCCAGGCCTCGGGGAAACATCCAGCTGTCATGATGAGATTGAGGAGTTTGAGCAGGGCTTGTTGCAACTTTGGGCTGCTGTGTCTCAGCATCTCATTTATGACTCCATCATGGCCACAGGCTTTGCGTGGTCTGAGGGCCTGGAGTTTGTCCAGTAGCTCCTGCTCAGTGATTGGGGAGTCTAAGGGGTTTTGGTTGTCTTTGATAGCCAATTCCAAAATTTTGAGTTTTTCATAAATGGTGTTTTGGTCTGATTGATTTGTATTTGGGAGCTTTTCATAGAGATTTTCAAAGTATGTTTGCCAGATTGTTCCATTTTGGATGGCCAATTCTTCTGGGTTTGATTTGTTTAAATTGTTCCACTTCTCCCAGAAACAGTTCTGATTTAGTAACTCCTCAATTTCTGCAAGTTGTTTGTTTATGTATGTGTTTCTTTTCTTTTTCAGCGTGTGTTTGTAAAGTTTTACCATGTCATAGTATCTGAGGTGTAGATCTGTGTTGTGTGGTTGTCTGTGTTTTTCTTTTGAGACTTTTCGTAGTGCATTTCTGATGTTTTAGCACTCCGTATCAAACCACTTTTCTTTTGCTTTTGTTTTTTGGTAGTTTTTTTATTTAGTTGTTTTTAGCTTAGATTTTGATGCTAGTTTCTGGAATAGGTGATTTAGTTTTTGTGTGGCCACGTTTATGCCTAATTTGTTGGTTTGATACGGAGTGTTTAGGAATGTGTCCAACAGTGTCTGAATTTCGTCATCGCCCAGTGCAGTTTGGTATCTGTCTAGGCTGTCTGTGTCCCATCTGTATGCCTGGTTGAGGTCATACAGCTGGCTGGGCTGTGTCAGTGTGTCTCTGTGCTGGTGTGCTCTCTTCATGTAGAGTGTGATCTGGCTGTGGTCAGAGAAGGGAGTTTGTGGCCTGACAGTGAAGGCACTGATACAGGAGGGGTCCAGGTCGGTGATGGCGTAGTCCACCACACTGCTGCCCAGAGCTGAGCTGTATATCTCTCCAGCACTTCCTGTCTCTGTCTGTCTCTCCAGCACTTCCTCTCTCTGCCTGTCTACCTCTCCAGCACTTCCTGTCTCTGTCTGTCTCTCCAACACTTCTGGTCTCTCTATCTCTCCAGCACTTCCTGTCCCTCTGTCTGTCTCTCCACCACTTCCTGTCCTCTCCTCCACAGGTCACCAAGCAGCAGGAGAGCAGCAGCTCCTTCATTCAGACAAGCTCGAGCTGTAAGCTGACACCGCAGGCGACGTACAGAGTGTCCAGCAGCAGCAAGGAGACTGAGATAATCCAGCCTGAGGTAATGGTTCCTCTGTGATAAAGATGGAAATTATTGGCCTTCATGACCCAAACTGCTGAGAGAGCATGAGGGAGAGACTGAAAGATCTAGAGAGAGAGAATCAGGAAAGACTCGGGTCAAGAAAGGATGATCTGAGTATCATCAGTATCATCAAAACAATGAAACAGGTGGACCCATCCAGCAGATACACAAAGAAAGGAAGGGGCCCCAGTACTGACCTGTGAGGAACACCAGGGGGGAGAAGGCCAGATGAAGCCTCACCAGGACACTTGGAAAAAGCAGTTAGAGAGACAGGAAGAGAATCAGCCAAGAGCAGCACCTGAAATACCCAGGACAGGAAGAGGATGTGGCCAGTCATGTCAAAGGTCAAAGAGAATCAGGATAGTGGAGAGAGAAGCAGTGAGCAGAGTCACAGTCACACAGATCAGAGCCGTGTCTTCAGAGGGAGTCCAGCTGACTTCATGCTCAAAAAGGATTTGCCTGTGTGACAGACTGCTAGCTCTTTAACACAGCGTTGGTGTTGTTCTTCCAGTCTGAGTGCTTTTACTGCAGTTATGGCCCGAATTTCCACCCTACGTTCTAGGTGTTCCTGGCCCACGGTGTGATGAGTCTGGTCCTGGTGTTGCTGAAATGCGGCACAAGGACAGGAGAGGAGAGGGTGTGGAGCTGCATTGTGGAGCTGCCAGGTAACAGTAGACGGGACTCGCAGGGACCTGAGGTTCAGCTGCAGAGAGCAGGACTGGGATCAGTGGAGTGAAGTGAGCATTGAGAGGTCACTGATGGGATTCCTCATGTCTTTGTGCTCTACTGGGTCTCTCCACAGGAAGCACACTGAGAGTCTATGGAGGCATAATTCTGTAAGAATGGGTATTGAGTTGTACAGAGTGAAGTGTGTCTCCTGTTGGTGTTGATCTATACAAAAGTGAACTGTGTCTTTACAGGAGACTGTGTCGTGTGGGTGTAGTGCTGCTCAGGGTGACCAGTGTCTTTACAGGAGACCGTGTGTCCAGTAGGTGTTGTTTAGGGTGAACATGTCTCTGTCTCTTTCTCTCTCTCTGCAGTCCCTGCTATTCGGACCAGGACTCTGGAGTTTCCTGCCCCTCAGAGTGAGTCCCTCTGTCCTCTTTGAGTATCTAGAGCCCTTGTGTAGGAGCAGCCAGTAGAAGGGTGTCTGTGTGTTTGATTCAGGAATCGCACTCATCAGCAGAGAAGGGTGGGCAGGAGCCTTGAATGAAGTGATCAAAGAGCTGGAAACAGATGAGTACAAGAAGCTGAAGAACATCCTGCAGCAGAAGGGGATGGCCCGGGGTACGCTGGGAGACACCGAGAAGCAGGACCTGGCCCACAGGATCGTCTCCCACTTCGGAGCGGAGGCGTCTGTTTGCATCGTTCAGGAAGCCATGAAGCCCTTTGTGGAGCAGCTGAGATAGAGCATAAGGGCACCCTGTAGGACTACAGTGTTTCACCATGAGGGAGTCACTCCTGAGCGACACACAGTCGTCCTCTCTCGGCTCACAGCGACGCCCCTGAGCCACACAGAGAGAGCGTGAGGAAGATCTCACAGTGACGCCCCTGAGCCACACAGAGAGAGCGTGAGGAAGATCACACAGGCTCCTCTGAGCCTGCACTGATCCAGCCCGTGAACAAAGCAGAGCTCCCACTCTGTAGCCTGATGCCCTCAGAGCTCAGCAAGGCTGGGATACTGTAAGGAAACCAGCTGCTGCTGCTGTGTGTGGAGGTTGTGAACCAGCAGGTGGCGCTGTTCCCTCTGGAGCTCTGTGACCCAGGACAGTGACCAGGGACACTGTGCTGTTGGAGGTGCTGCACTTCAGATGAAACTTCTATAGCACCAAGGCGTATCATAAACGTTTCCCAGTAATCTCTGCCCTTGAGTGAACAACGGTCCAGCTCTGCTGAGTCCAGCCCCTGGGAGTGTGTCCGAGGTGGTCTTCTCTGATGAGCACCAGGTCCAGACTCCAACACAAACCAAGGGGGTCCATTGTGACATCTCCCGTGACAGGAAATACCCATGTGGACATGCTGGTGGGGTGACGGGTCTCCTCTGGAGTTGAGCTCTAGCTGGGGGTAACCAGTCAAACATCTGAAAGATGACCGGCCAATGAGGAGCCTGAAGAGCTACACCTGATGACGTCACAGCCAAGCAGCAGACGTGATCAGTGGACTTGAAAAGGTACCGAACCTCCGCAGAGACTGAGGGAGAAACTCCAGAAGGAGCAGTAGAACTACCTCCGCAGGATGGAAGAGAAGATCCAGACATGAGAGGAGAAGATCAGAGTGCTGGAGGAGCGGAAAGCAGAGGTGGAGGAGAGGCTGAGGGAGGAGAGGGAGGAGGGGAGGAGGAGAGAGCTGGAGGAGGAGTTGAAGAGAGAGAGAGGCTGGAGAGAGAGATGGAGGAACTGAGACAGGAGCAGGAGAGGGAGAAGAGAGAGAGAGGAGACACACAGGAGGGAAATGGAGGAGCTCAGGCAGCTCTATAAGGAAAAGGCCAGAGAGGTGGCCGAGACACACACAGAGACTGTCACGATCGCTACTCTCCCTCTTAAGGGCGCTCCAGCCCTTCCTCGTTTTCCCCCATTGCTTACACCTGTTCCTTTGCCCAGCCCCTCTTTAGTTCCACCTTTAAAGCCAGATGCAGGCGTTTGCCGGGGCGTCTCATTGAATCCCGTTTCGTGAGAGCCCGGGGTCCTGCCGCGTCTGGCTCCATCGTGGTTTTAGTTTCCTGTTCCTGATTCCCTGCCCCACTGGTTCCGACCCGGTTCGTGTTTTTAGTTCCTTTGGATGGATTCCCTGGTTTTGGACTTTGCCTCCCATATTGGATCCCCCCTTTGGATATACCCTTGGATTGTTCGCCTTGGATTAATTCCCCCTGGACACCCGCACTCCTCGGACACGCCCCCCGTCTCCCGACCCTTCTGCATGACTATTTTCCCTAATGTTTCCTCACAATTCCGGATCGTGTCGTCCGCATTGGGCCCGGAAAGAACTGATTGTTACAGAGACTCTCCAGCAAGTCAGTGTCGACAACACAGTTCACTCCAGCAGGACAGGAGCACAGGAGCTGCAGGAGGGAGATAGAGGAGCTGAGAGAGACAGTAGAGAGACACAACGAGACAGTAGAGAGACTCAATTCAGTTGTAGACAGATACAGTACAGTAGTTTGGTATTTCAGTCCCCTGAAGCAGAAGAGACATACAAGAGATACAGGGGTGTGAATGAGAAGCTGAAGCAGCACAAGAGAGAAAGGCCACAGAAGATGATTGAGAGAAGGTGTTGCTCACTTAAAACATTCTCTGATCTTCTGAACTTATATGTTACTGATGTATTTAACCTAAATGAAATGAATTATGTTTAAAGAGAACAATAACAGCAGCTTTGCTCCCTCCCAGCTTGTATCCAACCACAGAAGCCTCCCATCTGAAGCCCCTCCCTCTTCCCTCATCCCACTTCCTGTCCCTGTGGCGACTCCAACATGGCGGAGACGTTATCTTAGCTCAATACTTCTCTTGAAGAAGGCTCCTTTTGCCAGTATTATTGTGTAATGACATGTGATTGTGTTGCCAAGTGCCTTGAAAACGTTTACAGATGAAGGTTTTTCTATTAACTTTAGTCAGCTGAATTCCAGCATTATCATCCTTTGTTGGAAGACAAACATTACCAAGAGAACGGACAGTGCAATAGTGTTACTTTATGTGCTGCATTGAAATGTTGAGATTTAATGTGTATATACAGTAATTGGAAGAAACTTTTGAGATATTTCACTGTGTATCAAACAGTATTTGTGTATAAGGATCTTTCTCCTGTTTTTATACCTCATCAGTTTAATGGACCAGTATTCTTAAGAAACCCCGGCAGTCTGTAAGTGTGAAGCCTGACATAGACTCATCAGAGAGGCTGGACTCCAGAGTCAGGGGAAGTGAGACTACACTAGGCACTATCATGTGATACAGACCAGCTCAGTGCTGTTAACCCCAGCAGTCTGTAATGCCTGACAGAGACTCATTGAGAGGCTGGACTCCAGAGTCAGGGGCAGTGAGACTACACTAGGCACTATCAGGTGATACAGACCAGCTCAGTGCTGTTAACCCCAGCAGTCTGTAAAGCCTGACAGAGACTCATCAGAGAGGCTGGACACCAGAGTCAGGGGCAGTGAGACTCTACACTGGGCACTATCAGGTGATACAGACCAGCTCCACAGCCGAAATGTTGTGTTTTCTTTCTTCTTTTTTTCAGCATGGAATAAACGTATTACTTGTTCCTTTGCAGCCTACACATGCTGACGCAGCTCCCCACCTGAACTACTAGTAGCTACTGCCTGCTGTGGTGAAGCATTCAGTCAAGGTTTCACTTAGAGTGAACCACCTGCCTCCATGAACTTGTCTAAAACAGCCGTGGTTGAAAATACCAGGCTCATATACTGTAACTGCTGTGGTACGGAAATAACATATGAGGTATTAATAAATATTTACATATAAACTACAGGCTCAAAGAAGCTTTAAAAAGCTGGAAGTGATATTAGAAAACAGTTCACACTGACGAAGTTTACTCATATTTAATACTGTCTCCATTTAATAAAGGAACAAGTAATAGGTTTATTCCATGCTGAAAAAAGAAGAAAGAAAACATAACATTTCGGCCGTGGAGCCTTCTTCACACCTGAAACCTACAGTATTACTTGTTTTATCTTGTATATATATTTTTCATTTATTGCTGTTGTCATTCAGTAAAGCGCTTTGAGAAGCCACCTTTAAAGGCGCTATATAAAATAAAGTTTATTATTATATAAAACTCACACAAACACGACCTGGCACTTCAATGTCAGCTCTTGTCCAATCGTGTGCTTCTGCACCGACAGCTGTCTCCTGTCCTCAGCTCGAACTGCAGACCCACACGAACTGGGCCTGTCGAACCTGCTGTCGGGCTGCAGCGAGTTTTTACTGAATGAATCCGGATCGGAGCCGCCGGACTGTCAGCGGGCCCGTCGTCATGGAAACCGGACCGACCGAACCTCCTGTAATTGCCCTCCCCTGCTGGTCTAATAAAAATAATAATTATGATAATAATGATGATGCTAACCGTTTCTCTCACCAGTGTCCTCTGGTCCGGGGGAGTTAGAGTTTATCTGAGACTCTTTCACACCGAGTCTCTCCGGGAGCGGACCCGTCTGTGTCCACACTCCTGTCGACAGCAGGGCCCTTTTTTCCCTCAGGAGAGGAGGCTCTCCGGGTCCGGAGGAGCTGGAAGATGAAGATGGTCCAGATTCACGGCTTGGATTTGATTTGATTTTTATTTTATTTGTGTTTGAATTGCGCGGAGCTCTGGGCGACCGTTAAGATTCGAACAGCTGGCGCGCGCCGGTCCGCCGAAGTCACGAGATCATTCAAGTGTATTATAGTTGTTATTATTATTATTGTTATTATTACCACCAGTACAAAATCACCACGTTTTAAACCAGTTTACTGTTTAACCAGGTTACACTTAGAGCGAACTACCTGCCTCCATGAACTTGTTTAAAGAAGCCGTGGGTGAAAACACCAGGCTCATATAACTGCTGTGGTACCGAAATACAATATGAGGTATTAATAAATATTTATACAGTATCTGTCCATATCACTGTGTAACTGCAGAGGGCTGGGACTGGTGTGGTCAGTGGCTGTAAGACTGTATTCCTGTGTTTCTAGAAGCTGTGGTCAGTGGACAGTGGCTATGGTGTCAGAAGGCAGAAAAAGGAAAAAATTAAAACAAAAAAAATTCAGGATCTTAGAAATGAAATGAAAATAGCCGAGTAATAAACTTGACTACGGGAGGAACGCGATCGGTAGGTTCGCAAGGTTTAGCTGTAATGACGGAGTGGAGACTCAGTGTTCTGGGGTGAGTTTCCCGAAAACTATGAACTTTAGAGATTAACGAGCAACTTTACGATGCACCTACGTAATGTACGTTCTACTTTTTGTGCGTTTCCCCAAACCCCTCTTCATCGGACATTTTACGAGCGAGTATTAAGTACTTCTTTGTGAACCCCGCCCCTGAAGCCGCTTAGCAAAAATCATCACAAATCGATTGACAATACTTTTCATTATATGATATTTTCATCATAGTCCGTAATAATTTAATATCAGTCTCAATAATAATCCACAATTTAAAAACACGTGTATCTCTATTAATGCACCAGTCTATAATAATACAATACTGAGGAGTCAGAATTGAATACAATTAAACAATGAACAACCCAGGGTATTTCTGAATCATTCTGTATAATATTATATTATTCTAGAAACATTTTTTATTGCTCACACTTTTTTTGTTTTCGAGTAAATGAAGACATTTTCACATGTTCCAGCATATCACTCAAATTGTCACTCAAAAATATATAAAGTTGATTATTACAGTAACAAATAAGTTAAAGAACTTTTTAAAGATTTAATACACTTCATGTTTTCACAAATTATCAATAAAGGGTGATAATGACCAGCCTCTGCTCTATCCATCTAAAACATTATTATTATACAATGTTTAGAAATCTTAAAGCTATTTTAATAAAATCCAATAAAAATTAAAAGCAACTAATTATATTTTGATACAACTAATTATATTTCCTTACTTACAGACCAAGATAAAATACAGTTATAATATTTTTGATGAATACCCACAAAGCTGAATGTAAAATTAACATTTAAAAATTGTTCAACCCACTTATTGCTCCATTTACATCAAAACTTTACTTAATTTAATTACAGTTGTTGTCTGTCTGTCTGGACAGGAGAAGACTGGCTGAGCTGTGCAGCACCAGGACAGCGAGAGAGAAGATGGACAGGCAGCTCTCCATTGTCATCAGGACAGAGTGCAGCTGAGACCCCTGTCTTCACCCCTGAGCCCACAGGGCAACTGAGCTGCTGCTCCACACCCCTGACCCCCAGTAACAACACAACCCCCCACCCCGCCAATCACACACAGCACTGCCTTTTCAAACTGACAGCAGGAACCTCTCACACAGGCGGGACGCCAATCAGACAGGGCCCTTTCAGTTTTCTCCATATATATCAGAGACACATCACTGTTTCCTCTCCCTGAAGACACTCCCAGCAGCGCGGAGGAGAGGAGAGACAGGAGCAGCTCTGTGTCTCACCGGAGGAAACACAGATACAGATACAGACAGCAGGGGCAGGAAGAGATCAGATATTGAACTAAAAAAATTGTAGGCACATATTATATTTTTAAATCAGTACCATGATAATCAATTATGTCTATATTGTCCTGTAATTCTTGCTGTCTGTATCAGGAAGTGTCTAGAATGCGGTCCTGTCTTGCTGTCTGTGTCAGACAGTGTCCAATGACTGGTGTCCTACAGTGAGTCACAGAGAAGTTGTCGTGTCTCCAGACAGCAGTGTCTTCTGGTCCTGGTCAAGGACAGTGTGAGAAAAGCCTGTACTCAAGGGAGTAGTGAGGTCATTCACTTAGCAGAGGAATACAGAGACAAGGTGGACTGAATAAGAACTGGGTATCCTGTGACTTTGATCAATAATTTAAATGAAAAAGAAAGAAAAGCCCAGCAGTGATTGTCCCCTATGTACTGAGCCTGTTGGGCAGCAGCTCTTCCAGTTGAGTCCCTCAGACCCTGAGTCTGTCCCTGTGCAGCTCCAGTCCACACAGATGTTCCAACCCCTCCAGCTGTGGCCCCAGTGTCTCCCTGTGTGGAGCCGACTGCATGACTGAGACTCTCTAACAGCACAGTGGAGCTGAACTGATACTGGTAAACTGATGCACCACCAGGCTGAACAGTGTGAGGGCACAGCTCACATCCTCTTCCTTATTATTATAGGTAGTAGTAGCAGCAGTAGGAGCAGCAGTAAAATATTAGTAGTAGCAGTAGTATCAGTGGCAGCAGCAGTTGTGGTAGCAGTAGTAGTATTAGCAGTTATGCTGTATTTAAACTCTCCTGTTCAATATAGCCGAGTTTTTGTGTTACAGCTTCACCAATATAGCTGCAGCAGCAGGAGCCGCAGAGCAGGAGTCAGTTTCAAATTTGAAAAAGCAACAAAATGATGAAAAAAAAAGTTCGGTCCATGTTAATACAGCGGTGATTTAAGGCAGAGCTTCATTGGAGCTACAGGTCAGACTCTGCAGTGAGTCTGTGGTTTGTGCTCCTCCGAGCTCCTCCAGCACAGGAAGCCCTGGGATTCAGCGTCTCCCACACGTCTCTCACGGAGTCTTATAAATATACAGTTTAAAAGCTTCTGATAACAGTTATACGGTTAATTCCTCCTGATCCTCCTGGCTTCTATTCTGTGGAGATTCGTGTAAAACACTTAAAAGCGCTTTTTACAGGGACGTGTGCCCTTTCTCTTCTGCTCTACTGGAGTATGCTATACAACGCATTAGTCTGTGAAGTAAATGTCACAGGATGTGGGCCACTGAGGCAGTCAAAGGATGGGGATTGATTGGGCTATGTTGATTAGTGTTGCAGGATGTGGGCCATTGAGGCAGTAAAAGGCTCGGTGATTAGGTTATGTTGATTTCCAGGGTGGTGTCAATGTTGCCTCTCACTCGGGGGGCGACTGCAGTTGTCCAAATGAATACCGGCTAGCAGGACCAATTAGGTATCGAGACTTGGAGGTGTGAGGAGTCGCAGAGCCAGTTTAGCCAGACAAAGGGATTAGGAGGAGAGAGAGCTGGAGAGTGAACAGATGATAAGGGCCCATAACACCTAGCTCGGCACCCCCACGGTCCTTAAACAATACAAGCTTCCTCCTGGAAAATTACTGGGCAAACCCAATTCTGCCAGGGACTGTGGAAAATCCCTTGAAGGGGATTGGCTAAGGAGAGGGATAAAAACACCTGAGACAGGACAGAGGGGTCTCAGAACTCCCACTGGACCCTGGAGACGACACAGGCAGCACCGGGGAAGCTGCAGAGTGCGAGACCATGGAGGCAAGGACCTATTAATCCAGGAATTGGCAACTACGGGAGACATTGGCATTGTAACAGAGGTACTGTTCAGAGACTTTTTAATACCTGAAGGCAAAGGACAAAGAACCTGGCCCAGCTAAGGGATACAAACTGAGCAGAAATAGAGTACAGCTCGTGGGAGGATTTCTAGTGTAACCTGAACGGAGATCGGGACATTGAACTGGGTGATACCCCTCTCCTTAAAGTGGTTGTTCGTCTCCAGGCTATCAACGACTTTCACCGATATTAAGAAGAAATGTGGTAGTGGTCTCCCTTCTGTACTTTGCAGAAGAAAAGACTGCTGTCCCTCTGGATTTCATTGCGCCCCTTTGAACTATTTTCTTGTTGTTGTGGATGGTCCTTTTTTTATGCGTCTTAGAATAGTAGATTGTGTTGATGTATGTAGAAAATAAAAAGGGTCCTTATACAATACAAATGCTTGTCGCTGGTCTGTGTGTGCATTGGTGATTCTGGGAGATAAATAGAACTTGTGGTAATGTAGAGGGGCCCTAGTCCCCCGTTTGTATTGCTAGGTGGCGTACTCGTACACGAGGCAGGAACATTCCTCGCCCATAGGGTTCACCTTACTGAGACATCCCATATAAATTTTGGCGTAGAGTCGGTAGGATCTCCCACACACACCAATTGCAACCATGGACTGGCAAGGGGATTCAGAGGAAGAGTGTAGGAGAAATGGAACAGGTGATATGGCTCCCACAAGAGTGGTATGGCCATGGTTTATGGGAGTACAGTGGGCCCCTAAGTTTAGAGGAGAGAAGTATAAGGAATGGAAGGCACAGATGCAGACATTATTGAGGGCACAGAGATTAACTGAGGCACAACAGATAGATTTTATTATGAGCAGATTAAAGGTTACTGCTAAACGATAAGTTTTACTTTTGGACTCTGTGAACCAGGCAACGGTAGTAGGGATTTTCACTGCACTGGATGAACTGTTTAAGGAAAAGCCTTCAATAGCAAGACTTAGGTTTGAGTTTTTCACAGCCAGACAGGAATTTGGGGAATCTTTGTCGTCTTTTATCCTCCGGTTGTGTGAGCACTTTAACCATTGGAGGGATGAAGAAACAGTGAACTCTATAAACATTGAGAACACTCTCCGGGAACAGTTTCTGGCAGGTCTGCAGCCAGGACCCCTACAGAAGGAGTTACGTCGTCTAGCCCGATGGGAGGCCAATATGAACTTCAAGGATTTGGCCAGGTTGCTACAGGAGGAAGGCTGGGGGGAGGATTCCGAAGCTACAGCCAGTGCCACTGGCTCTACAATCCCTCCGGCCTCCACCTGACCTACACAAGGACACTTGGCAGATGCTTTGCGTACAGAGTTACAACTGGAGCTCCAGCAGCAAATAAAAGAAATAGGCGAGTTGCTACGGGGTGCTAATGGATACCCTTCTGCAGATACCAAAAGGCCTGTCTGCTCTGAGGCGGAGGTAAGTGCTGTAGAATTTACCCGCCAGTTAAATCGAGAGGCCTGGATGGATTCGTTCTGGCAAGAAATCACACAAGAACTAAGACAGCAAGTAGTTCAGCTAGGTCTGACTTTAAAGAGAGAATTGTGGGGAGCTCTTTCTTCAATTCCCTCCAGGGATCCACAGAGAGACCAACGCAGGGTACACCAGCCAGGGATGGCAATAGTACCTCACAAACATGGACAATGGGACAATTTAGGCCGCCCTATCCATTTCCAGTGCAACCAAGCGGGACATATAAGACGCGACTGCCCTTTAAAATGAACACATCCCTGTCCTTTACATCACCTCGGCCAGTCACGGTAGGGCACGTGGGTGGGGAGACAGAGACAGGACCAGCTGGAGCAGTACCTGTCTTTGTAGGAGAAAGCCCTAGTGTTGAGGTGGATGTGGATGGCATCATGGTCCCCTGCATGCTGGACACCGGGTCCCAGGTAACCTTGTTTAGTGAAAGTTTTTTTCAGAAACACCTGGGCTGCCAACCGCAAGGGAAGAAAGAGGACATCAAGTGGCTACAGCTGCGCGCAGGAAATGGACTACAGATACCATATGTTGGGTATGCAGTAGCAGATTTCCGGGTTGGTGGTATTTTGATTGCAGCTAAGGGGATAGTAGAAGATAGTTGTTTAGGGGCAGAACAAGGAGTACTGGGGATACTAGGCTAGGTCCGTGGGCTGGACCAAGGACGGACGGGACCCTGTGCGCATACGGAACCTACACCCTTATCCCTCGGAACTCCCTTCGCGACAGCCACTGGCGGAGGTGAGTAGAATTGCAGAAGATGATGTTTACAGTGATCGGGATGTCTCGTTACAAAGGGTGTCTCCAGGGGTAGTGAAAGTGGGTGTGCGGACTGCCCAGTGCGGAAGGGGTGAAACACTGCCTGCCCTTTCGGTCCAAACTGAAGGATTGACGACAGCGCAACAGAGACGGCTGGATGAGCTTTTGGCTAAGTGGGGAGAAGTATTCGCAGTCCATGATGAGGACTTTGGGAGGACAAATGCTGTCCTTCACCATATTCCAACTGGTTCAACACCTCCTACCCGAGAAAGGTATCGTCCCATTCCCCCATCTCTATACCAAGAGTTGAGACAGTTTCTACATGGGATGTTGGAAAAGGGAGTTATTCGCGAGAGCAGTAGCCCACAGGCCGCCCCAGTTGTCTTGGCAAAGAACAAGAATGGGTCATGGAGGTTTTGTGAGGATTACAGAAAGTTGAATGCGGTGACCCATAAAGATGCTTTCCCGCTCCCCCCCCCATTGAGGAGTCACTGACAACTGTCACAGGCAGAGTGGTACTCTACTTTGGACTTGGCCAGCGGATACTGGCAGGTGGAGTTTAGTGAACAGGACAGGGAAAAAACTGCCTTCACCACCCCACTGGGGCTGTACGAGTTTGAGTGTATGCCTTTTGGATTGTGTAATGCCCCTGCAACCTTTCAACGCCTGATGCAGCACTGCCTCGGGCCAATGATAAATGTGTCACATCTAGATGATGTGATTGTATACTCCCCCATCTTTGAGACAAACCTACAGCATCTGGAACAGGTGTTTGCGAAAACACCTGTTCCAGTTTAAAACTACAACCTCAGAAATGTGCTCTCTTTCGCAAAAAGGTAAAGTACCTGGAGCAGATAGTCAGTAAAGCTGGAGTTGAGACTGACCCTGAGAAAGTATCTGCGGTAGAAGATTGGCCTTTGACAGTATGCCAGGTACGCTTGTTTCTGGGTTTCGTGGGATATTACCAAAGATTTATCCCACGGTTTTCAAAGATTGCAGCCCCATTGAATGCCTTATTGTGTGGCACAGCTGCCCTTGGGAGAAAAGGAAAGGAAGTGGATTGGATTGGCCTGCAAGGAAGCTTTTGAGACACTGAAGGAGAAGCTGCTCAGTGCCCCAATCCTAGCCTATGTAGATTTCAGACAGCCATTCAAGCTTTACACTGATGCCAGCCTCGAGGGACTGGGGGCAGTGTTGGCCCAAGAGCAAGAAGGTGTTGAGCAGGTCATTGCATATGCCAGCCATAGCCTTCATCCTGCAGAACGAAACGATCAGAACTATAATTCGTTCAAGCTTGAGCTGCTGGCTTTGAAGTAGGCGGTTACAGAGAAATTTAAGGACTACCTGTGGGGAGCAGAGTTTACGGTGTTTACGGATAATAACCCACTAGTGCATTTGGATACTGCACACCTTGGTGCAACTGAGCAGAGGTAGGTGGCTCAGTTAGCAAACTTTTCATTTGATATTAAGTATAGGCCAGGGGTGCTCAACCGTAATGCTGATATATTGTCAAGGAGGCCAACAGGCACTGCCAAGGTGTCCGCTTTAGCAGAGGAGGCAGTTCCAGGAGAGACAGGAGCAGGGACCGGGTTACTCCCAGAGTTCTATACTTGGGGGCCCCGGCAGCAAGAGGATCCGGACCTGCAAGTAGTACGGGAAGGAATTGAGTGGGGGAAATCTAGCCAGGAAGTAAAGCAACACTGTGGTCGAGCAGGGGTCCAGAAGTATCTCCCCCTCTGGAGTCAGATGAAGGATCAAGGGGGGGTACTGGTCCTAGAGACAGAGGGAATTGGGGGGGCTGGTATGAGTATACGAGTAATTTTGCCACCAAGATATATAAATGAGCTCTGTCGAGAATACCATGAGGCAATGGGTCACCAAGGTGCATTCGGTTTTGCGCCGGAGGTTTTACTGGTCTGGGATGGCAGGGGACCTGAAGGTTTGTGTTCGTGCCTGTAGACAGTGTGCCCTCAGTAAGGTCTGTCCTCAAGAGAGGGCTCCCTTGGTTCCCCATGTAACCTCATACCCCTTAGAGGTATTGGGCATAGACTATCTGGCATTAGGAAGGCCAGGGGACACATATCCATATGTGCTGGTGATGATTGACTTATTTTCCAGATATGCCTGGGCCGTGTCCACCAAGAATCAGTCTGCAGAGACTACAGTGAAGGCCCTGTGGAAGCATGTAATCCAGCCATTTAGGTGTCCTGAGTGGATACACTCAGATCCGGGGCCTGCCTTTGAGTCTGCTGTGCTAGTCCAGTTAGGAAGGATGTAGCCGGACTACACCATACCATCCCCAGGGTAATGGGGCTGTAGAGCGAATGAACCAGACAGTACTGTCTTTGCTAGTGTCACTCGGGGAGGAGCAGCAGGGGCAATGGGCTGCAAAGCTTCCAGAATTGATCCATGTATATAATAACACTGTACATGAGAGCACAGGACTGTCCCCCTTCTTTGTGATGTTTGGGAGACATGCACGCCTGCCAGTGGACATGGTGGTGGGTGGGCCCCCAGAGAATAGGGGCGAAACTTTGGAAGGTTGGGTGCATACACATCACGAAACTCTGCAGCAGGTATACCGACAAGCCCAGAGCCACGTACAGCGGTGTCAAGAAAGGGACAAGCATCGTTATGACTGGAGAGCTGTAGACACGCCTTTGCTTCCTGGGGATAGGGTGCTCATCTGGAACTTTAAGAGGCGAGCCAGGGGTAAGTTAGCTCCTTGGTGGGGGCCAGAATTCCATGTGGTAGTGGGACCCGTAACAGACCAGAGTCCGGTGTACAGGATTAGGCCTGAGGGCAGGGAAGGTCCTGAGAGGACACTACATCACAATAACCTGAGTCTCTGCAACACCCCTCAGTTAGAGGACAGTCAGGACCAAGAGGGGTCAGTGTCAGAGGAAGGCACAGGACAAATAACAGAAGTGCAAGAGGAGCTGAGTCTCCAACCAGAGGGTTTCCATTGTTGTGGACATTTGCACCCCGAGTAGCTTCTCCGCCTGAGGTAACTTGCAGGGAACCACAACAGGGACAGAATAGGCCACCCTCAGAGCCCAGTACCCACCCCGAGCCTGAGGAGAGGACTGCTGGAAGAAGAAGGGAGGGGAGTGGCGCTCAAGGCAACAGAGCGTGAAGGTAGGCTACGCAGGTCAACTAGATCCACAAGAGGGGTTCAGCCTGCAAGGTACAGAGAGTAGCCTGTGGTCGGGACGACCACGCTTCTGGTGGTGGGGAGTGTTGCAGGATGTGGGACATTGAGGCAGTAGCAGGATTTGATTGATTAGGTTATGTTGATTTGCAGGATGGTGTTTCCTTTCACTCAAGGGTGGCAACTGCATTTGTTCTAATTAATACACAGTCAGTAACAATGGTCAAAGCCAAGTCGTTCTGGAAGCAATTAGGTATTGATACTTGGAGGTGTGAGGAGTCGCTGAGCCAGTTTTGTCCAGACCAAGGGAAGAGGAGGGAGAGCTGGAGAGTGAACAGGTGATAAGGGCCCATGACACCTAGCTCGGCACTCACACACCCCTCAAACAAGACGAGCTTCCTCCTGGAAAATTACTGGGCAAACCCGATTCTGACAGGGTCAGTGGAAAATCCCCTGAGAGGGATTGGCTAAGCAGAGGGATAAAAACACGTGAGACAGGGGGTCCCGATTCGCATTGGACCCTGGACACGACACAGGCAGCACAAGGGAAGCTGCAGAGTGCGAGACCAAGGAGGAACTGTGCAGAGACTTCTAATACCTGGAGGCAAGGAACTACTGGTTCAGTAACTGACGATCACGGGAGACATTGGCATTTGAACAGAGGTACTGTACATAGACTTTTAACACCTTAAGACAAGGAACAAGGAAACTGGCACAGCTAGCTGATTCAAACTGAGGGGAATGTAATACGCAGAGGATTTCTATTGTTACCTGAACGGAGACTGGAGAAATAGGACTGGGCGATACCCCTCTCCTTCAAGTGGGCCATCAGACTACAGGGACTAAGTAGAAACGTTCGAGTGGCCCTCTTCAGTATTTTACAGGGAAGACTGCTGCCCCTCTGTATTCATTATGACCCTGGGAATGACCTTTTGCTGCTGTGAATGCTGTTTTCATTGTGTTTTTGGGTGATAGTGAATGTGAATGTAGTTAGAAAATAAAAGTTCACTTAAAAAATACAAATGCTTGTCGCTGGTCTGTGTGTGCATTGGTGATTCTGGGAGATAAACAGAACCTGTGGTAATGTAGAGGGGCCCTCTACGAGCACCTCGTAGTGGCGTAGTCGTACATGAGGCAGGAACATTCCTTGCCCATAGGGTTCACCTTACTGTGACAGTATCTTTAAACACTTTGCTTAGTTTCTCGAGAGACTGCCAAAAAGCAGTTCCCTCCCTTTTGTTTAAAGTCAGTTGAAAGAGGGTCTCCACAGAAGAACTTGGCAGCAGTGGGATTCAAACCCACACTGCCAAAGAGACTAGAGCCTTAATCCAGAGCCTTAGACCGCCCAGCCACGCTACCTGCTGTGCCCTTGAGGTGTCTCATTACTTGCCTGGAGGAAGCCGGGTGGGTTTTGCTCTTGTCGCCCGACCAAGTGGCGTTATGACTTTGGAACCAACTGCACCTGCTTTTTTCTGAGATGCTTCCCCTCTCATGGCGAGATCTCGACTTCTTTAACACCTCTGGATAAAGTTCTTCTGTGGAGCAGGCTTCAGACCTCTGCGTACAGCACCCTTGATGTCATTTTATTTTTACAGCAGCCGCATCCGGAAAGTTGTGTTTTTTACTTTTTATTTGAACAACAAAAATACATACAGATGCAGCCATTCAAAATGCGCGGGCGATACCGCATTATTTTCCGGTACGCTGTACGCAGTCTACCGCAAGTTACCGGTAAATACCGCTAGCAAAATAATAGTATCCGGAATTTCCGCAAGGTGGAGCTAATAAAGCTCAACATCTCATGTTTGAGCTGTAGCCATCAAAGTCTTTAACGAAATTACTAATAGTATTAATAATGAATGACCTTGGACAAGCTGTAAACTCAAAGTATTGCCCTGGTCCACATTCTTTTTTTCATTGACCGTCTTTGTAAAAGTAACACCACAGCATTTCACAATCACGCATTTTTTTCCAATCATGCAAAGTACAGTGATTTTTGAGAATCGATTCACCATGCCTTACAATGCTCATAAAAGAGATTGATTTAGGAACATAAACATATTACTGTATGCAAACTGTACTGTATACAGTATGTATATGTATATTTAATGTCTTAACTGTGCCCATTTAAGTATTGAATATTTATATGGAATTTTACCACTGAAGGGAAATCTTAGTGCCTGAGCATAAAAAGAATAGGAGCATACTGCAACGTGTGTGAAGGCCATAAACAATATTAATTTTGGAACATAAACATACAGTATATGGCTGGTCTCGGTACTTTAAAGAAAACATACACGAAACATGGTTTCATTATGACCAGAATCGGTCTTGAGATATTTTTAACTTGATTTACAGTATTTGAGAGGTATGTCCTGACACCGATACTACGTAAGTACTGCTCACGTACTGTATATGTTTCTAGGTTTATATTATGCATTTCATACGGTCAAATTACTTTTGAGCAACTGATAAGAAGCGCGAAACGGTATGCCCAGGGCGTTTTAGTTTCGTTTTGTGCGGGGACTGCTTTAACTATATCGCCGTGGATTGATTAGAGATATCAAGTACATACAAGTCATTTTTTAAATGTTGTAGTTTGTCTTGTAAAAATGTTACGAGAACATCATCTGTCAAAAATTACACAAGTTCTGTTTCCATATTGCGGATTTTGGTTACGTAATATTATTTTCTAATTTAACGTTGTGAATATATGATTTGGGCAAACAGAGCCGCAAAGAAGTACATTATGGGTTGTCTGGTTTGTCTGATTCTTGTGAAACTATCCACACGACAGTTACCCACAGTAGGAGTTGACTTCAGTGATGCACTGATGGGATGTTTCTAAAAATCCATCCTCTGTAAAACGTCTTCTCTAGTTGTCCTGCATATGTATTTGCTAATGAAGCTGTGTGTTCTGAGCCTGGATCTCTACATTTCTGTATGAACCAGCTTAGAGGGCTAAAGACAGCTTGTGTTTAAATTGAGTGTAAGGTAATTTATGCTTCTAAAGTCATGGTCATGGTCATATTTAGGTGAATATGTTATTAGATTGCTCATAAACCTAATCGCTTTTTCTACATAAACACAGCGTGATTGCTCTCTGAAAATACTTTTCCTTTATATTTAGGCTCAAAATTCAACTATAGATCGTATTATTATAAACTTTCTTGGAAAAATGTATTTTATGTAAACCATGTTTGCTATTAATTCATTTAGGGCTAAAATACGTTCATTGTCTTCCAATCGAGTCGAGTTGACATTGGAAGCTTGCCACACCCGGACTGTTAAACCAACGCATTAGCATGTCAAAGCACATTGAGGGTATTGAGCCAGTATTGGCTTTAGTATTAGCCATACAGAACATTAAAGTGCTCCTTTTCCATTCAGCGGGTGCCTGAGCTGCTGTGTCCTATCTTCTGACAGTCAACGTTGTGAATGTCTGTAGAGTGTATCTTATTTTTAGTACTATATTTTTGTATTATATTCCCTATTAATCAAACTCTAAGAGTATGTATCGGCTTGTCCCCTCCTCCCGCCCCTCTCTGTGTACAGTGGAGCCACCTGTCCAGCCAGCACATGTCCACAAACATTCACAACAGCGACATATCATAAAACGTTTGCACATATAGTTAAATTATTAGTTGTTTTTCAGGAAGTTAAAAAAAACACTTGAATTACTTATCCAGTCTCTCGAAATAAAGTTATTTTTCAAGCAATGCAACAAACATCGGGCAATGTGTTTTTTTTTAATCCAACATTGACAGCCACATCTTAAATCTTGTCAGTCAGGTCTTTTTTTCTTTATTTGAATTGTGGTTTACACATCGCACGACTTTAAAAGCTAGAAAGACAGGTTTCGATTCACATTAGCTGGCGAGCCTTGTTAACAAAAAAACTAATAATAATGTAACATGACACTGTTTGTTCATGAACAAAGTTATACTGAGATTTCCTTAGATACGCGATTAAAAAAAAATTTGAATCCCCGGCGGAACACATTCCATAAGAATCAGCGCTTTTACAGTATATATCGCCTTTAAAGGTGGCTTCTCAAAACGCTTTACAGGATAAAAACAACAAGAACAGCAACAACAACAATATTGTATTTCATTGCACTTTGAAAACCAAGTAATAACTTAACTATACGTGCAAACGTTTCATATGTTGCTGTTGTGAATGCCTGTGGAGTGTATCTTATTTGCCTTGAGTCCTGGTTATCTCTCTCCCCCTCCTCCCTCTCTCCCTCAATTCAATTCAAGGTGTTTTATTTGCATGACAGATGGGTACAATCAGTGTTGGGTATGTATATTTTGATATTTACACCCGGCGCAGCACCAAGGGAGCGTCTGCATTTATAACTTAATTTTTAAAATTAGTCAAGCAATATGAAGCATCTCCTTTTACTTTTAAGTCCCTTAAATACATTGAGCACAGCTTTCTCACCACTTAAGATTGCTTTTTGATACCATCCTTACACAAAGCAGAAACTTTCCGATGACTTACAGTACAAGTGGAAAGATTACAGATTTTAATCGTCTTTAATTTTGTTACGTTATACGTTTTAGGAACGTTTCATCTAAACAAACACCACAAAGCGATTCTTGACACCTACAGTAGTTCACTGCTTTAAATACATCGAATTAAGAAAGTTATGTGTAGCACTTTAGATCTTTTTTTCTGAACCAGGGAAAATCTGATCATGTTTCTCTATAACAATAATAAAAAACGTTATTTTACATATCACCTTTAAAAGTGGTAGTACCTTTTTTAGTACTATATTTTTGTATTATATTCCCTATTAATCAAACTCTAAGAGTATGTATCGGCTTGTCAGTCAGGTCTTTTTTCTCTATTTGAATTGTGGTTTACACATCGCACGACTTTAAAAGCTAGAAAGACAGGTTTCGATTCACATTAGCTGGCGAGCCTTGTTAACAAAAAATACAGACAATACCCATGGAGGGGGAGGTCAAGCCAGAGAGAGAGTTTTTTACCCTCTGTCTAAAAACCCAAATAGCCCTGGGCAGAGACTCTGGGGGGATCATTGCGTGGTACAGAGCGGAGTTCAATCAATTCTTATGGAATGTGTTTTCTTTCTTCTTTTTTTCAGCATGGAATAAACCTGTTACTTGATTCATATGGATGCCCGGTTCCGCCGGGGATTCAAAACATTTTTTATTTTTTTTAATCGGTTATCGAAGGGAATAGGCAGTATAACCCTGTTCATGCACAAACTGTGGCATGTTACATTGATTTGGGTGTCTCCTCTTGCCAGAAAGCTCTAAATTGCATTTTGAGCGCGGTTTTTGACTTTTTTTAAATTGCATTTTGGGCGCGGACAGCACATACAAGGGTTAATGAACTGCGCCAAGAAATTTAAAATAGTATTCTTTAGGTGTGAGGGTAGGAATGGACCGCAGCAGGCATAATCAGCAAACCAGGAAAACAAAGAACAGGACAGGTGAGATGTGTATCCAGAAAGCGAGTGATCAGAAAAAGGAAATGGTGTCTTTCCCTGGCATTAGCTCATCGGTATGGTGTAAGTTTACCCTTACTTCGTGCGACTGGAAAATAATTTGTGATCGCATCAACGAAATGCTTCGTAGAAGGAGGCGATCTTTTCCTCTAGTCTAACAGTCTGTCCACAAACAAAGCATTCCTGTTAGACAAAAGGAATTGAAAAAAAACAATTTTGTCAATGGAAACCGGTGTGTGTGTCTCTCTCTGTTGGATGTCCCTCTCACTCTCTGCTGAATGAATAAAAGCATTTTATTAAAAACGCATTTGCATTTGTCTGGTATTTACTTTGGTCCCTTTTAACTGTTTTTCGATCTACTGTATTGCTTTGAGATGCCACTTTTAAAGGTGATATGTAAAATAAAGTTTTTTATTATTGTTATAGAGAAACATGATCAGATTTTCCCTGGTTCAGAAAAAAAGATCTAAAGTGCTACACATATTCTTAATTCGATGTATTTAAAGCAGTGAACTACTGTAGGTGTAACATAACATTCAGAAATACAATCACGTATTTGACAAATAAAAACGATTACAATCTAATCCTTCAACGTTTGATCCCAAAATCCCAAGAAATATAAATCTTAACGGGTAGAAAGCTATGCTGAAAGTTTATTAAGATACTTAGAAGACAAAGATACTGTATCAATTTATGTTGCATTAGCCTGATTATAATTAAAAAAAACATATAATTAAACACGCGTTTGCGATTTAAATCAGAACACGATTTAAATCAATATAAATATTTATATTGTAACGCATACTGTCCAGCCTCCATTTCTCTATAAAAATTTACTCTATTGCACACACACAATAGAAGCAGGAAGCAGAAGCAAGGACCGTTGTCAGAAGGGAAGAAGGTGACTATTCATTGTTATCAAAAATGACTTAGAATCGATCATGTTGTGATATTTTGAAATATAAAAGTCAATTGATTGTCCATAATATCGCTATTCTATTTTTTCGAAGAAATGTTTGTGAAAAGAAAAGTCCAGCACCAGCTGGATTTGAACACACAACCTGTAAGTTGGTAAGTGGGCACATAGACCAGTAGGCTACAGGGGGGATTGCATGAAGACAGAGGCGAAACAGCCCTACACAGCCCTGTCACAGTACACGAATATAATCATAACGTTATTAAATTCTTTAGATACGCGATTCCATATTATATTAGCAGAAAAGTTTAAAACTACCACTTTTTCACATGCTATTTCACATGCTAGTTAAATACTTCGATGCTTGAAATGTTTAGGGAGAAATGGAATACCGGTGTGTATTTTTCCTTTAAAGTACCGATTCCTGGAATCTGACTGGCTGACACCCTTCTGAAGTGGTTCCATAAAATCTGGTATATGGAAAAGAAAGCATTGATAAAAAAAGCCTGGATTCTCACGTATCTCATACAAGTATCTTTTAATACAGTCTTTGCTGTGCTCTTGAGGATCCTTGTGATATTTTGAGCTCTCGTTGAATGATAAGTGTCGCATTTAAAATCATTTTTGTATTTAGAAATTATGAAACACCCTGTTAAAAGCAAGGGAGTTTTTATGCCCGTTGAAGTTAAACAAAATGCCTGACAAAGTATGGCTTGGACAGATTCTAAGTGCTTGTACAAATGTGCTAAAGAAATTATACTTTGAGTATACAGCTTGTCCAAAGTCATTCATTATTAATACTATTAGTAATATCTTCGGTAAAGGCTTTGATGCAAAATATTTCTGATAAAGGTAGGTTGTGTACTTTTGTCCAGCTGAGCAATCTTGCTTTCATAAAATATATACGCGATTCAATATTATATTCCCTTTTAATCAAATTCTAAAAGTATGCTTGTTGACTCCGGTATCTCTTTAGTTAAAGACTTCGATGCTTAAAATGTTTAGGGAGAAATGGAATACTGGTGTGTATTTTTTCTTTAAAGTACCAAGACCAGCCATGTACTGTATGTTTATGTTCCAAAATTAATATAGTTTATGGCCTTCACACGCGTTACAGTATGGTCCTATTCTTTTTATGCTCAGCTACTAAGATTTCCCTTCAGTGGTAAAATTCAATATCTACAACGGGCACAGCAAAGACGTTTACTGTAAGTCTTTCTACGACAGACCAACGGACCACGAGTGCCCCTGTCGGTCAACCAATCATGTACTGCGGTGCCGCGCGTCATCTTGCGTCACAATGCGCAACGCCACCTGCGGTACGTGTCTGTAACGCGCACTTTGAATGGCTGCATCTGTACAATACAGCACATACCGTAAAACGTATCAAGAAAATCGTCAGGGGCACATGCTATAATACAATTACACTTTATGAAAAACGATTACACAAGGTAAATAAAGAAAAGGTCCGCACAGCTTGCTCTTACATTTCGAAAGAGTCCGTAAATACCCCTTTACGACTAGAGTGAACTGTTCAAATGTAGGACCCTTCCCAGACCATTTCACTTTATACCACATTCCTAAACGAGGATGCATCTCCTGTTTTAGAACTATTTTGGGCGGTATGGCTTACACAACACACCCACAGTTTTCTAATCGTGGACTGCAGATCTGTGCTATAGTTCAGCCGAATTCGAGGGATCCAGCAACTGTATTGGATTTGACTGGGATTCTGAAATGTCTCTTGCAAAAGTATTCGGGTTTGCGTGAACCTTTAATAAAAAAAGTGATCTGAAGCTACCCAGCTTACAATCTCTGAGGTAGCTGTCACTAAACTTGGACTTGATGTGCCACACATGTGCCATGTGCCTTTACTTTTGCAAAAAACTGGTATCGGGAAAAGTTTCTTAATATTTCTTTTGATTAGCATGCAAGTAAATGTGATCATTACCTATGGAATTTCCCGCCAGCGTGGAGCTTGAATTCACAATCTTGAGATTCAGTGTTCAAGAGTCACAGAAGAGGTCAGCCTGGTCTTCAGTTTGCTAACAATAAGCTCTGGCGCTGCTCCTCAGTAAAGCAGATTGTTCAGATCGGTTATGTGGGACGGCACTTCGATACTAAGATTGTTTGCAGCACACGCATGGTTTCCCCCCTTCACACAAAAAACATAGACGAAGGGCTGCTGTCTCCCAGATTTAAAGTGCTCTGGGTGCCAGCTAAGTCTCTAACAAGCACACTATAAAGACAGGAATTACACTTTGCTCACGTCACGCACGGAATGGCGAGGCTACTTGTTCCAATATTATCTAGTCTCACCTCATATGGTGCAGATTCCTGGTTTTCATTTAAAAAGAGCACTGCAAACACCGTAAACAGTGCAAAACGTGTGATGAAAGAAGTCTTTTTCCCTCTTTGTCTAAAGCAGAACACAGCGGAGTCATGCCGAGGGTTGTGAGATCAAGATTTAAGTGGAGCACTGACATAAGTTGGACATCCTCTTGTACAAGGAAAGCACATTGAGATCCTCCGACATGAAAAGTGCCAGATAAAAGCCATTTCTCATCCTCTCTCTTAGTGGTGGAGCTATCGCATGTAAATGAGGCAACTTGCAAGGCGAGCAGGCTCAGTGCACACCGAACGCAGAGCAGTTGAGATGTGCCCAAGTGGCTGTCAAAGGACAGCACTTTGCCGGCGCCATGGCTTAGTTGGCTAAAGCACCTGTCTAGTAAACGGGAGGTCCTGGGTCCGATTCCCAGCAGTGCCTTTCTTCCTGTCTTATTGTACAGAATTTATCCTTACGGGCAAATACCATGCCTTTTAATTCAGGTGAATTCAAGTGTTCATTTCCTTTCTGGAACAACTTGTTTTTTTAAAGAAATCTATACAGCTTGCGAAAGATGAAACACAAATCTTGCTTATCAGTGAAGAAGAGGTACTCCCAGCAGGCCAGCTAATACCAGCAGTGTTTTTTTTTTCACCCTAACCCAGAGAATGGAGAAAAGCGAGGCGCCTGTGGCTCTGCAGTGTAATCAGTTCGCGAGTTCGGCGGTTAGCTGAAAGAGTGGTAAATGAAGCCCCCCCCCCCCCCCCCCCGTCCTTATTCTTTTAAAGAGGAGAAAAAATTAACTTTGCCAGCAATATTACCAGCTTTAAAAGACTGCCATGGGCACAGAAAAAAACACACTACAGACGACTTTTCTGGAACCGAAGCAGAGATTCCTTTACTAACCAACAGATACAGCTGAGCCAGTGAATACTGTTCACAGAATGTGAAAGCACGATCAACTTTGTAACTGCAACCACAGGAACAACAGCAAGAAGCAGACTCCATTCCCCATTTAAATCTGTCGTGCGAGGTGTGTTTTTTGAACGCATGAAGTAAATCCCATGATCTCTTTTGAACTTGGACAAAGTACTTCCAAAGGAGCACTATGCGCAAAGACCCCGCCAACGATTTTTTGAAGCATCCCATCATTTCTGTGATTCCTCTTTCCATGACATAAAAGTTTTCCAATTCACTTTCTTTCCTTTCTTCTCCTCCTCCTCTTCTAACCAGGCAGCTACATATGGATTCCAAACTGAAAAAACGCGTTTATTTGGGGCTGAAAAACACGTTTTGAAAAGTGTGCTCTCCCTGCCCCATAAGTTACATGGGGGTGACCAAAATTGCCAAAATGTGATTATTTCTGCTGAAAAACACGTTTTGACAACTTTTGTTCACTGGGGTTAAGGGCTGACTCAGTGGGCTCTTCTGAGCCAGGCAGTTACATAGGGATTCCAAACTTTGAAAAAACGTGTTTATTTCGGGCTGAAAAACACGTTTTGAAAACTGTGCTGTTCCTGCCCCATAAGTTACATGGGGGTGACCAAAGTTGCAGAAACATGTTTATTTCTGCTGGAAAACACGTTTTAACACTTTCTGAACACTGGGGTTAAGATCTGAGTCAGTGGGCTCTTCTGAGCCTAGCAGGTACACTGGGATTCAACAGTCTGAAAAAACGCGTTTATTTCGGGCTGAGAAAAACACTTTTTGAAAAGTCTGCTGTTCCTGCCCCATAAGTTACATGGGGGTGACCAAAGTTGCAGAAACATGTTTATTTCTGCTGGAAAACACGTTTTGACACTTTCTGCACACTGGGGTTAAGATCTGAGTCAGTGGGCTCTTCTGAACCAGGCAGTTACACTGCGATTCTAAGGGTTGAGAAAACGCGTTTATTTCGGGCTGAAAAACACGTTTTGAAAACTGTGCTGTTCCTGCCCTATAACTTACATGGGGGTGACCAAAGTTGCCTAAACGTGTTTATTTCTGCTGAAAAACACGTTTTGACAATTTCTGCACACTGGGGTTAAAGTCTGACTCAGTCTGCTCTTCTGAGCCAGGCAGTTACACTGCGATTCCAAGGGCTGAGAAAACGCGTTTATTTCGGACTGAAAAACACGTTTAGAAAACTGTGCTGTTCCTGCCCTATAACTTACATGGGGGTGACCAAAGTTGCCTAAACGTGTTTATTTCTGCTGAAAAACACGTTTTGACAATTTCAGCACACTGGGGTTAAGGGCTGACTCAGTGGGCTCTTCTGAACCAGGCAGTTACACTGCGATTCTAAGGGCTGAGAAAACTTGTTTATTTCGGGCTGAAAAACACGTTTTGAAAACTGTGCTGTTCCTGCCCTATAACTTACATGGGGGTTACCAAAGTTGCCTAAACGTGTTTATTTCTGCTGAAAAACATGTTTTGACAATTTCTGCACACTGGGGTTAAGGTCTGACTCTCAATAATAAAAATACAGTTTGTGATCTCCTATCCCAGCCTGAGGAACAGACAGTAAACCTGTCTCTCAATAATAATAATCCAGTGTGTGATCTCCTGTCTTAGCCTGAGGAACAGTGAGCCTGTCCCTCAATAATAATAATACAGTGTGTCGTCTCCTGTCCCAGCCTGGAGAACAGTGAGTTTATCTGTCAATAATAATAATACAGTGTGATCTCCTGTCCCAGCTTGGGGAACAATAAGCCAGACTCTCAGCAATTATAATACAGTATGATCTACTGTCCCAGCCTGAGGAACAGTGAGTATATCTGTCAATAATAATAATACAGTGTGATCTCCTGTCCCAGCAAGAGGAAGAGTGTGCTTTGTCTCTCAATAATAATAATACAGTATGATCTCCTGTCCCAGTCTGAGGAACAGTGAGCCTGTCTCTCAATAATAATAATACAGTGTGTGGATCTTCTGTCCCAGCCTGAGGAACAGACAGTGAGCCTGTCTCTCAATAATAATAATACAGTGTGTCATCTCCTGTCCCAGCCTGAGGAACAGTGAGCCTGTCTCTCAATAATAATTACCTAGTGTGGAATGTCCTGTCCCAGTGTGAGGAACAAACTGTGAGCATGTGTCTCAATAATAATAGAACAGTGTTTGATCTCCAGTCCCAGCCAGAGGAACAGACAGCGAGCCTGTCTCTCAATAATAATAATACAGTGTGTGACCTCCTGTCCCAGCTTGGGGAACAGTAAGACTCTCAACAATAATAATACAGTGTGATCAACTATCTCAGCCTAAGGAACAGTGAGCTTGTCTCTCAATAATATTAATACAGTATGATCTCCTGTGCCAGCCTGAGGAACAGACAGTGAACCTGTCTTTCAATAATAATAATAACACAGTGTGTGACTTCCTCTCCCAGCATGAGGAACAAACAGTGAGCCTGTCTCTCAATAAGAATAATAATAAAGTGTGTGACCTCCTTTCCCAGCCTGAGGAACAGCGAGCCTGTCTCTCAATAATAACAATACAGTGTGTCATCTCCTTTCCCAGCGTGAGGAACAGTGAGCTTGTCTCTTAATAATAAGAATACAGTGTGATCTCCTGTTTTACCCTGAGGAACAGACAGTGAACCTGTCTCTCAGTAATAATAATACAGTGTGTGACCTCCTGTCCCAGGCTGAGGAAGAGACAGTGAACCTCTCTTTCAGTAATAATAATACAGTGTTTGATCTCCTGTCCCAGCCCAAAAGAAGAGACAGTGAGCCTGTTTCTCAATAATAATAATGCAGTGTGTGACTTCCTGGCCCAGCCTGAGGAACAGACAGTGAGCCTGTCTCTCAATTATAATAATACAGTGTGGGACCTCCTGTCCCAGCCTGAGGAACAGACAGTGAGCCCGTCTCTCAATAATAATAATACAGTGTGTGATCTCTCCGTCCCAGCCTGAGGAACAGACATTGAGCGTCTCACTCATTAATAATACGGTGTGTGATCTGTCCCAGTCTGGGGAATTCAAAGTGAGCCTGTCTCTCAGTAATAATAATATAGTGTGTGATCCACTGTCCCAGCCTGAGGAACAGACAGTCAGCCCGTCTCTCAATAATAATAATACAGTGTGTGATCTCCCGTCCCAGCCTGAGGAACAGAGAGTGACCCTCTCTCTCAGTGCAGTGTTCGTGTACTGGAGTGTCCAGTCAGTGTGTCTGTATGAACCCCTCTCTCTCAGTGCAGTGTTCATGTACTGGAGTGTCCAGTCAGTGTTTCTGTATGAACCCCTCTCTCTCTCAGTGCAGTGTTCATGTACTGGAGTGTCCAGTCAGTGTGTCTGTATGAACCCCTCTCTCTCTCTCTCTGTGTTTCTCGCGAGACTGAGTGAGTGAGTGGGCGGAGCTTCGGTGGGTTTGATCGTGTGGCGGTGTTTTCTTCACTGGGTTTGTGTTTTTCTGTCTTTTTTGGGGAAAAGCGGGGTTTATTTTCTCATCATGGCCGGTTCTGGAGGCTCTGATCCTCCAGACCTCTCCTTTGAGAAACTAACTCGACGCCATGGTGTGAAAATCTCCCCTGCGGAGTTCTGTCCGCTTGAGAGGTGCGTTCTTGCGGTCGGGGAGGTCGTGGGCTGCAGGAAGATCAGGTCCGCTTCCCGCATGAGTGGAGGTATAGTCATTTTCCTGCAGTCTACCGATTTGGCAAACACCCTGGTGGAGAAGGGAGTCGTCCTGGACGGCACCTTCACCCCGGTACTGCCTCTCGCGGCCCCGGCTCGAAAGATCACCCTCTCCAACGTGCCTCCGTTCATGAGGAACGAGCTGCTGGAGAGGGAGCTGTCCCGGTACGGACAGGTGGTCTCTCCGATCAGGAGGGTCCCTCTTGGCTGCAGGGCACCGCAGCTGAAGCACGACGTCTCTTTCCGGAGACAGGTCTACGTCATCCTAAAAAACCCCACAGAAGAGATCAATGTGGCCCTTAAATTTCGTATTGACAGCTGTGACTATGTTGTATTCGTGACTTCGGAATCGATGAAGTGCTTCAGGTGCGGGAGCGAGGGGCATGTGGTGAAGAACTGCCCGGAGGTGGAGGAAGAGACAGGCAGGGAGCCTCAGCCCCAGGGCGCACAGGAGGCTAGCCGACAGCGTCAGGCAGCGGGGAGCGGAGCAGCACAGGGAGGCAGCGGGGAGTTAGAGCCCACGGCCGGGGTGCAGGAGAGGAGATCGCTGGAGGGAGGAGGTGAGCCCGAGCCGGTGGCGTCCCAAGCAGGAGAGCAGATAGTTAAGAGTGGAGCACTGCAGCCCTCAGAAGAGCAGGGAGCCCCCCACACCGGAGAGCAAGGGACGAGCGCTGGCGGAGAGATGAGCGCTGCTCAGGAGAGTCAGGGAGAGAGAGAGCAGGTAGTGACACCGACAGGGGAAAACGCGTCTCAAGCGCCAGCGAAAATTGTAGACACGGTGTGGGGAGGAAATGAATTATCATCTGAAAAAATAGATGATGGTTTTAAGACGCCGCGGAGAAAGCGCACGAAAAAATCTGTGCAGAGTGTGGTGCAGAAGAAGCGCAGCACAGAGAGCTCGGTGGAGGGCGGCTCTGTCGCCGGTCCGGGGGCCGCGAGTGACTCCGACACCGGGAGAGTGAGGACGCGCTGGAGTGTCCTCGCCGCCACCGCCGCCGCCGCCCGGAGCTCCTCGGAGTCCGGGAGCGACGACGAGGGCGGCTTCACCGACTCCTCCCTCGCCTCGGGCTCCTCGGCCCGGCGGAGCTGCAGAGGAGGCTACAGTTTCCAGAGCATCAGGGAATTCTTAGAAAAGACTAAAGGTAAGAGGGGAACTGTGGTCGAGGACTTTTTTCCCGACACCGAGCTCTTTGTCCTCTCCGCGACGCGCCATCTGAAGAGGGGCTCGGGTGCGAATGACTTCAGCGATCAGGAGAGATGGCGCCTGAAGAGCCTTTTAGGTAAGATCAAGGCAGGACCGCGGAACGCACCTCAGCACGAATGAGTCCTGTCCCTCACGTCACATCACTATCCGTCTGCGTGCTACATGTCTGTTCATGTTTTATGTTTTTTCTTTTTTTCTTTTCTGCAAACATGGGCGACATTAGGATAGGGAGTTTGAACACCAATGGGTGCAGGAGGGCTTTGAAGCGAGCTGCGGTGTTGGAGATTATCAAAGAAAAGAACCTGCAGGTGACTTTCCTGCAGGAGACCCACACCGACAGCTCCAACATTGTTGCCTGGCAGCGGGAGTGGCAGGGGGACATCGTGTACAGTCACGGGTCCCCTGTGAGCGCGGGGGTCGCGGTGCTGTTCTCTGTGGTGTTCAAGCCCCTCTCTATCGCCGTCCAGGAGGTGGTGAAGGGTCGCCTGCTACTCGTGCGAGTAGTTGTCGGGAAGAAAACCTTTGTTTTTATTAACGTTTACGCACCCACCGACGGCGGGGAGAGGGTCACCCTCTTCAGGGAGCTTGAGACTGCACTGGCGACCTGCCAGCCTGAAGAGTTGGTCTTCCTGGGGGGGGATTTCAACTGCACAGAGAGCAGCACACTGGACAGGAATCACGCAGAGCCCCATGGCCCGTCGGCCAGGGAGCTGCGCAGGATCCTCGTCAAGTCTGACCTCACTGACATCTGGAGGAGATGTCATGGGGACACGAGGCAGTACACCTGGGCCCAGCTCAGGGGGAATACCCTCTCTCTGGCCAGGCTAGACCGACTTTACTGCCGTAAACATCATTACAGCATCGTCAAGCAGTGCTCCATCTGTCCAGTGGGCCTGTTGGACCACTGTCTCACTGTCTGCACAGTCGCTGTGCCTTCAGTGAGGTCCCGCAGTGCCTACGGGCACTTTAATACCCAGCTGCTTGACGATGCTCACTTCTGTGACTGCCTCGTGTTCTTCTGGCAGTAGTGGAGGAGTCAGAAAGCCCACTTTGTCTCCCTGAGGCAGTGGTGGGATATTGGTAAGGTGCAGATTCGCCAGTTCTGCCAGCAGTACACTGGAAGTGTCACGAGAGGTATCCGTGAGTCCATGAAAGCTCTGGAGAGAGACATTCTGGAGCTCCACCAGGCTCTGGAGTGTCGTGCAGACAGGAGGCTAATTGATGACCTCCACACCCAAAAAGAATCACTCATTGGCCTTCTGGACACAAAAGTACAAGGAGCTCTAATAAATTCTAGGGTTCAGAGTGCATCACAGGTAGACGCCCCGACTCGCTATTTCTTCGGCGTAGAGAAGAAACCGGGCCAGAGCCGGCAGATCCACTGCCTGCGCTCGGAGACAGGGCAGGAGCTGCACGAGGCCGGGCAGATCCAGGAGAGGACCGTGCAGTTCTATAAAGCGCTCTTCTCCAGGGAGGCTAGTGAGGACTCGGTCCGCACACGCAGGTTCCTTGAAGACCTTCCACAGGTCCCCGAAGAGGAGAGGGCAGGGCTGGAGAGGCCTCTCTCCCTGGAGGAGCTCTCCACCGCACTCAGTGGCTTGAGCAATGGCAAGACCCCTGGCCTCGATGGCCTGCCAGCCGAATTCTATCGTGCCTTCTGGGCTGTGCTGGGTCCTGACCTGCTCCATGTATATTTGGAAAGTCTGGAGCAGGGGGACCTGCCACTGAGTTGCAGGAGAGCTGTTGTCACCCTGCTGCCCAAGAAAGGGGACCTGTGTGACATTAAGAGCTGGAGACCTGTTGCCCTGCTGTGTGTGGATTATAAAATCCTGTCCAAGGCTCTGGCCAACAGGCTGAAGGTGGTGCTGGGGTCTGTGGTGCACTCCGACCAATCGTACTGCGTGCCCGGAAGGTCAATCTTTGATAACATTTTTCTGATTCGAGATGTTTTGGCCACCTCCAGACTATTGGGTTTAGACACTGGTCTCATTTCGTTAGACCAGGAAAAGGCCTTCGATAGGGTTGAACATCAGTATTTGTGGAGGACCATGAGGTCCTTTGGGTTCAGCCCCGTCTTTGTTGCCATGATTCAGGTGCTGTACAGTGACATCTTCAGTGTGCTAAAGGTCAACGGAGGGCTGAGTGCTCCGTTTCCAGTGCGGAGGGGAGTCAGGCAGGGCTGTGCACTCTCAGGAATGCTCTACTCCCTTGCCATCGAGCCTCTGCTACATCAGCTGCGCCGGGTCATCAAGGGGCTGTCCATCCCGGGCTGCCCCGATTCCACTGTCAAGATCTCGGCGTACGCTGATGACATCATGGTTGTGGTCAGTGGAGAACAGGATGTCAGGGCGCTACAGACAACTTTGAGTGATTTCCAACGGCTATCATCAGCCAAAGTAAACTGGGCCAAGAGTAGCGCCCTACTCCTGGGGGAGTGGAGCGAGATGGGTCCCCCAGTCTTGCCAGAGAGGCTAAGCTGGACCAGAGGGGGACTCAAATACCTGGGGGTGCACCTGGGGGATGAGGCCAGCGTGAAAAAGAACTGGGAGGGGCTCCTTGAAAAAGTGAAAGGTCGTCTGGACCGCTGGCGCTGGCTGCTCCCCCAGATCTCCTACAGAGGCCGGGTTCTGATTGTCAACACCCTGGTGGCTTCGATGTTGTGGCATCGCTTGGTGTGTCTGGAGCCACCAGCCGGACTGGTCGAGGAGCTGCAGGCCACGCTCCTCGACTTCTTCTGGGACGGACTGCACTGGCTGCGGAGGGGCATCCTCTATCTGCCCAGAGAGGACGGAGGGCAAGGACTCATCGACATCCGGAGCCGGGTGGACGCCTTTCGCCTGCAGGCAGTGCAGAAGCTGCTGTTCGGCCCGGCCTCGCTGTCCTGGAGGGAGCTGACCTTCACCCTGCTGCGTCGAGCAGGACACCTCGGGCTCGACAGTGTGCTCTTCCTGATGGACACCAGCAGGGTTGACCTGTCTCCACTGCCGCCTTTCCAGCGCAGTCTCCTGGAGGCCTGGCGGCATCTGCGCGTGCAGAGGGAAGAGGAGCGGCCCAGTCTATACTGGACACTCAGAGAACCATTAATACACAATCTACGAATGGACATAGGACCGGGCCGCTCCTTGGACTTTACCAGCAGACTGGTCCACGCCAACATCACACAGCTCCACCACCTGCTGGACGTGGATCAGGGCTGCTGGCGCAGCGTGGATTGGGCATGTGACGCGCTGGGACTACACTTGCGGCGGTGTGTAGACAGGTTTCTCAGTCAGCTTCGCTCTGCTCTGCCTCTCGAGGAGATGCTGCTGATCCAGGGTCTGTTTGAGGATCATCGCATTCAAAACCACACAGCCTCCTTTCCCTGGTCTGCTAGTGTCTCCTGCGCTCAGTCCCGGACCGACGGGATCTCTCCTTGAGCCCCTTGCCTCAGAGGAGAGGTCTCTAGCTGGTGTTGGGGGGAAATGTCTGTACAGACTAGTCGTAACATCTAGGCACCAGGCCCAGCTGTCCGCGCTCCCTGACACTCCCTGGAGGGCTCGTCTGGGAGTGCCGGATGACGTCCGGCCTGCCTGGGGTAGCCTCTACAGATTTCCCCTCAACAAGAGGGCTGGTGATCTGCAATGGAGGGTTCTGCACACCATCCTGGGGGTCAACTCGTTTGTGTCGGTTCTGGACCCGGTGGTGTCTGACGCCTGTCCCTTCTGCGCTCAGAGGGAGACGGTGTTCCACTGCTACAGCGCCTGCCCCCGTCTGTCGCCCATGTTTGTCGTACTGATCCGGCTCTTCACCAACCTTGGCCTGGCCTTCAACAATGTTATTTTCGTGTTTGGGGTAGGTCATACAAAAAAACGGAAACCTCAGACCCTCCTCGCTAATTTTCTGCTGGGCCAGGCCAAACTCACCATCTACAGGACTCGGAAAAATAAGATCTCTGGTTCCGGGTCTGTAGACTTGGTGAGGATGTTCGAAGGGTTGGTGAAGAGCAGGATATCGTTAGAATTTTTGTTTTACAAATCGCATAATGACCTCAGAACATTTGAAAACTTTTGGTGTTTTGGAAATATCCTGTGCAGGATCATAAATAATGAAATAGTGTTCCTGCACCTTTGAACTCATCCAGAATGTATTGTTTTTTGAAAGGGATTGCTGTCAGAATGCACAACTGAATCCCAAACAGAATCTCTAGTCAAATATGATCATTTGTGAAACAGGCAAATGAGTCTCTCGGGGGCCCATTGCTCATTTTCAGACACATGTATGCAATACTTGCACCATGCGTTGAGCAACAGGGTTTAAAGATACCAGATGTAAGGTTTAAAAGTGATTCTGAGGTGCAACACATCAGCGATACAGCTAGGCATCCGAAATGTGGGGTTTGAGAGCCCTTCAGGGAACACCGTACCCTAAAGGTACCAGAAGTCCACTAGTGGACTTAGGTACTAATGCTTAGTACAAGCATTAAGTCACTGTCACCCCTGTTACAATGTGATTGCTACATATCTTCCATTCCTTTCATTACCTTTTACTTTTTAAAATGAACTCAAATTGTGTATAATGTAATAATTTAAGTAGAATAAAGTAGAAGTCATTCTGAGGTGCCACATGTGAGGGATACAGCTAGGCATCTGAAATGCAGGGTTTGAGAGCCCTTTCAGGAGCACTGCATCCATTGAGACAGACCCGTGCATGTTAAACAAATGACCATTTCTTTCAGCATTAGAGACTAAATATACTAAACGTATGATGCTAAAACGTTATTTTCACATATATTAATGTAATAAATGATTGCTTATGCTTTATAAACAAATATAATTAAAATAAAAGCTTAAGTTTTGTATGAATCTTAACCATAGAACGTGATTTTCTTTGTATTTCAAGCCCACAAAGTGACCAAATGACGCACTACATGATATAAGGTAGATTATCACATGCATATCGGTATTATCTTTCTTATGAAAATGCATTCCTTTCATTACCTTTTACTTTTTAAAATGAACTCAAATTGTGTAGAATGTAATAATTTAAGTAGAATAGATTCTAATAATATAATGATCCAGTGTGTTGCACTGGCCTGGTCAGCCTGGCCTGGGGGATGGTGCACATAGCACTTTCAGTGCTGGAGGTGTTAATGGGGGAGGTGTTGGAGAGTGGCAGCTGTGGGGGATGGCTGGGTGAGTAGCTGTCAGGGGTTGTAGCTTTTCCTTTGCAGCTTATCCTCTGGGGCCATGATTAAGAGGGACGGCCGGGGGCATTCGTATTGCATTCGTAAATTGCATTTGTTGGTTTTTAAGGAGTAAGAGTGCAGGGGGGTTTAAACCTGCAATCCAGTGTGTTGAAGTATTTCACAACACTACCTCTAGCACATCTGGAAATAAATCCTCATAATGATTATTGCCCTGGGCATGTACCAAAAAATCAGTGAGCATATATATATATCACTGTGTTGAAGCTAGAGACACAGAATATCTGCAAACACATCCTAAATACAGTGTTCCTGCACCTTTGAACTCATCCAGAATGTATCGTTTTCTGAAAGGGATTGCTGTCAGAATGCACAACTGAATCCCAAACAGAATCTCTAGTCAAATATGATCATTTGTGAAACAGGCAAATGAGTCTCTCAGGGGCCCATTGCTCATTTTCAGACACATGTATGCGATTCTTTCACCATGCGTTGAGCAATACGGATTAAAGATACCAGAGGTAAGGTTTAAAAGTGATTCTGAGGTGCAACACATCAGCGATACAGCTAGGCATCTGAAATGCGGGGTTTGAGAGCCCTTCAGGGAACACCGTACCCTAAAGGTACCAGAAGTTCACTAGTGGACTTAGGTACTAATGCTTAGTACAAGCATTAAGTCACTGTCACCCCTGTTACAATGTGATTGCTACATATCTTTCATTCCTTTCATTACCTTTTACTTTTAAAAATGAACTCAAATTGTGTATAATGTAATAATTTAAGCAGAATAAAGTAGAAGTCATTCTGAGGTGCCACATGTGAGGGATACAGCTAGGCATCTGAAATACAGGGTTTGAGAGCCCTTTCAGGAGCACTGCATCCATTGAGACAGACCCGTGCATGTTAAACAAATAGATTCTAATAATATAATGATCCAGTGTGTTGCACTACTTCACTACTTCACTGCTCTATGCCGTCTGGAAATATATCCTCAGACTGCTTACTGCCCTGGCATGTACCAAGACATTACAGGAGCACATCTATATATGCCACTGCGTTGAAGCAGGAGACACACAATCGCATCCGAAATGCAGTGTTCCAGCACCTTTGACCTCATCCAGAACGTATCATTTCTTGAAAGGGATTGCTGTCCGAATGCACATCTGAATCCCAAACAGAATCTCTAGTAAAATACGATCAGTTGTGATGTCTAGTTTCAAGCATTAACATCCAAAGTACCTGTCTTAGGTGGGGCAGGAAATTTGCCAAGCCACCTGAAAGAATTACCATTTCTAAAGATGTCTGTTGTAATTTACACACCTTGCTCCAAGGTCCAGTCAGTCAAAAGCATCTTTATTAATTAGCCTCAGTGCCTTGATATTTTTTATTAATCTAATATCAGGAATCTCACCATGTGCATGCTGAGCTGTGGAATATATGTATTTCTTTATGTACTGTAAAATCGAAATACCACCTCTTTCTGGTTACTTATCCTTTATTGTATAATCAGGGCCAAATAAAACTAAATCAGTGTCACCTGCTGGGTTCAAAACGCCTTCAGGGGACACCAAATAGGAGGCACTGGACTATAAATACCCATCCATGTTATAACACACTCACCAAGGGTTTTTTAGTTTAACTCTGAGCTTTGAGAGATTTAATACCTATGGTACCCATATTCACCCTTTATTTAAGGGAAGTACACATCCTAGACACACAGGAAACCCTCTCGCCCCAAGGGACGACCGGTACTTTTGACTCCTGTCTTAGCCTGAGGAACAGACAGTGACCCTGTATCTCAATAATAATAAGCAGTGTGGGATGTCCTGTCCCAGTCTGAGGAACAAACAGTGAGCATGTCTCTCAATAATAAAAGAATAGTGTCTGATCTCCAGTCCCAGCCAGAGGAACAGTGAGCCTGTCTCTCAATACTAATAATACAGTGTGTGATCTCCTGTCCCAGCCTGGGGAACACTGAGGCTGTCTCCCAATACTAACAACACAGTGTGTGATCTCCTGTCCCAAACTGGGAAACAGTGAGTCAGACTCTCAATAATTATAACACAGTGTGATCTACTGTCCCAGACTGAGGAACAGACAGTGAGCCTGTATCTCAATATTAATAATACAGTGTGTGATCTCCTGTACTAGCCTGAGGAACAGACAGTTAGGCTGTCTCTCAATAATAATAATACAGTGTGTGACTTCCTATCCCAGCCTGAGGAACAGACAGTGAGCCTGTCTATCAATAATAATAATACAGTGTGTGACCTCCTGTCCCAGCCTGGGAAACAGTGAGCTTGTCGTTCATTAATAATAATATAGTGTGTGATCCACTGTCCCAGCCTGAGGAACAGACAGTCAGCCTGTCTCTCAATAATAATAATGCAGTGTGTGATCTCCTGTCCCAACCTGAGGAACAGACAGGAGTGAGCCAGTCTCTCAATAATAATAAAGCAGATTATGATCTGCTATCCCAGCGTAAGGAACAATCAGGAAAGAGCAGGTCTCTCGATAATAATAATACAGTGTGTGATCTCCTGTCCCACCCTGAGGAACAGACAGTGAGCCTGTCTCTCAATAATAATAATACAGTGTGTGACCTCCTGTCCCAGCCTGGGGAACAGTGAGCCAGACTCTCAATAATAAAAATACAGTGTGTGATCTCATGTCCCAGCCTGGGGAACAGACAGTAAACCTGTCTCTCAATAATAATATCCAGTGTGTGATCTCCTGTCTTAGCCTGAGGAACAGACAGTGATCCTGTGTGTCAATAATAATAATCCAGTGTGGGATGTCCTGTCCCAGTCTGAGGAACAAACAGTGAGCATGTCTCTCAATAATAAAAGAACAGTGTGTGATCTCCAGTCCACGCCAGAGGAACAGTGAGCCTGTCTCTCAATACTAATAATACAGTGTGTGATATACTGCCCCAGCCTGAGGAACAGACAGTGAGCCTATCTCTCAATAATAATAATACACTGTGTGATCCCCTGTCCCAGCTTGAGGAACAAACAGTGAGCCTGTCTCGAAATAATAATAATACAGTTTGGGATCTCCTGTCCCAGCCTGGTGAACAGTGAGCCAGACTCTCAATAATATTAATAATTAATAATACAGTGTGATCTACTGTCCCAGCCTGAGGAACAGACAGTGAGCCTGTCTCTCAATAATAATACAGTGTGTGACCACCTGTCCCAGACTGAGGAAAAGACAGTGAGTCTGTCTCTCAATAATTATAATACAATGTGGGATCTCTTGTCCCAGCCTGGGGAACAGTGAGCCAGACTCTCAATAATATTAATACACTGTGATCTACTGTCCCAGCCTGAGGAACAGACAAGTGAGCCTGTCTCTCAATGATAATAATACACTGTGATCTCCTGTCCCAGCCTGAGGAACAGAGAGTGACCCTCTCTCTCAGTGCAGTGTTCGTGTACTGGAGTGTCCAGTCAGTGTGTCTGTATGAACCCCTCTCTCTCAGTGCAGTGTTCATGTACTGGAGTGTCCAGTCAGTGTGTCTGTATGAACCCCTCTCTCTCTCAGTGCAGTGTTCATGTACTGGAGTGTCCAGTCAGTGTGTCTGTATAAACCCCTCTCTCTCTCTCTCTCTGTGTTTCTCGCGAGACTGATAATAATAATAAGACAGTGTGTGATCTTCTGTCCCAGTCTGGGGAACAGCTAGTGAGCCTGTCTCTCAATAATAATATAACAGTGTGTGATCTCCTGTCCTAGCCTGGGGAACAGACAGTAAGGCTCTCTCAATAATAATAATACAGTGTGATCTCATGTCTTAGCCTGAGGAACAGACAGTGATCCTGTCTCTCAATAATAAAATCCAGTGTGGGATGTCCTGTCCCAGTCTGTGGAAAAATCAATGAGCATGTCTCATAATAATAATATAGTGTGGGATCTCCTGTCCCAGCCTGGGGAACAGTGAGCCAGACTCTCAATAATAATACAGTGAGGTCTTCTCTCCCAGCCTGGGGAAAAGACCTTGAGCCTGTCTCACAATAATAATAATACAGTGTGTGATCTCTTGTCCCAGCCTGAGTAACAGACAGTGATGCTGTCTCTCAATAATAATAATACAGTGTGTGATCTTCTGTCCCAGCCTGTGGAACAGAAAGTGAGCCTGTCTCTAAATAATAATAATACAGTGTGTGATCCTCTGTCCCAGCCTGAGGAACAGACAGTGAGCCTGTCTCTAAATAATAATAACCTTGTGTGGAATGCCCTGTCCCAGTCTGAGGAACAAACCGTGAGCATGTCTCTCAATAATAATACAGTGTGATCTCCTGTCCCAGCCTGAGGAACAGTGAGCCTGTCTCTCAATAATAATAACATAGTGTGGAATGCCCTGTTCCAGCCTGAGGAAAAGACGGTGAGCCTGTCTCTAAATAATAAAAATACAGTGTGTGATCCTCTGTCCCAGCCTGAGGAACAGACAGTGAGCCCGTCTCTTTATAATAATAATACACTGTGTGATCCCCTGTCCCAGCCAGAGGAACAGACAATGAGCCTGTCTCTCAATAATAATAATTCAGTGTGGGATCTCCTGTCCCAGCCTGAGGAACAAACAGTGAGCCTGTCTCGAAAAAATAATAATACAGTGTGGGATCTCCTGTCCCAGCCTGGGGAACAGTGAGCCAGACTCTCAATAATATTAATAATAATAATAAAGTGTGTGAACACCTGTCCCAGACTGAGGAAAAGACAGTGAGTCTGTCTCTAAATAATAATAATACAGTGTGTCATCTCGTGTCCCTACCTGAGGAACAGTGAGCCAGACTCTCAATAATAATAATTCAGTGTGATCTATTGTCCCAGCCTGAGGAACAGACAGTGAGCCTCTCTCTCAGTAATAATAACACAGTGTGTGATCTCATGTCCCAGCCTGGGGATCAGACGGTGAGCTTGTCTCTCGACAATAATAATAGAGTGTGGGATCTCCTGTCCCAGCCTGAGGAACAGACAGTGAGCCTATCTCTCAATAATAATAATACAGTGTGATCTACTGTCCCAGCCTGAGGAACAGACAGTGAGCCTGTCTCTCAATAATAATACAGTGTGTGACCACCTGTCCAAGCCTGAGGAACTGAGAGTGACCCTCTCTCTCAGTAATAATAATATAGTGTGGGATCTCCTGTCCCAGCCTGAGGAACAGACAGTGAGCCTATCTCTCAATAATAATAATACACTGTGTGATCCCCTGTCCCAGCCAGAGGAACAGACAATGAGCCCGTCTCTCAATAATAATAATACAGTGTGATCTACTGTCCCAGCCTGAGGAACAGACAGTGAGCCTGTCTCTCAATAATAAGAGAGTGTGTGACCACCTGTCCCAGACTGAGGAAAAGACAGTGAGTCAGTTTCTAAATAATAATAATACAGTGTTGGATCTCCTGTCCCAGCCTGGGGAACAGTGAGCCAGACTCTCAATAATAATAATACAGTGTGATCTACTGTCCCAGCCTGAGGAACAGACAGGAAGTTTGTCTCTCAATAATAATACAGTGTGATCTCCTACACTGAGAACAGTATACAGAGAACAGTGAGCCTGTCTCTCAATAATAATAACCTAGTGTGGAATGTCCTGTCCCAGTCTGAGGAACATACCGTGAGTATGTCTCTCAATAATAATAGAACAGTGTGTGATCTCCAGTCCCATCCAGAGGAACAGACAGTGAGCTTGTATCTCAGTAATAATAATACAGTGTGTCATTTCCTGCCCCATCCTGTGGAACAGACAGTGAGCATGTCTCTCAGTAATAATAATACAGTGTGTGATCTACTGTCCCAGCCCAAACAAAGACACAGTGAGCCTGTTTCTCAATAATAATAATACAGTGTGTGATCTACTGTCCCAGCCCAAACAAAGACACAGTGAGCCTGTTTCTCAATAATAATAATGCAATGTGGGATCTCCTGTCCCATCCTGAGGAACAGACAGTGAGCCCGTCTCTCAATAATAATAATACAGTGTGTGATCTCCTGTCCCAGTCTGAGGAACAGTGAGCCTGTCAATCAATAATAATACAGTATGTGATGTCCTGTCTCAGCTTGAGGAACAGAGAGTAAGCCTGTCTCTCAATAATAATAATTCAGTGTGGGATCTCCTGTCCCAACCTGAGGAACAGACAGTGAGCCTGTCTCTCAATAATAATACAGTGTGTGACCACCTGTCCCAGACTGAGGAAAAGACAGTGAGTCTGTCTCTCTATAATTATAATACAGTGTGTGACCTCCTGTCCCAGACTGAGGAAAAGACAGTGAGTCTGTCTCTAAATATTAATAATACAGTGTGGGATCTCCTGTCCTAGCCTGGGGAACAGTACGCCAGACTCTCAGTAATAATAATACAGTGTTATCTACTGTCCCAGCCTGAGGAACAGACAGTGAGTTTGTCTCTCAATAATAATACAGTGTGATCTCCTGTCCCAGCCTGAGGAACAGTGAGCCTGTCTCTCAATTATAATAACCTAGTGCGGAATGTCCTGTCCCAGTCTGAGGAACAATTCGTGAGCATGTCTCTCAATAATAATAGAAAAGTGTGTGATCTCAAGTCCCAGCCAGAGGAACAGACAGTGAGCTTGTATCTCAGTAATAATAATACAGTGTGTCATTTCCTGCCCCAGCCAGAGGAACAGACAGTGAGTTTGTCTCTCAATAATAATAATACAGTGTGTGACCTCTTGTCCCAGCCTGGGGAACAGACAGTGAGCCAGAGGTGCACTTCCTACTGCACTGTGACAGATACTCTGAGATTAGAGAAACATTCTTCCCTAAATTCAGAAATCTAATCCCAGAGTTCCCACACCTGCCAGAATCACAACGGGTCCCAATCCTACTGGGAGAGGGAGGAGGGAACTCAGTTGAACTGGCAGCCCAGTATGTGATCTCCTGTCACAGCCCGAGGAACAGTGAGTCTGTCTCCCAATAATGCTCCAGCCGCCTACAGAATATGTCAATATTTTATAATATGTCTTTGTTGTAAATGTCTGTAATATGTCTGTAGATTTTATTTTACTTCTATTTTTGTTTTGTTTCATGTAAATATCATTACTTTCATTTGCTTTGGCAACACTGATTGTACCCATCGGTCATGCTAATAAAGCACCTGGAATTGGAATTGGAGCCTGTCTCTCAATAATAATAATACAGTGTGTGATCTCCTGTCCCAGCCTGAGGAACAGACAGTGAGTCTGTCTCTCAATAATAATAATACAGTGTGTGATCTCCTGTCCCAGCCTGAGGAACAGACGGTGAGCCTGTCTCTCAATAATTATACAGTATGTGATCTTCTGACCCAGTCTGGGGAACAGATAGTGAGCCTGTCTCTCAGTAATAATAATATAGTGTGTGATCCACTGTCCCAGCCTGAGGAACAGACAGTGAGCCTGTCTATCAATAATAATATTACAGTGTGTGATCTCCTGTCCTAGCCTGGGGAACAGACAGTAAGCCTCTCTAAATAATAATAATACAGTATGTGATTTCATGTCTTAGCCTGAGGAACAGACAGTGATCCTGTCTCTCAATAATAATAATCCAGTGTGGGATGTCCTGTCCCAGTCTGTGGAACATACGATGAGCATGTCTCTCAAAAATACTAATATGGTGTGGGATCTCCTGTCCCAGCCTGGGGAAAAGACCTTGAGCCTGTCTCACAATAATAATAATACAGTGTGTGGTCTCCTGTCCCAGCCTGAGGAACAGTGAGCCTGTCAATCAATAATAATAATACACTGTGTGATCCTCTGTCCCAGCCTGAGGAACAGACAGTGAGCCTGTCTCTCAATAATAATAATACACTGTGAGATCCATTGTCCCAGCCAAAGGAACAGACAATGAGCCAGTCTCTCAATAATAATAATATAGTGTGGGATCTCCTGTCCAAGCCTGAGGAACAGTGAGCCTGTTAATCAATAATAATACAGTATGTGATGTCCTGTCTCAGCCTGGGGAACAGTGAGCCAGACTCTCAATAATATTAATAATAATAATAATAATAATAATAATAATAATAATAATAATAATAATACAGTATGATCTACTGTCCCAGCCTGAGGAAAAGACAGTGAGCTTGTCTCTCAATAATAATAATACAGTGTGTGATCTCCTGTCCCAGCTTGAGGAACAGACGGTGAGCCTGTCTCTCAGTAATAATAATACAGTGTATGATATCCTGTCCCAGCCTGAGGAACAGTGAGCCTGTCTCTCAAAAATAATAATATAGTGTGTGATCTCCTTTCGTAGCCTGAAGAACAGACAGTGAGCCTGTATCTCAATAAAAATAATCAAGTGTGGGATCTCCTGTCGCAGTCTGAGGAACAAAGAGTGAGCCTGTCTCTCAATAATAATAATAAAGTGTGTGATCTCCTGTCCCAGCCTGAGGAACAGTGAGCCTGTCTCTCAATACTAACAATAGTGATTTCCTGCCCCAGCAAGAGGAACAGACAGTGAGCCTGTATATCAATAATAATAATACAGTGTGTGATTTCCTGTCCCAGACTGGGAAACAGTAAGTCAGACTCTCAATAATTACAATACAGTGTGATCTACTGTCCCAGCCAGAGGAACAGACAGTGAGCCTGTATCTCAATAATAATAATACAGTGTGTGATCTCCTGTCCCAGCCTGGGGAACAGTAAGCCAGACCCTCAATAATAATAATACAGTGTGATCTACTGTCCCAGCCTGAGGAACAGACATCGAGCCTGTCTATCAATAAAAATAATACAGTGTGTGATCTCCTGTCGCAGCCTGAGGAACAGACAGTGAGCCTGTCTCTCAATAATAATAATACAGTGCGTGATCTCCTGTCGCAGCCTGGGAAACAGACAGTGAGCCTGTCTCTCAATAATAATAATACAGTGCGTGATTTCCTATCCCAGCCTGAAGAACAAACAGTGAGCCTATCTCTCAATAATAATACAATGTGTGAACTTATGTCCCAGTCTGTGGAACAGAAAGTGAGCCTATCTCTCAATAATAATGATATAGTGCGTGATCCACTGTCCCAGCCTGAGGAACAGACAGTCAACCCATCTCTCAATAATAATAATACAGTGTGTGATCTCCTGTCCCAGCCTGAAGAACAGACAGTGAGCCTGTCTCTCCATAATAATAATACAGTGTGTGATCTCTTTCCCATCATGAGGAACAGACAGTGAGCCTGTCTCTCAATAATAATAATACAGTGTGTGATTTCCTTTCCCAACCTGAGGAACTGACAGTGAGCCTGTTTCTCAATAATAATAATACAGTGTGTGATCTCCTGTCCCAGCCTGAGGAACAGTGAGCCTGTCTCTCAAATATAATAATATAGTGTGTGATCTCCTTTCTTAGCCTGAGGAACAGACAGTGAGCCTGTATCTCTATAATAATAATCAAGTGTGGGATCGCTTGCCGTAGTCTGAAGAACAAACAGTGACCCTGTCTCTCAATATTATTAGAACAGTGAGTGACCTCCTGTGCCAGCCTGAGGAAGAGACAGTTAGCCTGCCTCTCAATAATAATAATTCAGTGTGTGATCTCCAATCCAGGCCAGAGGAACAGTGAGCCTGTCTCTCAGTACTAATAATCCAGTGTGTGATCTCCTGTCCCAGCCTGGGGAACACTCAGTCTGTCTCTCATTACTGATAATACAGTGTCATCTCCTGTCCCAGCTTGAGGAACAGTGAGCTTGTCTCTCAATATTAATAATACATTGTGAGATCTCCTGTACTAGCCTGGTAAACACTGAGCCTGTCTCTCAATAATAACAGTACAGTGTGTGATCTCCTGTCCCAGCCTGAGGAACAGAGGGTGAACCTGTCTCTCAATAATAATAATACAGTGTGATCTACTGTCCCAGCCTGAGGAACAGTGAGCCTTTCTCTCAATTATATTAATACAGTGTGTCATCCCCTGTCCCAGCCTGAGGAACATTGAGCTTGTCTCTCAATAATAATAATAAATTATTGATCTCCTGTCCCTGCTTGAGGAACAGTGAGCTTGTATCTCAATAATAATAATACAGTGTGTGACCTCCTATCCCAGCCTGAAGAACGGACAGTGAGCCTGTCTCTCAGTAATAATAATACAGTGTGTGATCTCTTGTCCCAGCCTAAGGAACAGACAGTGAGCCTGTCTCTCAATAATAATAATAATGCAGTGTATGACCTCCTGTTACAGCCTGAGGAAGAGACAGTTATCCTGCCTCTCAATATTAATAATACAGTGTGTGACCTCCTGTCCTAGCCTGGGGAAAAGTGAGCCAGACTCTCAATAATAATAGTATAGAGTGATCTACTGTCCCAGCCTGAGGAACAGTGAGCCTGTCTCTCAATAATAATAATACAGTGTGTCATCCCCTGTCCCAGCCTGAGGAACAGCGAGCCTGTTTCTCAATAATAATAATACAATGTGTCATCTCCTTTCCCAGCGTGAGGAACAGTGAGCTTGTCTCTTAATAATAATAATACAGTGTGATCTCCTGTCCCAGCCTGAGGAACAGGTAGCCTTTCTCTCAATAATAATAATACAGTGTGTGATCTCCTGTCTTAGCCTGAGGAACAGACAGTGAACCTGTCTCTCAATAATAATAACCTTGTGTGGAATGTCCTGTCCCAGTCTGAGGAACAAACAGTGAGCATGTCTCTCAATAACAATAGAACAGTGTGCGATCTCCAGTCCCAGCAAGAGGAACAGTGAGCCTGTCTCTCAATAATAAAAATACAGTGTGTGATCTACTGTCCCAACCTGAGGAACAGACAGTGAGCCTGTCTTTCAATAATAATAATACAGTGTTTGATCTCATGTCCCAGCCAGGGGAACAGACAGTAAACCTGTTTCTCAATAATAGTAATCCAGTGTGTGATCTCCTCTCTTAGCCTGAGGAACAGACAGTGATCCTGTCTCTCAATAATGATAATCCAGTGTGGGATGTCCTGTCCCAGTCTGAGGAACAAAGAGTGAGCATGTCTCTCAATAATAATAGACCCGTGTGTGATCTCCAGTCCAAGCCAGAGAAACAGTGAGCCTGTCTCTCAATACTAATAATACAGTCTGTGATCTCCTGTCCCAGCCTGGGGAACACTGAGTCTGTCTCTCAATACTAATAATACAGTGTGTGATATCCTGCCCCAGCCTGAGGAACAGACAGTAAGCCTGTCTCTCAATAATAATAATACAGTGTGTGATTTCTTGTCCAGGCCTGAGGAACAGACTGTGAGCCTGTTTCTCAATAATAATAATACAGTGTGTGATCTCCTGTCCCAGCCTGAGGAAAAGTGAGGCTGTCTTTCAAAAATAATAAAATAGTGTGTGATCTCCTTTCTTAGACTGAGGACCAGACAGTGAGCCTGTATCTCAATAATAATAAAACAGTGTGTGATCTCCTGTCGTAGTGTGAGGAAAAAAACACTGAGCCTGTCTCTCAATAGTAATAGAACAGTGTGTAATCTCCAGTCCCAGCCTGAGGAACACTGAGCCTGTCTCTCAATAATAATAATACAGTGTGTGATTTTCTGCCCCAGCCAGAGGAACAGACAGTGAGCCTGTCTCTAAATAATAATAATAATAATAATAATAATAATAATAATAATAATAATAATAATAATACAGTGTGTAACCTCCTGTCCCACCCTGAGGAACAGTGAGCCTGTCTCTCAATAATAATAATAATACAGTGTTTCATCTCCTGTCCCAGCCTGAGGATCAATGAGCTTGTCTTTCATTAATAATAACATACTGTGATCTCCTGTCCCAGCCTGAGGAATAGTGAGTCTGTCTCTCAATAATAAAAATACAGTGTGTGATCTCCTGTCCCAGCCTGAGGAATAGACAGTGAGTCTGTCTCTCAATAATAATAATAATACAGTGTGAGACCTCCTGTCCCAGCCTGAGGAAGAGACAGTGACCCTGCCACTCAATAATAATAATATAGTGTGTTGTCTCCTGTCCCAGCCAGGGGAACAGACAGTAAAACTGTCTCTCAATAGTAATAATCCAGTGTGTGATCTCCTGTCTTAGCATGAGGAACAGACAGTGATCCTTTCTCTCAATAATAATAATCCAGTGTGGGATGTCCTGTCCCAGTCTGAGGAACAAACAGTGAGCATATCTCTCAATAATAATAGACCCGTGTGTGATCTCCAATCCAAGACAGAGGAACAGTGAGCCTGTCTCTCAGTACTAATAAGAGAGTTTGTGATCTCCTGTCCCATTCTGAGGAACAGACAGTGAGTCTGACTCTCAATAATAATAATATATTGTGTGAGGGATATATAAGTGTGGGATCTCCTGTTGTAGTGTGAGGAACAAACACTGAGCCAATCTCTCAATATTAATAGAACAGTGTGTAATCTCCAGTCCCAGCCTGAGGAACAAACAGTGAGCCTGTATCTCAGAAATAATACAGTGTGTGATCTCCTGTCCCAGCCTGGGGAACACTGAGCCTGTCTATCAGTACCAATAATACAGTGTGTGATTTCCTGCCCCAGCCAGAGGAACAGACAGTGAGCCGGTCTCTCAATAATAATAATAATAATAATAATAATAATAATAATACAGTGTTTGATCTGTTGTCTCAGCCTGAGGAACAGACAGTGACCCTGTCTCTCAATAATAATAATACAGTGTGTGACCTTCTGTCCCAGCCTGGGGAACAGTGAGCCAGACTCTCAATAATAATACAGTGTGTGATCTCCTGTCCCACCCTGAGGAACAGTGAGCCTGTATCCCAATAATAATAATACAGTGTTTCATCTCCTGTTCCAGCCTGAGGAACAGACAGTGAACCTGTCTCTCAATACTAATAATACAGTTTGTGATCTCCTGTCCCATTCTGAGGAACAGACAGTAAGTCTGACTCTAAATAATAATAATATATTGTGTGATTTCCTGTCCCAACCTGAGGAACTGACAGTGAGTCTGTCTCTCAATAATAATGTAACGCTTACGGCCGACAGGTACTGTGTAAGAGCCGGCGTACCAGAGCAGGTGACGTCACCGCCCTTCCCTGTGATAGCAGGACTACAGCTACTAGGCTGTAGAGAGATCTCTCTTTAGCTCACGGGGCTAGGTCGCTGCAGAGAGACGGGAAGTCCCGGGTTCGAGCCCCGGACGGTGTGGGGCCGACCTGATGCGGCAAGGGTGCCCGCCTGAGCCCCCGTTGCGTTACAATAATAATACAGACCAGACACTAAGCCTGTCTCTCAATAATAATAATACATTGTGTGATTTCCTGGCACAACCTGAGGAACAGACAGGAATGAGACAGTCTCTCAATAATTATAAAGCAAATTATGATCTCCTGTAACAGCCTAAGGAACAGTCAGGAAAGAGAAGGTCTCTCAATAATAATAATAATAAAGAGTGTGATCTCCTGTCCCAGCATGAGGAACAGACAGTGAGCCTGTCTCTCAATAATAATTCAGTGTGTGATCTTCTGTCCCAGTCTGGGGAACAGAAAGTGAGCCTGTCTCTCAGTAATAATAATATAGTGTGTGATCCCCTGTCACAGCATGGGGAACATACAGTCAGCCCGTCTCTCATTAATAATAATACAGTGTGTGATCTCCTGTCCCAACCAGAGGAACAGATAGGAGTGAGCCAGTTTCTCAATAATAATAAAGCAGATTATGATCTGCTGTCCCAGCCTAAGGAACAATCAGGAAAGAACAGGTCTCTCAATAATAATAATACAGTGTAACCTCCTGTCCCAGCCTGGGGAACAGTGAACCAGACTCTCAATAATAATAATAAAGAGTGTGATCTCCTGTCCCAGCATGAGGAACAGACAGTGAGCCTGTCTCTCAATAATAATTCAGTGTGTGATCTGTCCCAGTCTGGGGAATTCAAAGTGAGCCTGTCTCACAGTAATAATAATATAGTGTGTTATCCACTGTCCCAGCCTGAGGAACAGACAGTCAGCCCGTCTCTCAATAATAATAAGACAGTGTGTGATCTCCTGTCCCAACCTGAGGAACAGACAGGAGTGAGGCAGTCTCTCAATAATAATAAAGCAGATTATGATCTGCTGTCCCAGCCTAAGGAACAATCAGGAAAGAACAGGTCTCTCGATAATAATAATACAGTGTGTGATCTCCTATCCCAGCCTGAGGAACAGACAGTGAGCCTGTCTCTCAATTATAACAATACAGTGTGTGACCTCCTGTCCCAGCCTGGGAAACAGTGAGCCAGACTCTCAATTATAATACTACAGTGTGATCTACTGTCCCACCCTGAAGAAGAGACAGTGAGTTTGTCTGTCAATAATAATACAGTGTGATCTCCTGTCCCATCATTGACAGGAACAATGAGCCTGTCTCTCAATAATAATAACCTAGTGTGGAATGCCCTGTCCCAGTCTGAGGATCAAACCGTGAGCCTGTCTCTCAATAACAATAACCTAGTGTGGAATGCCCTGTCCCAGTCTGAGGATCAAACCTTGAGCATGTCTCTCAACAATAATAATACAGTGTGTGATCTCCTGTCCTAGCCTGAGGAACAGACAGTGAGCCTCTCTCTCAATAATAATAATACACTGTGTGATCCCCTGTCCCATCCTGAGGAACAGACAGTGAGCCTATCTCTCAATAATAATACAGTGTGTGATCTTCTGTCCAAGCCTGAGGAACAGTGAGCCTGTCAATCAATAATAATACAGTATGTGATGTCCTGTCTCAGCTTGAGGAACAGAGAGTAAGCCTGTCTCTCAATAATAATAATTCAGTGTGGGATCTCCTGTCTTAGCCTGAGGAACAAGCAGTGAGCCTGTCTCGAAATAATAATAATACAGTGTGGGATCTCCTGTCCCAGCCTGGGGAACAGTGAGCCATACTCTCAATAATATTAATAATAATAATACAGTGTGATCTACTGTCCCAGCCTGAGGAACAGACAGTGAGCTTGTCTCTCAAGAATAATACAGTGTGTGACCTCCTGTCCCAGACTGAGGAAAAGACAGTGAGTCTGTCTCTAAATAATAATAATACGGTGTGTCATCTCGTGTCCCTACCTGAGGAACAGTGAGTTTGTCTCTCAATAATAACAATACAGTGTGATCTCCTGTCCCAGCCTGGGGAACAGTGAGCCAGACTCTCAATAATAATAATTCAGTGTGATCTACTGTCCCAGCCTGAGGAACAGTGAGCCTCTCTCTCAGTAATAATAACACAGTGTGTGATCTCTTGCCCCAGCCTGGGGATCAGACAGTGAGCCTGTCTCTCAACAATAATAATACAGTGTGTGATCTCCTGTCCCAGCCTGAGGAACAGAGAGTGACCCTATCTCTCAGTAATAATAATACAGTGTGGGATCTCCTCTCCCAGCCTGAGGAACAGACAATGACCCCGTCTCTCAATAATAATAATACAGTGTGTGATCTCCTGTCCCAGTCTGAGGAACAGACAGTGAGCCTGTCTCTCAATAATAATAATAGAGTGTGTGATCTACTGTCCCAACCCAAACGAAGACAGAGTGAGCCTGTTTCTCAATAATAATAATACAGTGTGGGATCTCCTGTCCCAGCCTGAGGAACAGACAGTGAGTCTGTCTCTCAATAATAATAATACAGTGTGTGATCTCCTGTCCCAGCCTGAGGAACAGACTGTGAGACTGTCTCTCAATGATAAGACAGTTTGTGATCTTCTGTCCCAGTCTGGGGAACAGCTAGTGAGCCTGTCTCTCAATAATAATATAACAGTGTGTGATCTCCTGTACTAGCCTGGGGAACAGACAGTAAGCCTCTCTCAATAATAATAATCCAGTGTGGGATGTCCTGTCCTAGTCTGTGTAACAAACAATGAGCATGTCTCATAATAATAATACAGTGTGGGATCTCCTGTCCCAGCCTGGGGAACAGTGAGCCAGACTCTCAATAATAATACAGTGTGATCTTCTCTTCCAGCCTGGGGAAAAGACCATGAGCCTGTCTCACAATAATAATAATACAGTGTGTGATCTCTTGTCCCAGCCTGAGGAACAGACAGAGAGCTTGTCTCTCAATACTAATAATACAGTGTGTGATCTCCAGTCCCAGCCAGAGAAACAGACAGTGAGCTTGTATCTCAGTAATAATAATACAGTGTGTCATTTCCTGCCCCGGCCAGAGGAACAGACAGTGAGTCTGTCTCTTAATAATAATAATACAGTGTGTAATCTCCTTTCCCATCCTGGGAAACAGTGAGTCAGACTCTCAATAATAATAATACAGTGTGTGATCTTCTGTCCCAGCCTGAGGAACAGACAGTGAGCCTGTCTCTAAATAATAATAATATAGTGTGTGATCCTCTGTACCAGCCTGAGGAACAGACAGTGAGCCTGTCTCTCTATAATAATTATACACTGTGTGATCCACTGTCCCAGCCAGAGGAACAGACAATGACCCCGTCTCTCCATAATAATAATACAGTGTGGGATCTCCTGTCCCAGCCTGAGGAACAGTGAGCCTGTCAATCAATAATAGTACAGTATGTGGTGTCCTGTCTCAGCTTGAGGAACAGAGGGTAAGCCTGTCTCTCAATAATAATAATTCAGGGTGGGATCTCCTGTCCCAGCCTAAGGAACAAACAGTGAGCCTGTCTCGAAATAATAATAATACAGAGTGTGATCTCCTGTCCCAGCCTGGGGAACAGTGAGTCAGACTCTCAATAATTATAATACAGTGTGTGACCTCCTGTCCCAGACTGAGGAAAAGACAGTGAGTCAGTTTCTCAATAATAATAATACAGTGTGGGATCTCCTGTCCCAGCCTGGGGAACAGTGAGCCAGACTCTCAATAATAATAATACAGTGTGATCTACTGTCCCAGCCTGAGGAACAGACAGTGAGTCAGTTCTAAATAATAATAATACAGTGTGGGATCTCCTGTCCCAGCCTGGGGAACAGTGAGCCAGACTCTCAATAATAATAATACAGTGTGATCTACTGTCCCAGCCTGAGGAACAGACAGTGAGTTTGTCTCTCAATAATAATACAGTGAGATCTCCTGTCCCAGCCTGAGGAACAGTGAGCCTGTCTCTCAATAATAATAACCTAGTGCGGAATGTTCTGTCCCAGTCTGAGGAACAAACCGTGAGCATGTCTCTCAATAATAATAGAACAGTGTGTGATCTCCAGTCCCAGCCACAGGAACAGACAGTGACCTTGTATCTCAGTAATAATAATACAGTGTGTCATTTCCTGCCCCAGCCAGAGGAACAGATAGTGAGCCTGTCTCTCAACAATAATAATACAATGTGTGATTTCCTGTCCCAGCCTGAGGAACAGACAGTAAGCCTCTCTCTCAGTAATAGTAATACAGTGTGTGATCTACTGTCCCAGTCCAAACGAAGACACAGTGAGCCTGTTTCTCAATAATAATAATACAGTGTGATCTACTATCCCAGCCTGAGGAACAGACAGTGAGTTTGACTCTCAATAATAATACAGTGTGTGATCTCTTGTCCCAGCCTGGGGAACAGACAGTGATCCAGAGGTGCACTTCCTGTTCCTCACAGGAACTCAGAGGCTCACTGTCTGTTCCTCAGGCTGGGACAGAAGATCACACACTGTATTATTATTATTGAGAGTCTGACTCACTGTTTCCCAGGCTGGGACAGGAGATCACACATTGTATTATTATTATTGAGAGACGGGCTCATTGTCTGTTCCTCTGTCTCGGACAGAGGATCACACAGTGATAGATAGATACTTTATTGATCCCGTGAGGGAAATTGCAGTGCAACAGCAGCTTAACACACACAACACAGCCACAATGTAACGAATTATATAATAATAGTACAATACATACAATACAATACAAGAGTTACTCACAGTCCAGACGCACAAGAACAAACTAGAACAGAACAGTACACAGAAAATCATATCACACTCATATCACACATATGGATATAAATATAGATGTAACTGTAGATATAAATATAAATGTATTGCACAGGTCCCTGGCATATATTGCACAGAAAGTGGTTGTAAACGGGAAAAAGAAAAAGAAAAAGAAGAAGAAGAGAACAGATGTAGCAGTAGATGTGTAGATGCGTTTAATCCAGATACAGGTCACTGTCGATGTTGCCTCTGCCAAGACGCAAGGTGGATGCGTTGTACAGTCTTATGGCAGACGGCAAGAATGACCTCCTGTAGCGCTCCCTGTTGCACCGTGGATGAATCAGTCTATTGCTGAACGTGCTCTTCATTCCTGCAAGCCTGTCATAGAGGGGATGGGAGAAGTTGTCCATGATGGCCTCTAGTTTGGACATCATTCTCCTCTCAGCCACTACCTCCAAGGAGTCCAGGTCAGACCCAATGACAGAGCTTGCTCTCCTGATGAGCTTGTTCAGCCTTTTGGAATCTACTGCTCTAATCCCCGAGCCCCAGCACACCACTGCGTAGAAAATGGCACTCGCTACCACCGACTGATAGAACATGTGTAGCATCTTACTACACACATTGAAGGACCTGAGCCTCCTCAAGAAGTAGAGTCGGCTCTGTCCCTTCTTATAGATGGCCTCGGTGTTCTTAGACCATTCCAGTCTATCGTCGATGTGCACTCCCAGGTACTTGTACGAGTCCACCATCTCCACGCCACTCCCATGGATGTAGACAGGAGTAGGTTTGACCTTTTTCCTCCTGAAATCTACCACCAGTTCCTTTGTCTTTGTAACATTCAGTTCCAAGTGGTTTACCCCACACCACTCCACAAAGCTGCTGACCAGTCCTCTGTACTCCTCCTCCTGCTCACCCTTGATACATCCCACAATTGCAGAGTCATCTGAGAACTTCTGCAGGTGGCATGACTCTGAGTTGTACTTAAAGTCCGAAGTATAGAGGGTGAAGAGGAATGGAGAAAGAACTGTCCCTTGAGGTGCCCCTGTGTTACTCACTACCTGTTCAGACACACAGTTCTGAAGTCTCACAGACTGTGGTCTGCCTGTCAGGTAGTCAGTGATCCACGAGGTCGTGGAGGCATCGACTTGCATCTCTTCCAGCTTCCTCCTTAGAAGTAAGGGCTGGATGGTATTGAAGGCACTGGAGAAGTCGAAAAACATGATCCTTACAGTGTTGCCAGCCCTGTCCAGGTGTGAGTAGGCCCTTTGCAGCATGTAGATGATCGCATCCTCCACACCAACACTGGGCTGGTAGGCAAACTGTAGGGTGTCCAGTGATGAGCTGACCAGGGGTCTCAGGTGGGATAAGACCAGCCTTTCCAGTGTCTTCATGATGTGAGAAGTCAGTGCAACTGGTCTGTAGTCGTTGAGGACAGAGGGGCGCCCTTTCTTTGGTACCGGGACCAGGCATGATGTCTTCCAGAGCACCGGGACTCTTTCCAAGCGCAGGCTCAGGTTGAACAGTTGCTGGAGCACTCCGCTCAGCTGATCAGCACAGGCCCTCAGAACTCTGGGACAGATGTTATCTGGTCCTGCGGCCTTACCCTCGTGCAGCCTCTTCAGCTCCTTCTTCACCTGGTCAGTTGTGATGGTCAGCCTGGCCTGGGGGTTGGTGCTCATAGTGCTTTTAGTGCTGCAGGTGTTAATGGCGGAGGTGTTGGAGAGTGGCAGCTGTGGGGGATGGGTGGGTGAGTAGCCGTCGGGGGTTGTGGCTGTAGGCGGCCATGTTTGTGGGGGGATGGAGGAGGTATTGGGCAGTCGCAGCTGTGAAGGGTTAGGGAGCGTGTGGCTGTGGGGGGATGGGTGTTGCGCCACAGAGGACCCAGAATCAAACCTGTTAAAGAACTGGTTCAACTCGTTAAAGTGTATTACTATTATTGAGAGATAGGTCAACAGCACCGGGCGCGAGCTGCTGCAGCTCTGTCAAGGGCTGGGCCTGTACATCGTCAACGGCAGGACTAGAGGGGACTCTCTAGGCAGGTTCACCTACAGCTCAGCTCTGGGTAGCAGTGTGGTGGACTACGCCATCACCGACCTGGACCCCTCCTGTATCAGTGCCTTCACTGTCAGGCCACAAACTCCCCTGTCCGACCACAGCCAGATCACACTCTACATGAAGAGAGCACACCAGTACAGAGACACACTGACACAGCCCAGCCAGCTGTATGACCTCAACCAGGCATACAGATGGGACACAGACAGCCTAGACAGATACCAAACTGCACTGGGCCATGACGAAATTCAGACACTGATGGACACATTCCTAAACACTCCGTATCAAACCAACAAATTAGGCATCAACTTGGCCACACAAAAACTAAATCACCTATTCCACAAACTAGCATCAAAATCTAAGCTAAAAACAACTAAATCAAAAAACTACCAAAAAGCAAAAGAAAAGTGGTTTGATACGGAGTGCAAAAACATCAGAAATGCACTACGAAAAGTCTCAAATGAAAAACACAGACAACCACACAACACAGATCTGCGACTCAGGTACTGTGACATGGTAAAACTTTACAAACACATGCTGAAAAAGAAAAGAAACACATACATAGACAAACAACTTGCAGAAATTGAGGAGTCACTAAATCAGAACTGTTTCTAGGAGAAGTGGAACAACTTAAACAAATCAAAACCAGAAGAATTGGCCATCCAAAATGGAACAATCTGGCAAACATACTTTGAAAATCTCTATGAAAAGCTCCCAAATACAAATCAATCAGACCAAAACACCATTTATGAAAAACTCAAAATTTTGGAATTGGCTATCAAAGACAACCAAAACCCCTTAGACTCCCCAATCACTGAGCAGGAGCTACTGGACAAACTCCAGGCCCTCAGACCACGCAAAGCCTGTGGCCATGATGGTGTCATAAATGAGATGCTGAGACACAGCAGCCCAAAGTTGCAACAAGCCCTGCTCAAACTCTTCAATCTCATCATGACAGCTGGATGTTTCCTCGAGGCCTGGAACCAAGGACTGATCACGCCCATCTATAAGAGTGGAGATAGACTCGATCCCAACAACTACCGGGGCATCTGTGTGAACAGTAACCTGGGGAAGGTATTCTGCAGTATCCTAAATACACGAATACTGGCCTTCCTTACCGAACACAATGTCCTGAGTAAAAGTCAGATTGGCTTCTTGCCAGATCACCGCACATCTGATCACATTTACACCCTGCACACACTGATAGACAAACACGTCCACCAAAAACACAAAGGAAAAATTTTTGCCTGCTTTGTCGATTTCAAAAAAGCATTTGACTCGATTTGGCATGAGAGATTGTTTTATAAACTACTCCAAAGCGGCATAGGGGGCAAAGTGTACGACATAATTAAATCAATGTATTCAGAGAGCAAATGTGCAGTGAAAATTGGAAACAAAAGGACTAAATTCTTCACCCAAGGCCGCGGGGTGAGACAGGGCTGCAGCCTGAGCCCAACACTGTTCAATATCTATATCAACGAATTAGCAGGAATGTTGGAGCAGTCTGCAGCTCCTGGTCTCACACTACACGACACAGAAATCAAGTTCCTGCTCTACGCAGATGACCTGGTCCTGCTGTCGCCCACAGAACAGGGGCTGCAGCAGAACCTGGCACTGCTGGAGCAGTACTGTCAGGCCTGGGCACTGACAGTCAATCTGGACAAGACCAGAGTTATGGTTTTCCAGAAGAAAGCCAGACCCCAGGGAAACAGGTACAAATTCACACTGAACAACAACACATTGGAGCACACATCCAGCTACACATATCTCGGTCTCACCATCAGCTCTTCCAAGAGTTTTGACCTGGCAGTGAAGGCACTGAGGGAGAAGGCACTCAGGGCTTTCTACGCAATAAGAAGGAGGCTCTTCAACATCAACCCACCAACAAAGGCTCCAAATACTTGAAAGTGTAATCCAACCCATTGCCCTATACGGCAGTGAAGTGTGGGGTCCCCTCACAGACCAGGATTACACCCAATGGGACAAACACCCCACAGAAACTCTGCACATGGAGATCTGTAGAAACATCCTCCGTGTGCAGAGAAGAACTCCTAACAACGGGTGCAGGGCCGAATTAGGCCAGTACCCACTATTGATAAACATACAGAAAAGAATATTCAAGTATTGGCTACACCTAAAAAACAGTGACCAAAATTCCTACCACCACAAAGCCCTGCTGAGCCAAGAGCTGAGCCCAAAACAGAGCCCCCTGAGCCAGCTGGTCCTGAGGCTCACCGACCTGAGCCACACCGACACTAACCAGCCTCAGGACAGCACTGCTAGAGCACCACAACCCAGACTCAACCACATCACAGCACAGATCAAACAGCAATATCTCACACACTGGGACACACACACACAGACACAACATAAACTGGAATGTTACAGAACCTTAAACAGACAATACACACTAGCTGAATATTTGACCAAAATAAAAAATAACAAACAGAAACAGACCCTGACGAAGTACAGGCTCAGTGACCACAGCATGGCCATAGAAACTGGGCGACACAGGCAGACCTGGCTGCCCAAAGAGGACAGGCTGTGCTCCCACTGCCAGCGTGGAGAAACAGAGACAGAGGTGCACTTCCTACTGCACTGTGACAGATACTCTGGGATTAGAGAAACATTCTTCCCTAAATTCAGAAATCTAATCCCAGAGTTCCCACACCTGCCAGAATCACAACGGGTCCCAATCCTACTGGGAGAGGGAGGAGGGAACTCAGTTGAACTGGCAGCCCAGTATGTGATCTCCTGTCACACCCTGAGGAACAGTGAGTCTGTCTCCCAATAATGCTCCAGCCGCCTACAGAATATGTCAATATATTATAATATGTCTTTGTTGTAAATGTCTGTAATATGTCTGTAGACTTTATTTTACTTCTATTTTTGTTTTGTTTCATGTAAATATCATTACTTTCATTTGCTTTGGCAACACTGATTGCACCCATCGGTCATGCTAATAAAGCACCTTGAATTGAATTGAATTGAATTGAATTGAGAGGAGAGCGGAAAGTGCTTCCGGGTCTCGAGGAAGAAAGCAAGCACCGCGGGCAGGCCACGTGTACCTGCTCCCAACCAAGAGGCCAAGGAGGCAGAGAGAGAGGGAGAGAGAGAGAGAGAGCGGGAGCGGATAGCGCTTCCGAGTCTCAAGGTGGAAAGCAAGCACCGCGGGCAGGCCACGTGTACCTGCTCCCAGCCAAGAGGCCAAGGAGGCCAAGGAGGCAGAGAGAGAGAGGATAGCGCTTCCGAGTCTCGAGGAAGAAAGCAGGCACCGTGGGCAGGCCACGTATACCTACTCCCAGCCAAGAGGCCAAGGAGGCGGAGCAAAAGAAAGGGGGGGGGGGAGGGGAGAGGAGAGAGCAGAGAGAAAACGTTGCTGCCGGATCCCACCCAGCTCAGCTGCTGCTTGGCCTTAACCCCCTAGGCTCAACCTAGAGCGATACCAGCTCAAGCACTCTTCAGGATCTTCGATTGCCTTCTAGACCTTTGGAAAGACAAGAACTGCGGGCATGCCACTGCGAGGGGAGAACGCATGAACGCAGACCCCCACTACCAGAAATGATGCAGTCGAGATTCCCACATTTGGGGAATTCGCAGGGGTCAGCACAGCCGGAGTGCAATGGCCGAGCCTCGCCCTGGGTGAACCTCTTTCTTGATCAAGGTATCTCCCCTGCCAGGTAAGTATGAGCTGTACAAGTCCCTGCAAGCGGCCCGCACCCACAGCACAAATCGCGCAGCCTAGGCCAGCTCCTCGCCCCGCACGCCACCGCCTCCTGCTGGGCCCACTCTTTCGCACACTCACACGCCACCCTAACACTCAAAAGTGTGGGCAAAACGAGAAGACGAGCGCGCCGTTTCCTACACATCTGCAGTCGCCATTGCGCATTCGCAGCATGTCCCGGGATGCAATTCGGCCTCATTTGCATAACACCAGACCGGCAGATCGCTACGCAAGCTCGCGTCGTGCGCCTGCCACACACCGAACAAACACCAGAGCCTTTTCAGCAATTTCCAAAAAACGGGCCTGCTCGCCTGCCCACAAGGCTCCGTCTCTTACCCGCTCTCCAGAGCCTGCTGCCTTCTGTGCTGTTCTCTCGGCACCGCTGCAGCGCACACAACTCCTGCAGCGCGGGGAGAAAGTTTCCACGCTCCGCCGCAGGGAAGGCTCGCTCCATGCGCACACGTCCTTTCAATGCCAGTTCAACAAGTGCTCCGCATTAGCAGCGTCGGGGCTCCGGCGTGTCGCACCTCACCTCACCTCGCACAGCCCCCTCCTTGAATGTCTGGCGCTGGGCATGCCCCGCTCTCCTCCACCTTATCTTATCGCGTGTGACCACCGACAATGGCCACAACGCCTGGGAATGGCACCTGTAAAGTGTTAATTGGGGCACAGGAACAGCCCGTCTCGTCTCGGGGGCCGGCTTCAAAGACAATACAGCAAACACAGCGGGGCGGGGGAAGAAGACGACACGACACATGCAGGTACATTCAGCTCCGGCGGGAACGAGTCATTTGTCGGTCTTTTCAAGTGCTGGGAGCCGAGTAATCCTTCGCTTGTATCATTTCTCCCCGGTGACTAGATCTCACCCTGCGACTCTCGACTGGGCTCACCCACGGCAGCCCAGCAGGTGTGAGCCTAGCCGGCACCCGGATGGGAGATTCCCCCCGGAAAAGCTCAGGTTGCTGCTGCTCCTGCAAGAGGTGTGACTGGGACCAGTAGGGAGCGCTCACCCTGCGCTCTGTGTGGCTTTCTTATGCCCCAGCATCCTGAGGGCGACACTCTGCTGCACAAACAGGCGCCGTCCTTCGGGGGAGGCGTAAAACCGAGGTCCCGACCCTCCTTGGCCATTAAGAAATCCCAAGGCGTCTCTCAAAAAGAGACGCCGGGGGTGTCACTCTGGTGTTAGTGTTCCCCTTTACCAATCAGTCGGGGTCTCCTCCTAATCCCCGTCTCATATGTAACAATCAATGACGAGGTCCCCCTGTCCCGCGATATTGTACTTGTCTCCTGGCCGCTGGCTGGAGCCGTGAGATTTAGTACTTGCGCAAGAGACCGGGGGCAGAGCGCGAACGCGGTCCCCCGCCCCCCACAAAGTGTGCGCTCCAGGTTCCCTCTCGGGGCTCTGCAACACAGCGGAAAGGCAGCGAGAAGGAGCCTCCTGCTCTGACGCCGCAAGGCCACAAGAGGGCGGAGGCGCCGCGCGCCCGGCCGACGTGTTGGACTGGTGCGCTTTAGGTGCTGAAATAAACACGCGACAGCCCAGAAATGTTTTCAGAGTGCTGTGCACTGGAGGTTTTTGTCTTGTGAAGACTTGCCTTGTGCTCCTCCGTGCAGTTTGTTTGTCCTCCTCCAGTGCGGGACAAGCCAACACAAGGGAGCACATTCGCCAACATAAAGGCACGCAACGCGATTTGGAAAGAGGCTCCTTTCCAAAGAGTTGCACACGAACGATTCTTCAGTCCCGCTGGGGGGGCACGGAGCCCCAGCCACACACAGCTTCAAGTAGCGAGTCAGGCGGTGCTGATTTCGCTTGTGGCCCCACCACCCTGAACGTGCCCGATCTCATCTGATCTCAGAAGCTAAGCAGGGTTGGGCCTGGTTAGTACTTGGATGGGAGACCACCTGGGAATACCAGGTGCTGCAAGCTCTTGCTTTTTCGGCCAGCAGGAGTTGCCGTTGGTGCCGTAGGCTTTGGGGGGAAAACCTGGAGGATGGAAAGGTGATCTATAGCCTCATCTCTACAGATGTTTTGTTGCTATGGCATGTGTGTGACCCATATAAAAAAAAAACCCGCTTGTAAAACGAATATCGAAGCTGCCTCTAAATCTGCAAATGAAGATGAGTCGATAAACCACTTGTTTTTCATATAACTATATATATATTCATTTATTACTGATTTCATTCACTGAGCACGGATACAATAGAGGTACAGCCATTCACTGTTTGACATGTCTGCGCTGGTACAGAACCTAGCAATCAGAAAACGGGTGAAACTGTCTTTAGAATTAGCATACAGTACCGAGGCCCCCATGACCAAATAAAGGCTAACCTTGATAATCAGCCTAAATGATGCAGACTACAGCAAAACGACTGACTTTGAAAAGGGAATGAATGTCCGGAAGGAGTAGTGTAACCAGCTTGAAATGCTTCTCCGGACCTCTAACTAAAAGAAACCGGGAACCGGCAGTGGCATCGACTCCTTTCGAACTGGGATCCTATCGCAGCTCGTGGTGGCGTAACTCTTCCGTATCTGATATTGGACCAAGCACATCAGGGGAGAGCGCGAACGCAGTCCCCCACTACCAGAAATGATGCAGTCGAGATTCCCACATTTGGGGAATTCGCAGGGGTCAGCACAGCCGGAGTGCAATGGCCGAGCCTCGCCCTGGGTGAACCTCTTTCTTGATCAAGGTATCTCCCCTGCCAGGTAAGTACAGATGCAGCCATTCAAAGTGCGCGTTACAGACACGTACCGCAGGTGACGTCGCTCAGTATGACGCAAGATGACGCGGGGCACCGCAGTACGTGATTGGTTGACCGACAGGGGCACTCGTGGTCCGTTGGTCTGTCGTGGAAAGACAGTAAACGTCTTTGCTGTGCCCGTTGTAGGTATTGAATTTTACCACTGAAGGGAAATCTTAGTAGCTGAGCATAAAAAGAATAGGAGCATACTGCAACGCGTGTGAAGGCCATAAACGATATTAATTTTGGAACATAAACATACAGTGTATAGCTGGTCTTGGTACTTTAAAGAAAAAAATACACACCAGTATTCCATTTCTCCCTAAACATTTTAAGCTTCGAAGTCTTTAACTAACGCGATACCGGAGTCAACAAGCATACTTTTAGAATTTGATTAAAAGGGAATATAATATGGAATCGCGTATCTAAAGAATTTAATAACGGTATTCGCGTGCTGCGACAGGGCTGTGTAGGGCTGTTTCGCCTGCCTGTTCATGTGAGCTGTCTTGTAGACGTGACTACCAGCTGACAGGTTGTGTTTTCGAATCCAGCTGGTGCTGCACTTTTCTTTTAACAAACATTTCTTCGAAAAAATAGAATAGCGATATTATGGACAATCAATTGACTTTTATATTTCAAAATATCGCAACATGATCGATATTTGCGATATTTTGAACATATCTTCCCTTCTGACAGCGGTGCCTGCTTCTATTGTGTGTGTGTGTGCAACAGAGTAAATTTTTAATAGCGTTTTAAGCGAATAGGTAATTAGATTGCTCGTAAACCTAATCGCTTTTTCTACATAAACACAGCATGATTACTCTCTGAAAATGCTTTTCCTTTATTTTTAAAGTAGGCTCAGATTTCAACTATAGATCGTATTATTATAAACTTTCTTGGAAAAATGTATTTTATGTAAACCATGTTTGCTATTAATTCATTTAGGGCTAAAATACGTTCATTGTCTTCCAATCGAGTCGAGTTGACATTGGAAGCCTGCCACACCCGGACTGTTAAACCAACGCATTAGCACGTCAAAGCCCATTGAGGGTATTGAGCCAGTATTGGCTTTAGTATTCCCCCCCTCTCCCCTCAATTCAATTCAATTCAAGGTGTTTTATTTGCATGACAGATGGGTACAAGCAGTGTTGGGTATGTATATTGTAACGCTTACGGCAGACAGGCACTGTGTAACAGCCGGCGCACCAGAGCAGCGCACCGAGGGAGCGTCTGCATTTATAACTTGGTTTTTAAAATTAGTCAAGCAATATGAAGCATCTTCTTTTACTTTTGAGTCCCTTAAATACATTGAACACAGCTTTCTCACCACTTAAGATTGCTCTTGATACCATCCTTACACAAAGCAGAAGGGAGATTTTAGTGCCTGAGCATAAAAAGAATAGGAGCATACTGCAACGCGTGTGAAGTCCATAAACGATATTAATTTTGGAACTTAAACATTCAGTATATGGCTGGTCTCGGTACTTTAACGAAAACATACACACCAGTATTCCATTTCTCCCTAAACATTTTAAGCATCGAAGTCTTTAACTAACGCGATACCGGAGTCAACAAGCATACTTTTAGAATTTGATTAAAAGGGAATATAATATGGAATCGCGTATCTCAAGAAATTAATATGCAATAACTGAGTCAAGGGACTCAGAGGATCCAAGGCTAGACTGAGTATAATAGGCTTCGGGTTTCTATTGTGACATCTACTGTAAATTACAGAAATGTTAAAAGTAAACAAAATAAAGTAACTAAAATGTGGTCTGAAGTCACCCCTTTAGACACCCCTTTTACTTCACTGGTGTCAGATATGAAAGGCAATAGTCTCCCGTTCTGTCTGCTGTGTGTTGCAGCAGAGGGACTCCCTGCAGCCGAAAGGGGCAGAGTAACTTGCATGCCCTCTAGTACAGTTTACACATGCACGACTTTAAAAGCTAGCAAGACAGGTTTCGATTCACATTAGCTGGCGAGCCTTGTTAAAAAAACGAATGATAATGTAACATGCCACTGTTCATGAACAAAGTTATACTGAGATTTCCTAAGATACGCGATTAAAAAATAAATAAATAAAAATTTGAATCTCCTGCGGAACACATTCCATAAGAATCATTGGTTTTACAGTATATATCGCCTTTAAAGGTGGCTTCTCAAAACGCTTTACGGGATAAAAACAACCAGAACAGCAGCAACAACAATATTGTATTTCGTTGCACTTTGAAAACCAAGTAATAACTTAACTATACAGTACGTGCAAACGTTTCGTATGTTGCTGTCGTGAATGCCTGCGTACCCATAAGTATCTTATTTGCCTTGAGTCTGTCTACAGTATCTCTGTCCCACTACCCCCATCTCTCCCTCAATTCAATTCAAGGTGTTTTATTTGCATGACAGATGGGTACAATTCTTGTTGGGAATGTATACTTTGATATTTACACCCGGTGCGGCACCGAGGGAGCGTCTGCATTTATAACTTGGTTTTTAAAATTAGTCAAGCAATATGAAGCATCTTCTTTTACTTTTGAGTCCCTTAAATACATTGAACACAGCTTTCTCACCATCCTTACACAAAGCAGAAACTGTCCGATGACTCACAGTACAAGTGGAAAGATTACAGATTATAATCGTCTTTAATTTTGCCTGTGGAGTGTATCTTATTAAGCTCTAAATTGCATTTTGAGCGCGGTTTTTTACTTTTTTTTTAAATGCATTTTGGGCGCGGACAGCACATACAAGGGTTAATGAACTGCGCCAAGAAATTTAAAATAGTATTCTTTAGGTGTGAGGGTAGGAGTGGACCGCAGCAGGCATAATCAGCAAACCAGGAAAACAAAGAACAGGACAGGTGAGATGTGTATCCAGAAAGCGAGTGATCAGAAAAAGGAAATGGAAAACGCAGAAAAAGAAAACGCTTTACAGGATAAAAACAATAACAACAGTAGTGGCTGGGCAAACGATTTTTTTTATCGAAATACAAATTGAGATACTGTACTGTATATTGATGTGCATGAACAAAGGTATACTGCAATTTTCCTTAGATACGCGATTAATGCTTCGTAGGAGGAGGCGGTCTTTTCCTCTTGTCTAACAGTCTGTCCACAAACAAAACATTCCTGTTAGACAAAAGGAATTGAAAAAAAACAATTTTGTCAATGAAAACCGGTGTGTGTGTCTCTCCCTGCTGGATGTTCCTCTCACAAACTGCTGAATGAATAAAATAATTTTATTGAAAATGCGTTTGCGATTGTCTGGTATTTAATTTGGTCCCTTTTAACTGTTTTTCGATCTACTGTATTGCTTTGAGATGCCACTTTTAAAGGCGATATGTAAAATAAAGTTTTTTTTATTATTGTTATAGAGAAACATGATCAGATTTTCCCTGGTTCAGAAAAAAGATCTAAAGTGCTACACATAACTTTCTTAATTCGATGTATTTAAAGCAGTGAACTACTGTAGGTGTCACATAACATTCAGAAATACAATCACGTATTTGACAAATAAAAACGATTATAATCTAATCCTTCCACGTTTGATCCCAAAATCCCAAGAAATATAAATCTTGACGGGTAGAAAGCTATGCTGAAAGTTTATTAAGATGCTTAGAAGACAAAGATACTGTATCAATTTATGTTGCATTAGCCTGATTATGATTACAAAACACATATAATTAAACACGCGTTTGCGATTTAAATCAGAACACGATTTAAATCAATATCGATTCCATATTATATTAGCAGAAAAGCTTAAAACTACCACTTTTTCACACGCTATTTCACATGCTAGTTAAATACTTCGATGCTTAAAATCGTTAGGGAGAAATGGAATACCGGTGTGTATTTTTCCTTTAAAGTGCCGATTCCTGGAATCTGACTGGCTGACACCCCTCTGAAGTGGTTCCATAAAATCTGGTATACGGAAAAGAAAGCGTTGATAAATACAAGTGTCTTTTAATACACTCTTTGCTGTGCTCTTGAGGATCCTTGTGATGTTTTGAGCTCTAGTTGAATGATAAGTGTCGCATTTTAAATCATTTTCGTAGTTAGAAATTATGAAACGCCCTGTTAAAAGCTAGGAAGTTTTTATGCCCGTTGAAGTAAAACAAAATGCCTGACAAAGTATGGCTTGGACAGATTCCAAGTGTTTGTACAAATGTGCTAAAGAAATAATACTTTGACTATACAGCTTGTCTAAAGTCATCCATTATTAATACTATTAGTAATATCTTCAGTAAAGGCTTTGATGCATAAATATTTCTGATAAAGGTAGGTTGTGTACTTTTGTCCAACTGAGCAATCTTGCTTTCATAAAATATACCAACATTTTAATGACTGATGATTAACATGCTGTAATACACAGTTCAAAATTAAAGGCTCAAATGCTGTACATGAGAGGTTAAGCTCCCCCTGGCGGTTTTACAAGGCGACGCCGGATAGTTAACCACGTGACACCACGTTAACTGCGTCATACCGCGTGATACTGTGACACGCCCACCGGGATATGCCGCGAAATACCTCACGCATTTTGAATGGCTGCATCTGTATGAGCTGTACAAGTCCCTGCAAGCGGCCCGCACCCACAGCACAAATCGCGCAGCCTAGGCCAGCTCCTCGCCCCGCACGCCACCGCCTCCTGCTGGGCCCACTCTTTCGCACACTCACACGCCACCCTAACACTCAAAAGTGTGGGCAAAACGAGAAGACGAGCGCGCCGTTTCCTACACATCTGCAGTCGCCATTGCGCATTCGCAGCATGTCCCGGGACGCAATTCGGCCTCATTTGCATAACACCAGACCGGCAGATCGCTACGCAAGCTCGCGTCGTGCGCCTGCCACACACCGAACAAACACCAGAGCCTTTTCAGCAATTTCCAAAAAACGGGCCTGCTCGCCTGCCCACAAGGCTCCGTCTCTTACCCGCTCTCCAGAGCCTGCTGCCTTCTGTGCTGTTCTCTCGGCACCGCTGCAGCGCACACAACTCCTGCAGCGCGGGGAGAAAGTTTCCACGCTCCGCCGCAGGGAAGGCTCGCTCCGTGCGCACACGTCCTTTCAATGCCAGTTCAACAAGTGCTCCGCATTAGCAGCGTCGGGGCTCCGGCGTGTCGCACCTCACCTCACCTCGCACAGCCCCCTCCTTGAATGTCTGGCGCTGGGCATGCCCCGCTCTCCTCCACCTTATCTTATCGCGTGTGACCACCGACAATGGCCACAACGCCTGGGAATGGCACCTGTAAAGTGTTAATTGGGGCACAGGAACAGCCCGTCTCGTCTCGGGGGCCGGCTTCAAAGACAATACAGCAAACACAGCGGGGCGGGGGAAGAAGACGACACGACACATGCAGGTACATTCAGCTCCGGCGGGAACGAGTCATTTGTCGGTCTTTTCAAGTGCTGGGAGCCGAGTAATCCTTCGCTTGTATCATTTCTCCCCGGTGACTAGATCTCACCCTGCGACTCTCGACTGGGCTCACCCACGGCAGCCCAGCAGGTGTGAGCCTAGCCGGCACCCGGATGGGAGATTCCCCCCGGAAAAGCTCAGGTTGCTGCTGCTCCTGCAAGAGGTGTGACTGGGACCAGTAGGGAGCGCTCACCCTGCGCTCTGTGTGGCTTTCTTATGCCCCAGCATCCTGAGGGCGACACTCTGCTGCACAAACAGGCGCCGTCCTTCGGGGGAGGCGTAAAACCGAGGTCCCGACCCTCCTTGGCCATTAAGAAATCCCAAGGCGTCTCTCAAAAAGAGACGCCGGGGGTGTCACTCTGGTGTTAGTGTTCCCCTTTACCAATCAGTCGGGGTCTCCTCCTAATCCCCGTCTCATATGTAACAATCAATGACGAGGTCCCCCTGTCCCGCGATATTGTACTTGTCTCCTGGCCGCTGGCTGGCGCCGTGAGATTTAGTACTTGCGCAAGAGACCGGGGGCAGAGCGCGAACGCGGTCCCCCGCCCCCCACAAAGTGTGCGCTCCAGGTTCCCTCTCGGGGCTCTGCAACACAGCGGAAAGGCAGCGAGAAGGAGCCTCCTGCTCTGACGCCGCAAGGCCACAAGAGGGCGGAGGCGCCGCGCGCCCGGCCGACGTGTTGGACTGGTGCGCTTTAGGTGCTGAAATAAACACGCGACAGCCCAGAAATGTTTTCAGAGTGCTGTGCACTGGAGGTTTTTGTCTTGTGAAGACTTGCCTTGTGCTCCTCCGTGCAGTTTGTTTGTCCTCCTCCAGTGCGGGACAAGCCAACACAAGGGAGCACATTCGCCAACATAAAGGCACGCAACGCGATTTGGAAAGAGGCTCCTTTCCAAAGAGTTGCACACGAACGATTCTTCAGTCCCGCTGGGGGGGCACGGAGCCCCAGCCACACACAGCTTCAAGTAGCGAGTCAGGCGGTGCTGATTTCGCTTGTGGCCCCACCACCCTGAACGTGCCCGATCTCATCTGATCTCAGAAGCTAAGCAGGGTTGGGCCTGGTTAGTACTTGGATGGGAGACCACCTGGGAATACCAGGTGCTGCAAGCTCTTGCTTTTTCGGCCAGCAGGAGTTGCCGTTGGTGCCGTAGGCTTTGGGGGGAAAACCTGGAGGATGGAAAGGTGATCTATAGCCTCATCTCTACAGATGTTTTGTTGCTATGGCATGTGTGTGACCCATATAAAAAAAAAACCCGCTTGTAAAACGCATATCGAAGCTGCCTCTAAATCTGCAAATGAAGATGAGTCGATAAACCACTTGTTTTTCATATAACTATATATATATTCATTTATTACTGATTTCATTCACTGAGCACGGATACAATAGAGGTACAGCCATTCACTGTTTGACATGTCTGCGCTGGTACAGAACCTAGCAATCAGAAAACGGGTGAAACTGTCTTTAGAATTAGCATACAGTACCGAGGCCCCCATGACCAAATAAAGGCTAACCTTGATAATCAGCCTAAATGATGCAGACTACAGCAAAACGACTGACTTTGAAAAGGGAATGAATGTCCGGAAGGAGTAGTGTAACCAGCTTGAAATGCTTCTCCGGACCTCTAACTAAAAGAAACCGGGAACCGGCAGTGGCATCGGCTCCTTTCGAACTGGGATCCTATCGCAGCTCGTGGTGGCGTAACTCTTCCGTATCTGATATTGGACCAAGCACATCAGGGGAGAGTGTGAACGCAGTCCCCCACTACCAGAAATGATGCAGTCGAGATTCCCACATTTTTTTCTCTTATAAAATATACTTTAATCAGAAAAAAAACATCGCAAAAGTACACGTCTCACACATTAATTCTCCAAAAAACAACGGCGGAACGGCGGTGATTGTCCGTTATCAATCGTTGCAAGGGTGGGCGGATTTGCGCTATTATGAGAGTCCCTCCAAACCCTACCACTTGCTGTCAAACATTAATCCCTGTACAGGGTCCATAGTCCTTTCCAGCGCTCCTTTGCCGTGGGGAAACCCCATTTGGCAACGTCGCGCTTCATCCTCCTCCTGAGGTCCGCCAGGATCCTCTCCTCCAGCTCCCTCGCTCCCCACTCGATGTTGTGCCGGATGAGATTGTTCCTCGCGTCCCACAGGCCTTTCTTTGTGAGGGACAGCAGCAGCCACATCAGGAACTGCGTCCCCTTGTCCACTCTGGTAGGTGCCAGCCCCAGCAGAATGTACTGGTAACTGAGCACCGCACCCGTCTCCAGGAGTTGCATGGTGTTGTCCATTCTGCCCCACACCGCCTTGGCGAAGGGGCAGCTCCAGAACACGTGCTCCTGAGTCTCCTCGACGAAACACGTGTCCCAGGGGCAATGCGGATTCCTGGTATGCGAGTGTCTGTAGAGAACCTCTCAGGTGGCCAGTCTCTTGTGTACGGCCATCCAGTTGAGGTCCTTTAGTTGATTGTCCAGTTCTTTAGGCTGCGTCCTTTCCCAGACTTGTCTGGGAACTTGCAGCCTTTCGTCGGCAACCAGATGCCCCCTTACCTCTTTGTACAGAGCTCTGTGGTTGGTGCAGAGCTCCGGCTGTCTCGTGGCCTCGTACCTCCTGCTCCACTTGACAGCGTGGGTGTAGAACTTCGGTCGCCTCTCTGCCTTGGGCCCAGTGTTTGACCACTGGACCAAGTGCCTCATCGGGATGGAGAGCCACAGCCTGACAAAGTACTGGTACTTGTGGCCGATGGGCTCCCGCAGCGCCCGACAGAGGTTGCAGAAAAAGATGCAGTCGAGTTTCAGGGGGAAATGAGGGACATCTCGACCCCCTTCCTCGACCGGTTGACACATCCGGTTTCTCGTGATGTACTCGTACTTGCCGCCCCAGACGAAGCCGAAGATCATCCCATGCAGCGCTCGTCTGAGTCTGGCCGGCAGCGGGTATACCACCGCCAGGTAAACCAAAGCCGACAGGACGTCTGCTTTCAGCACCATCACTTTCCCTGTGTAGGACAGCGACCGCGTTTTCCACAGACCCAGCTTCGCGTTCACCTTGGATATCCTCTCAGTCCAGTTGTTGGTCTCGTTGTCCTGGCTCTGGAAGGAAACCCCCAGTATTCTGAGGGGCTCCGTGCAGAGCTCGAGACCCTCCGGCGCCGTCGTCCTGTGCTTCCAGGGCCCGAAGAACTTCAGTTTGCTCTTTCGGCGGTTGAGCTTCGATCCCGAGGCTCTGGAGTATTGCTCCATGACCTGCAGGGCCCTCCTCAACCCCCTGTCCGACCTCAGGAACAGCGTCGTGTCGTCGGCGTACTGGGAGATCTTCAGGGTTTCCCCCACGCCTCCCGGTATCTCCAGGCCGTCGATGACAGGGTCCCGTCTCACCGCCTCTGCTAAGGGCTCTGTGAAGAGAACATAGGTTTCCCCCAGGTTTCCGTTCACGTTCACTCTGCTGCCCACGTCAGAGTACAGAATCTGAATCCAGCGGCTGAAACTCTCTCCGAAACCGAAGCGTTCCAGCACCCTGAACAGATAGCTGTGGTTCACTCTGTCGAAGGCTTTCTCCTGGTCCAGGCTGACCACCATCATGGGCACGTTCCGGTCCTCGGCCCAGGCGATGGCGTCTCTGGTCAGCTGGAGGTTCCAGCTGACGGATCGCCCCTCCACCCCGCACGTCTGGTCGCTGTGGATGATGTGGGGGAGGGCGGTTCTCAGTCTGCCGGTCAGGAGCTTGGACAGGATCTTTACGTCCACGCAGAGCATCGTGATCGGCTTCCAGTTTTTGAGGTCGGCGGCGTCTCCTCCCTTGAAGAGCAGGGAGATGACGCCCTCCCTCATGGTGTCTCCGAGTTTCCCCTGGCGGAAGATCTCCTGCGCCACTTCCACCAGATCTGCCGCCAGGGTGTCCCAGAAGCAGGTGTAGAATTCGTTGGGGAGTCCGTCCGGCCCCGGCACCTTGCCATTCTCCATGGACAAGAGCGCCGCCTTCAGCTCCTCGGCTGTGATCGGACCCTCCAAGTCCTCCCTCACCTCCTCCGGTACTCGTGCCTTGAGCCCCTCCAGAAAAGCATCGCCTGCCTCCACCTCCGTCTGCTTTTCTGAAAAGAGCTCCTTGTAGAAAGCGGTGGCCGCTTCTACTTTGTCGCTCTCGTCCAGCATTTCCTCTCCATCTCCCCGTCTCAGGCTGTGGATCACCCTCTTTTTCTGGGCTCCTCGGACCTGATTGAAGAAATAGGAGGAACAGGTTTCATTATTCTCATAATGCTCCCTTTGTGCCTTGACCAGGAAAGCCTTGGCTTTCTCGGTGTGCAGTTTGCGGAGCCTCTCCTTCAGGTCCTGTGCCCGGGCTGAATTGAAGGCTCCTCCCCCTTTAGCCGAGCTGTACTCCTCCTCGAGTTGCCTCTGGAGTCGTGCAGCTTCCTTCCTCTCCCTGGCCGCCTTCCGTCTGCAGTACGTCTGCACCAGGGTTTCGGTCCTGTCCTTCACCGACTCCCACCATTCCACCACAGAGCTGTAGCCGTCCCTCAGGTCGACCCAGCTCGCGTAGTCTTTCCGGAACAGTGCCCTGAAGTCGTCTTCCTCCAGTATCTTCCTCCGAATGCCGGCAGGCTGGTGTTAGCCACCACCGTCAAGCGCTCGTGGTCGGAATACCACGCCGGGGACACCGTCTCCGACTCCAGGGAGCAGGTCGTGTGCAGGAAGATGTAGTCCAGGCGGCTGCACACTCCCCGGGAGTTCTTCCAGGTCGTTCCGGCGTCGTTAGGGCGGCACCGTCTGAAGCCGTCTACCAGGGAGAACTGCTTGAGTAGCGACTCCAGCTCTGCCGAGCTAGCGTCGCTCCCCTTCTCCCGGTCGACGTTGAAGTCCCCGCCGAGCACCACCTGTCTGTTGGTGGTGCAGCAGCTGGCCAGGTCAGCAAACACTTCCTTCCGGATGGAGGGTTCCGTCGGAGCGTAGACGTTAATCGCTCTCAACTTCTGCCCCCTCCAGTCGATGTCTGCAACCAGGATCCGGCTCTGCACCACCGAGAAGGAGGAAACCAGCTCCATCTCTGGGTTTCCGAGGAGGATTCCCACTCCGGAAGAGTGGACCCCTCCTACGCTCCAGCATGATTCTCCCTTCGTCCATTCCCTGGTGAATGTCAGCCTGTCGCTTTCATCCTTCAGGTGGACCTCCTGTAAGAAACAAACTGAGAAAGACTTTGAGGCCAGATCATGAAAGACTCCCCGTCTTTTCACTGGGTCTCTCAGCCCTCTCACGTTGGTTGTTAGGAAGGTGAGTTTCACAGTCATGATTAAACTAGTGAAAGTTAAACCTCCTCTCTGTACTTACAGTTGAAACTTGGGAGTCTACATCTGGGCACTGTTTAGCCTAGATGTAACTCCTCTCGTTCGGGTCCTGGGGGGAATATGCTGGGCTCCCTCCAGGTCTCGCTGGGGACTGAAATGTAAACATGCTGGACAGGTCCAGCCCTACCATCAGTCCGGGCTCCAGGGCAGCCTCGAAGTAATCCTCGTCTTCCTCAAGGATACTCTCCGCCACCGCTTCGGGAAGACTCCTTTCTTCACTTTTTCCGGGAGTTTCGGGAACCTCCAGTTTCTTCTGGGCCTCGGGGGAGGGGGGCTCCAATTCCTGGGCTTCCTCTTCCTGTTGTTGTTCCTGGGCCTTGGGGGAGGGGGTTCCGACTTCCTGTGCTGCCTCTTCCTGTTGCCCCTGGGCCTCGGGGGAGGGGTTTACCTCTTCCTGGGCTGCCTCCTCCTGTTGTCCGTGGGACTCGGGGGAGGGGGGTTCCGTTGTTACTTCCTGTCGTCCTTGGGCCTCGGGGGGGAGGGTTTCCATTTCCTGGGCTGCCTCCTCCGGTTGTTCCTGGGCCTCGAGGGAAGAAAGTTCCGTTTCCTCTAGGGCGAGGAAACGGTTTTCCCTTACCACTCTTTTTTTTGTCCTTCCGAAGGTGGGTCCACCCTGGGTCTCTTCTCCCGCTTTCGCTTTCCCTTTTTGCTGGGAGTTATCCAGGGCTCTTCCTCCGGTCGGCCATTTTGTCCTTCTTCCTGGCGGCCATCTTGTGGCACCGATGCGGCTGGGGGTGTGGCCTCGGCAGTTTCGGTCCTCAGCGGGGGAGGTGCGGGTTCTTTGTTCTCACCCCTCTCCCTTTGTCTGGAGACCGGTTTCTGCCTGCTGGCTTCCACCACCTGCGCAAACGAAGGTTTGCTTACCTTGCATTGGCGAAGGAGGTGTCCCTCGGCGCCGCATCCGTCGCACTTTTTGGCTGCCCGGCAGGTTTTTGCCAGGTGCCCGTCCTCATTGCAGTTGTGACATCTGACGATGTCACATGTGTTGGCTTTGTGGCCGGACTGTCTGCACTTGCTGCAAAAATCCGGCATCCTGGGGTAGTAAAGGTACCCCCTGTCGGCTCCGATGTTGAAGCGAGCCGGGGGGTGCTGGAAACCGTCGACGCCCTCTGGGTCCTCTTTCAGGAGGACTCGGTACTGGCGTTTGCCGTACCAGACGCCTTCGTCCCTGACCTCTGTTGGTTTTCCCACCACGGTTACATACCTCCCTAGGTACGCTGTTATCCGTTCTGTAGGTACATAGGGGTTGTATGTGCAAACCGTGATGGTCCTCTGGTTCGTCTTCCTCATAGGCTCCGGCCTGAAATCAGAGAAACCGTGGTGCTTACCTTTTTCCCTGATCAGTCTCGTTGCCTTTTCGTATGAGGCGTCCGTGGCCATGTAGGCTTCCATGTATCTCTCTGCCTTGTTGTCCTGGAGGCAGTAGAGATCTCCAGCCACCAACTGCAAGATCCCTCTCAGGAAAGTCATAAAGAAGGTCTTCGCAAGTCGGCATCGTCTCGGTCTTCTTGGTCCAGTGGAACCGGATCAGTGTCCTCTTGTCTGCCATCTCTGAGGGAGAAAAAAAAAGGGAAAAAAGGAGGGAAAGCGGGAGAGCAAAGGGAGCTAAAGAAGCGGCGAGGGAGCCCTGGCCTTTGTCCTTGGGGGCAGAGCCCAGAGAGGTGCAGGCGCAGGAGGAGAGAGAGAGAGGAGAGCGGAAAGTGCTTCCGGGTCTCGAGGAAGAAAGCAAGCACCGCGGGCAGGCCACGTGTACCTGCTCCCAGCCAAGAGGCCAAGGAGGCAGAGAGGAGAGAGCGAGAGAGAGAGGGAGCGGATAGCGCTTCCAAGTCTCGAGGAAGAAAGGAGGCACCGCGGGCAGGCCACGTATATCTACTCCCAGCCAAGAGGCCAAGGTGGCAAAGAGAGAGAGAGAGAGAGCGCGGATAGTGCTTCCGAGTCTCGAGGAAGAAAGCAAGCACCGCGGGCAGGCCACGTGTACCTACTCCCAGCCAAGAGGCCAAGGAGGCAGAGAGAGAGAGAGAGAGAGAGCGAGAGAGAGAGGGAGCGGATAGCGCTTCCGAGTCTCGAGGAAGAAAACAGGCACCGCGGGCAGGCCACGTATACCTACTCCCAGCCAAGAGACCAAGGAGGCGGAGCAAGAGAAAGGGGGAGGGGAGAAGAGAGGAGAGAGCAGAGAGAAAGAACGTTGCTGGCGGATCCCACCCTGCTCAGCTGCTGCTTGGCCTTAACCCCTTACGCTCAACCTAGAGCGATACCAGCTCAAGCACTCTTCAGGATCTTCGATCGCCTTCTAGACCTTTAGAAAGACAAGAACTGCGGGCATGCCACTTGAACTTGATCTTAGCCAAAAGGCCGGGAAGCGAGAGGAGAACGCACGAACGCAGTCCCCCACTACCAGAAATGATGCAGTCGAGAGTCCCACTTTTGGGAAATTCGCAGGGGTCAGCACAGCCAAAGTGCAATGGCCGAGCCTCGCCCTGGGTGAACCACCTTCTTGATCAAGGTATCACCCCTGCCAGGTAAGTATGAGCTGTACAAGCCCCTGCAAGCGGCCCGCACCCACAGCACAAATCGCGCAGCCTAGGCCAGCTCCTCGCCCCGCACACCACCGCCTCCTGCTGGGCCCACTCTTTCGCACACTCACACGCCACCCTAACACTCAAAAGTGTGGGCAAAACGAGAAAACGAGCGCGCCGTTTCCTACACATCTGCAGTCGCCATTGCGCATTCGCAGCATGTCCCGGGACGCAATTTGGCCTCATTTGCATAACACCAGACCGGCAGATCGCTACGCAAGCTCGCGTCGTGCGCCTGCCACACACCGAACAAACACCAGAGCCTTTTCAGCAATTTCCAAAAAACGGGCCTGCTCGCCTGCCCACAAGGCTCCGTCTCTTACCCGCTCTCCAGAGCCTGCTGCCTTCTGTGCTGTTCTCTCGGCACCGCTGCAGCGCACACAACTCCTGCAGCGCGGGGAGAAAGTTTCCACGCTCCGCCGCAGGGAAGGCTCGCTCCGTGCGCACACGTCCTTTCAATGCCAGTTCAACAAGTGCTCCGCATTAGCAGCGTCGGGGCTCCGGCGTGTCGCACCTCACCTCACCTCGCACAGCCCCCTCCTTGAATGTCTGGCGCTGGGCATGCCCCGCTCTCCTGCACCTTATCTTATCGCGTGTGACCACCGACAATGGCCACAACGCCTGGGAATGGCACCCGTAAAGTGTTCATTGGGGCACAGGAACAGCCCGTCTCGTCTCGGGGGCCGGCTTCAAAGACAATACAGCAAACACAGCGGGGCGGGGGAAGAAGACGACACGACACATGCAGGTACATTCAGCTCCAGCGGGAACGAGTCATTTGTCGGTCTTTTCAAGTGCTGGGAGCCGAGTAATCCTTCGCTTGTATCGTTTCTCCCCGGTGACTAGATCTCACCCTGCGACTCTCGACTGGGCTCACCCACGGCAGCCCAGCAGGTGTGAGCCTAGCCGGCACCCGGATGGGAGATTCCCCCCGGAAAAGCTCAGGTTGCTGCTGCTCCTGCAAGAGGTGTGACTGGGACCGGTAGGGAGCGCTCACCCTGCGCTCTGTGTGGCTTTCTTATGCCCCAGCATCCTGATGGCGACACTCTGCTGCACAAACAGGCGCCGTCCTTCAGGGGAGGCGTAAAACCGAGGTCCCGACCCTCCTTGGCCATTAAGAAATCCCAAGGCGTCTCTCAAAAAGAGACGCCGGGGGTGTCACTCTGGTGTTAGTGTTCCCCTTTACCAATCAGTCGGGGTCTCCTCCTAATCCCCGTCTCATATGTAACAATCAATGACGAGGCCCCCCTGTCCCGCGATATTGTACTTATCTCCTGGCCGCTGGCTGGCACCGTGAGATTTAGTACTTGCGCAAGAGACCGGGGGCAGAGCGCGAACGCGGTCCCCCGCCCCCACAAAGTGTGCGCTCCAGGTTCCCTCTCGGGGCTCTGCAACACAACGGAAAGGCAGCGAGAAGGAGCCTCTTGCTCTGACGCCGCAAGGCCACAAGAGGGCGGAGGCGCCGCGCGCCCGGCCGACGTGTTGGACTAGTGCGCTTCATGTGCTGAAATAAACACGCGGCAGCCCAGAAATGTTTTCAGAGTGCTGTGCACTGGAGGTTTTTGTCTTGTGAAGACTTGCCTTGTGCTCCTCCGTGCATTTTTTTTGTCCTCCTCCAGTGCGGGACAAGCCAACACAAGGGAGCACATTCGCCAACATAAAGGCACGCAACGCGATTTGGAAAGAGGCTCCTTTCCAAAGAGTTGCACACGAACGATTCTTCAGTCCCGCTCGGGGGGCACGGAGCCCCAGCCACACACAGCTTCAAGTAGCGAGTCAGGCGGTACCGCTTTCGCTTGCGGCCCCACCACCCTGAACGCGCCCGATCTCGTCTGATCTCGGAAGGTAAGCAGGGTCGGGCCTGGTTAGTACTTGGATGGGAGACTGCCTGGGAATACCAGGTGCTGCAAGCTCTTGCTCTCTCGGCCAGCAGGAGTTGCCGTTGGTGCCGTAGGCTTTGGGGGGAAAACCTGGAGGATGGAAAGGTGATCTATAGCCTCATCTCTACAGATGTTTTGTTGCTATGGCATGTGTGTGACCCATATACAAAAAAACCCGCTTGTAAAACGAATATCGAAGCTGCCTCTAAATCTGCAAATGAAGATGAGTCGATAAACCACTTGTTTTTCATATAACTATACATATATTCATTTATTACTGATTTCATTCACTGACCACGGATACAATAGAGGTACAGCCATTCACTGTTTGACATGTCTGCACTGGTACAGAACCTAGCAATCAGAAAACAGGTGAAACTGTCTTTAGAATTAGCATACAGTACCGAGGCCCCCATGACCAAATAAAGGCTAACCTTGATAATCAGCCTAAATGATGCAGACTACAGCAAAACGGCTGACTTTGAAAAGGGAATGAATGTCCGGAAGGAGTGTAACCTGCTTGAAATGCTTCTCCGGACCTCTAACTAAAAGAAACCGGGAACCGACAGTGGCATCGACTCCTTTCGAACTGGGATCCTATCGCAGCTCGTGGTGGCGTAACTCTTCCGTATGAGGAAGTCTGAGGAACAGTGAGCCTGTCTCTCAATAATAAAAATACAGTTTGTGATCTCCTATCCCAGCTTGAGGAACAGACCGTGAGACTGTCTCTCAATAATAATAATAATACAGTGTGAGATCTCCTGTCCCAGCCTGAGGAACAGACAGTAAACCTGTCTCTCAATAATAATAAACCAGTGTGTGATCTCCTGTCTTAGCCTGGGGAACACTGAGCCTGTCTCTCAATACTAATAATATAGTGTGTGATTTCCTGCCCCAGCTAGAGGAACAGACAGTGAGCCTGTCTCTCAAAGATATTAATAATACAGTGTGTGACCTCCTGTCCCAGCTTGGGGAACAATAAGCCAGACTCTCAGCAATTATGATACAGTGTGATCTACTGTCCCAGCCTGAGGAACAGTGAGTTTATCTGTCAATAATAATAATACAGTGTGATCCCCTGTCCCAGCATGAGGAAGAGTGAGCTTGTCTCTCAATAATAATAATACAGTATGATCTCCTGTCCCAGTCAGAGGAACAGTGAGCCTGTCTCTCAATAATAATAATACAGTGTGTGGATCTCCTGTCCCAGCCTGAGGAACAGACAGTGAGCCTGTCTCTCAATATTAATGATACAGTGTAATCTCCTGTCCCAGCCTGAGGAACAGTGAGCCTGTCTCTCAATAATAATAACCTAGTGTGGAATGTCCTGTCCCAGTGTGAGGAACAAACCGTGAGCATGTGTCTCAATAATAATAGAACAGTGCTTGATCTCCAGTCCCAGCCAGAGGAACAGTGAGCCAAACTCTCAATAATAATAATACAGTGTGATCTACTTTCCCAGCCTGAGGAACAGACAGCGAGCCTGTCTCTCAATAATAATAATAAAGTGTGTGACCTCCTGTCCCAGCTTGGGGAACAGTAAGCCAGACTCTCAACAATAATAATACAGTGTGATCTACTGTCCCAGCCTAAGGAACAGTGAGCTTGTCTCTCAATAATATTAATACAGTATGATCTCCTGTCCCAGCCTGAGGAACAGGCAGTGAACCTGTCTTTCAATAATAATAATAACACAGTGTGTGACTTCCTCTCCCAGCATGAGGAACAGACAGTGAGCCTGTCTCTCAATAAGAATAATAATAAAGTGTGTGACCTCCTGTCCCAGCCTGAGGAACAGCGAGCCTGTCTCTCAATAATAATAATACAGTGTGTCATCTCCTTTCCCAGAGTGAGGAACAGTGAGCTTGTCTCTTAATAATAATAATACAGTGTGATCTCCTGTCCCAGCCTGAGGAACAGGTAGCCTGTCTCTCAATAATAATAATAATACAGTGTGTGATCTCCTGTCTTAGCCTGAGGAACAGACAGTGAACCTGTCTCTAAATAATAATAACCTTGTGTGGAATGTCCTGTCCCAGTCTGAGGAACAAACAGTCAGCATGTCTCTCAATAACAATAGAACAGGGTGTGATCTCCAGTCCCAGCAAGAGGAACAAACAGTGAGCCTGTCTCTCAATAATAAAAATACAGTGTGTGATCTCCTATCCCAGCCTGAGGAACAGACAGTGAGCCTGTCTCTCAATAATAATAATAATACAGTGTGTGATCTGTTGTTCCAGCCTGAGGAAAAGACAGTGAGCCCGTCTCTCAATAATAATAATACAGTGTGTGACCTCCTGTCCCACCCTGGAGAACAGTGAGTTTATCAGTCAATAATAATAATACAGTGTGATCTCCTGTCCCACCCTGAGGAACAGTGAGCCTGTCTAATAATAAAAATAATACAGTGTGTGATCTCCTATCCCAGCCTGAGGAACAGACAGTAAGCCTATCTATCAAAGATAATAATAATACAGTGTGTGACCTCCTGTCCCAGCTTGGGGAACAATAAGCTAGACTCTCAGCAATTATAATACAGTGTGATCTACTGTCCCAGCCTGAGGAACAGTGAGCTTGTCTCTCAATAATAATAATACAGTATGATCTCTTGTCCCAGTCTGAGGAACAGTAAGCCTGTCTCTCAATAATAATAATACAGTGTGTGGATCTCCTGTCCCAGCCTGAGGAACAGACAGTGAGCCTGTCTCTCAATAATAATAATACAGTGTGTGACCTCCTGTCCCAGCCTGAGGAACAGTGAGCCTGTCCCTCAATAATAATAATACAGTGTGTCATCTCCTGTCCCAGCTTGAAGAACAGTGAGCTTCTCTCTCAATTATAATACAGTGTGATCTACTGTCCCAGCATGAGGAAGAGTGAGCTTGTCTCTCAATAATAATAATACAGTGTGTGGATCTCCTGTCCCAGCCTGAGGAACAGACAGTGAGCCTGTCTCTCAATAATAATAATACAGTGTGTGACCTCCTGTCCCAGCCTGAGGAACAGTGAGCCTGTCCCTCAATAATAATAATACAGTGTGTCATCTCCTGTCCCAGCTTGAAGAACAGTGAGCTTCTCTCTCAATAATAATACAGTGTGATCTCCTGTCCCAGCCTGAGGAACAGTGAACCTGTCTCTCAATAATAATAACCTTGTGTTGAATGTCCTGTCCCAGTCTGAGGAACAAACAGTGAGCATATCTCTCAATAACAGTAGAACAGTGTGTGATCTCCAGTCCCAGCAAGAGGAACAAACAGTGAGCCTGTCTCTCAATAATAAAAATACAGTGTGTGATCTCCTGTCCCAACCTGAGGAACAGACAGTGAGCCTGACTCTCAATAATAATAATACAGTGTGATGTCTCTTGTCCCAGCCTGAGGAACAGACAGTGAGGCTTTCTCTCAATAGTAATAATACAGTGTGATCTACTGTCCCAGCCTGCGGAACAGTGAGTTTATCTGTCAATAATAATAATACAGTCTGTGATCCCCTGTCCCAGCCTGAGGAACACACAGCGAGCCTGTATTTCAATAGTAATAACTCAGTGTGTGATCTCCTGTCCCAGCCTGAGGAACAGACAGCGAGCCTGTCTTTCAATAATAATAATACATTGTGTGATCTCCTGTCCCAACCTGAGGAACTGACAGTGAGCCTGTCTCTCAATAATAATAATACAGTGTGTGATCTCCTGTCCCAGCTTGAGGAACAGACAGTGAGCCTGTCTCTCAGAAATAATAATACAGTGTTTGATCTCCTGTTCCAGCCTGAGGAAGAGACAGTGAGCCTGCCTCTCAATAATAATAATACAGTGTGAGATCTCCTGTCCCAGCCTGGGGAACACACAGCGATCCTGTCTTTCAATAATAATAATTCAGTGTGTGATCTCCTGTCCCAGCCTGAGGAACAGAAAGTGATCCTGTCTCTCAATAATAGTAATCCAGTGTGGGATGTCCTGTCCCAGTGTGAGGAACAAGGAGTGAGCATGTCTCTCAATAATAATAAAACAGTGTGTGATCTCCGGTCCTAGCCAGAGGAAGAGACAGTGAGCCTGCCACTCAATAATAATAATACAGTGTGTGATCTCCTGTCCCAGGCAGGGGAACAGACAGTAAACCTGTCTCTCAATAATAATAATCCAGTTTGTGATCTCCTGTCCCAGCCTGAGGAACAGTGAGCTTGTCTCTCAATAATAATAATACATTGTGAGATCTCCTGTACTAGCCTGAGGAACAGACGGTGAACTTGTCTCTCAATAATAATAATACAGTGTGATCTACTGTAGCAGCCTGAGGAACAGTGAGCCTGTCACTCAATAATTATAATACAGTGTGTGACCTCCTGTCCCAGCCTGAGGAACAGTGAGCCTGTCTCTCAATATTAATAGAACAGTGTTTGATCTCCAGTCCCAGCCTGAGGAACAAACAGTGAGCCTCTCTCTCAATAATAATAATACAGTGTGTCATCCCCTGTCCCAGCCTGAGGAACAGTAACCTTGTCTCTCAATAATATTAATACAGTGTGTGATCTCCTATCCCAGCCTGAAGAACAGAGAGTGAGCCTGTCTCTCAGTAATAATAATACAGTGTGTCATCCCCTGTCCCAGCCTGAGGAACAGTAACCTTGTCTCTCAGTAATAATAATACAGTGTGTGATCTCCTGTCCCAGTCCAAAGGAAGAGACAGTGAGCCTGTCTCTCAATAATATTAATAAACTGTGTGATCTCCTGTCCAAGCCTGAGAAACAGACAATGAGCCTGTCTCTCAATAATAATACCGTGTGTGATCTTCTGTTTGAGTATGGGGAACAGAAAGTGAGCCTGTCTCTCAGTAATAATAATATAGTGTGTGATCCACTGTCACAGCCTGGGGAACAGTGAACCAGACTCTCAATAATAATAATACAGTGAGATCTCCTGTCCCAGCCAGAGGAACAGTGAGCCTGTCTCTCAATAATAAAAATACAGTTTGTGATCTCCTATCCCAGCCTGAGGAACAGACAGTGAGCCTGTCTCTCAATAATAATAATACAGTGTGAGACGTCCTGTCCCAGCCTGAGGAACAGACAGTAAACCTTTCTCTCAATAATAATAATCCAGTGTGTGATCTCCTGTCTTAGCCTGGGGAACACTGAGCCTGTCTCTCAATACTAATAATATATTGTGTGATTTCCTGCCCCAGCCAGTGGAACAGACAGAGAGCCTTTCTCTCAATAATAATAAAAATACAGTGTGTGATCTGTTGTCCCAGCCTGAGGAACAGACAGTGAGCCTGTCTCTCACAATAATACAGTGTGTCACCTCCTGTCCCAGCCTGAGGAACAGTGAGCCAGACTCTCAATAATCATAATACAGTTTGATCTACTGTCCCAGCCTCTGGAAGAGTGAGCCTATCTCTCAATAATAAAAATACAGTGTGTGATCTCCTATCCCAGCCAGGGGAACAGACAGTAAACCTGTCTCTCAATAATAATAATCCAATGTGGGATGTCCTGTCCCAGTCTGAGGAACAAACAGTGAGCATATGTCTCAATAGTAATAATACAGTGTGTGATCTCCTGTCCCATTCTGAGGAACAGACAGTGAGTCTGTCTCTAAATATTAATAATACAGAGTGTGATCTCTTGTCCCAGCCTAAGGAACAGACAGTGAGCCTGTCTCTCAATAATAATAATAATGCAGTGTGTGACCTCCTGTTACAGCATGAGGAAGAGACAGTTAGCCTGCCTCTCAATAATAATAATAATACAGTGTGTGACCTCCTGTCCCAGCCTGGGGAAAAGTGAGCCTGTGTCTCAATAATAATAATACAGTGTGTCATCCCCTGTCCCAGCCTGAGGAACAGTGACCTTGTCTCTCAATAATAATAATACAGTGTGTGACCTCCTATCCCAGCCTGAAGAACAGAGAGTGAGCCAGTCTCTCAGTAATAATAATACAGTGTGTGATCTCCTGTCCCAGTTCAAAGGAAGAGACAGTGAGCCTATCTCTCAATAATATTAATAAACTGCTTGATCTCCTGAACAAGCCTGAGAAACAGACAGTGAGACTCTCTCTCAATAATAATATTACAGAGTGTGATCTCCTGTCCCAGCATGAGGAACAGACAGTGAGCCTGTCTCTCAATAATAATACCGTGTGTGATCTTCTGTCTGAGTATGGGGAAAAGAAAGTGAGCCTGTCTCTCAGTAATAATAATATAGTGTGTGATCCACTGTCACAGCCTGGGGAACAGACAGTCAGCCCGTATCACAATAATAATAATCCAGTGTGTGATCTCCTGTCTTAGCCTGGGGAACACTGAGCCTGTCTCTCAATACTAATAATATATTGTGTGATTTCCTGCCCCAGCAAGAGGAACAAACAGTGAGCCTTTCTCTCAATAATAATAAAAAAACAGTGTGTGATCTGTTGTCCCAGCCTAAGGAACAGACAATGAGCCTTTCTCTCAATAATAATACAGTGTGTGATCTCCTGTCCCAGCCTGACGAACAGACAGTGAGCCTGCCATTCAATAATAATAATACAGTGTGTGATCTCCTATCCCAGCCTGAGGAACAGACAGTGAGCCTGTCTCTCAATAATAATAATACAGTGTGAGACCTCCTGTCCCAGCCTGAGGAACAAACAGTAAACCTGTCTCTCAATAATAATAATCCAGTGTGTGATCTCCTGTCTTAGCCTGAGGAACAGACAGTGATCCAGACTGTCAATAATAATAATCCAGTGTGGGATGACCTGTCCCAGTCTGAGGAGAAAACAGTGAGCATGTCTCTCAATAATAATAGACCAGTGTGTGATCTCCAATCCAAGCAAGAGGAACAGTGAGCCTGTCTCTCAATACTAATAATCCAATGTGTGATCTTCTGTTCTAACCTGGGGAACACTGAGTCTGTCTCTCAATACTAATAATACAGTGTGTGATCTCCTGTCCCAGCCTGGGAAACAGTGAGTCAGACTCTCAATAATTATAATACAGTGGGATCTACTGTCCCAGCCTGAGGAACTGTGAGCTTTTGAACTGGGAACTGTGAACTGGGAGGGGCTCCTTGAAAAAGTGAAAGGTCGTCTGGACCGCTGGCGCTGGCTGCTCCCCCAGATCTCCTACAGAGGCCGGGTTCAGATTGTCAACACCCTGGTGGCTTCGATGTTGTGGCATCGCTTGGTGTGTCTGGAGCCACCAGCCGGACTGGTCGAGGAGCTGCAGGCCACGCTCCTCCACTTCTTCTGGGACGGACTGCACTGGCTGCGTAGGGGCGTCCTCTATCTGCCCAGAGAGGAAGGAGGGCAAGGACTCATCGACATCCGGAGCCGGGTGGACGCCTTTCGCCTGCAGGCAGTGCAGAAACTGTTGTTCAGCCCGACCTCGCTGTCCTGGAGGGAGCTGACCTTCACCCTGCTGCGTCGAGCAGGACACCTCGGGCTCGACTGTGTGCTCTTCCTGATGGACACCAGCAGGGTTGACCTGTCTCCACTGCCGCCTTTCCAGCGCAGTCTCCTGGAGGCCTGGCGGCATCTGCGCGTGCAGAGGGAAGAGGAGCGGCCCAGTCTATACTGGACACTCAGAGAACCATTAATACACAATCTACGAATGGACATAGGACCGGGCCGCTCCTTGGACTTTACCAGCAGACTGGTCCACGCCAACATCACACAGCTCCACCACCTGCTGGACGTGGATCAGGGCTGCTGGCGCAGCGTGGATTGGGCATGTAACGCGCTGGGACTACACTCGCGGCGGTGTGTAGACAGGTTTCTCAGTCAGCTTCGCTCTGCTCTGCCTCTCCAGGAGATGCTGCTGATCCAGGGTCTGTTTGAGGATCATCGCATTCCAACCACACAGCCTCCTTTCCCTGGTCTGCTAGTGTCTCCTGTACTCAGTCCCGGACCGACGGGATCTCTCCTTGAGCCCCTTGCCTCAGAGGAGAGGTCTCTAGCTGGTGTTGGGGGGAAATGTCTGTACAGACTAGTTGTAACATCTAGGCACCAGGCCCAGCTGTCCGCGCTCCCTGACACTCCCTGGAGGGCTCGTCTGGGAGTGCCGGATGACGTCCGGCCTGCCTGGGGTAGCCTCTACAGATTTCCCCTCAACAAGAGGGCTGGTGATCTGCAATGGAGGGTCCTGCACACCATCCTGGGGGTCAACTCGTTTGTGTCGGTTCTGGACCCGGCGGTGTCTGACGCCTGTCCCTTCTGCGCTCAGAGGGAGACGGTGTTCCACTGCTACAGCGCCTGCCCCCGTCTGTCGCCCATGTTTGTCGTACTGATCCGGCTCTTCACCAACCTTGGCCTGGCCTTCAACAATGTTATTTTCGTGTTTGGGGTAGGTCATACAAAAAAACGGAAAACTCAGACCCTCCTCGCTAATTTTCTGCTGGGCCAGGCCAAACTCACCATCTACAGGACTCGGAAAAATAAGATCTCTGGTTCCGGGTCTGTAGACTTGGTAAGGATGTTCGAAGGGTTGGTGAAGAGCAGGATATCGTTAGAATTTTTGTTTTACAAATCGCATAATGACCTCAGAACATTTGAAAAGTTTTGGTGTTTTGGAAATATCCTGTGCAAGATCATAAATAATGAAAGAGTTTTATTCCAATTATGATTTTTTTTTCCCTCTTAATTCTTAAAATGGAGTTTTAAGACCCTTGATTAATACTATTGTTTTATTTTCTGTCAATAAAGTTTGATTGAACTCTCTCAATAATAATAATAATACAATGTGTGACCTCCTGCCCCAGCCTGAGGAACAGACTTTGAGAATGTACCTCAACAATAATATGAATAAACTGTGTGATCTCCTGTCCAGCCTGAGGAACAGACAGTGAGCCTGTCTCTCAATAATAATAATACAGTGTGAGACCTCCTGTCCCAGCCTGAGGAACAGACAGTGAGCCTGTCTCTCAATAATAATAATACAGTGTGTGATCTCCTATACTAGCTTGAGGAACAGACAGCTAGCCTTTCTCTCAATAATAATAATACAGTGTGTGACCTCCTGTCCCAGCTTGGGGAACAGTGAGCCAGACTCTCAATAATCATAATAGAGTGTGATCTACTGTCCCAACCTGAGGAACAGTGAGTTTACCTGTCAATAATAATAATACAGTGTGATCTCTTGTCCCAGCCTGAGGAACAGACAGTGAACCTGTTTCTCAATAATAATAATACAGTGTGTGACCTCCTGTTCCAGCCTGAGGAAGAGACAGTGAACCTGCATCTCAATAATAATACAGTGCGTGACCTCCTGTCCCAGCCTGAGGAAGAGACAGTGAACCTCTCTTTCAGTAATAATAATACAGTGTGTGATCTCCTGTCCCAGCCAGAGGAACAGACAGTGAGCCTGTCTCTCAATAATAATAATACAGTGTGATGTCTCCTGTCCCAACCTGAGGAACAGACAGGAGTGAGCCAGTCTCTCAATAATTATATAGCAAATTATGATCTCCTGTAACAGCCTAAGGAACAGTCAGGAAAGAGAAGGTCTCTCAATAATAATAATACAGTGTGTGATCTCCTGTCCCAGTCTGAGGAACAGACAGTGAGCCTGTTTCTCTATAATAATAATGCAGTGTGTGACTTCCTGTCTCAGCCTGAGGAACAGACAGTGAGCCTGTCTCTCAATTATAATAATACAGTGTGGGACCTCCTGTCCCAGCCTGAGGAACAGACATTGAGCCCGTCTCTCAATAATAATAATACAGTGTGTGATCTCCTGTCCCAACCTGAGGAACAGACAGGAGTGAGGCAGTCTCTCAATAATAATAAAGCAGATTATGATCTGCTGTCCCAGCCTAAGGAACAATCAGGAAAGATCAGGTCTCTCGATAATAATAATACAGTGTGTGATCTCCTATCCCAGCCTGAGGAAAAGACAGTGAGCCTGTCTCTCAATAATAATAATACAGTGTGTGATCTCCTGTCCCAGCCTGGGGAACAGTGAGCCAGACTCTCAATAATAATAATAATTCAGTGTGATCTACTGTCCCAGCCTGAGGAACAGACAGTGAGCCTATCTCTCAATAATAATACAGTGTGTGAACACCTGTCCCAGCCTGGGGAACAGACAGTGAGCCTGTCTCTCAATACTAATAATATAGTGTGTGATCTCCTGTCCCAGCCTGAGGAACAGACAGTGAACCTGTCTCTCAATAATAATAATAATACAATGTGTGACCTCCTGACCCAGCCTGAGGAACAGAGTTTGAGAATGTCTCTCAACAATAATATGAATAAACTGTGTGATCTCTTGTCCAGCCTGAGGAACAGACAGTGAGCCTGTCTCTCAATAATAATAATATAGTGTGTGACCTCCTGTCCCAGCCTGAGGAACAGTGAGCCTGTCTCTTAATTATAATAATACAGTGTGTGATCTCCTGTCCCAGCCTGAGGAACAGACATTGAGCCCGTCTCTCAATAATAATAATACAGTGTGTGATCTCCTGTCCCAACCTGAGGAACAGACAGGAGTGAGGCAGTCTCTCAATAATAATAAAGCAGATTATGATCTGCTGTCCCAGCCTAAGGAACAATCAGGAAAGAACAGGTCTCTCGATAATAATAATACAGTGTGTGATCTCCAATCCCAGCCTGAGGAACAGACAGTGAGCCTATCTCTCATTAATAATAATACAGTGTGTGACCTCCTGTCCCAGACTGAGGAAAAGACAGTGAGTCTGTCTCTAAATAATAATAATACAACGTGGGATCTCCTGTCCCAGCCTGGGGAACAGACAGTGAGTTTGTCTCTCAATAATAATAATACAGTGTGTGATCTCCTGTCCCAGCCTGGGGAACAGTGAGCCAGACTCTCAGTAATAATAATACTGTGTGATCTACTGTCCCAGCCTGAGAAACAGACAGTGAGCCTGTCTCTCAATAATAATACAGTGTGTGACCACCTGTCCCAGCCTGGGGAACAGACAGTGAGCCTGTCTCTCAATAATAATATTATAGGGTGTGACCTCCTGCCCCAGCCAGAGGAACAGACTTTGAGCATGTCTCTCAACAATAATATGAATAAACTGTGTGATCTCCTTTCCAGCCTGAGGAACAGACAGTGAGCCTGTCTCTCAATAATAATATTATAGTGTGTGACCTCCTGCCCCAGCCAGTGGAACAGACTTTGAGCATGTCTCTCAACAATAATATGAATAAACTGTGTGATCTCCTTTCCAGCCTGAGGAACAGACAGTGAGCCTGTCTCTCAATAATAATAATACAGTGTGATCTCCTGTCCCAGCCTAAGGAACAGACAGTGAGCCTGTCTCTCAATAATAATAATACAGTGTGTGATCTCCTATACTAGCCTGAGGAACAGACAGCTAGCCTTTCTCTCAATAATAATAATACAGTGTTTGACCTCCTGTCCCAGCTTGGGGAACAGTGAGCCAGACTCACAATAATCATAATAGAGTGTGATCTACTGTCCCAAGCTGAGGAACAGTGAGTTTATCTGTCAATAATAATAATACAGTATGATCTCCTGTCCCAGCCTGAGGAAGAGACAGTGAACCTGTCTCTCAATAATAATAATACAGTGTGTGACCTCCTGTCCCAGCCTGAGGAAGAGACAGTGAACCTCTCTTTCAGTAATAATAATACAGTGTTTGATCTCCTGTCCCAGCCCAAAAGAAGAGACAGTGAGCCTATCTCTCAATAATAATAATACAGTGTGTGATCTCCTGTCCCAGCCTGAGAAACAGACAGTGAGCCTGTCTCTCAATAATATTAATACAGTGTGTGACATCCTGTCCCAGCCTGAGGAACAGACAGTGAGCCTGTCTCTCAATAATAATAATACAGTGTGAGATATCCTGTCCCAACCTGAGGAACAGACAGTGAGCCCGTCTCTCAATAATAATAATACAGTGTGTGACCTCCTGTCCCAGCCTGAGGAAGAGACAGTGAACCTCTCTTTCAGTAGTAATAATACAGTGTTTGATCTCCTGTCCCAGCCCAAAAGATGAGACAGTGAGCCTATCTCTCAATAATAATTATACAGTGTGTGATCTCCTGTCCCAGCCTGAGGAACAGACAGTGAGCCTGTCTCTCAATTATAATAATACAGTGTGGGACCTCCTGTCCCAGCCTGAGGAACAGACAGTGAGCGTCTCACTCATTAATAATACGGTGTGTGATCTGTCCCAGTCTGGGGAATTCAAAGTGAGCCTGTCTCTCAGTAAAAATAATATAGTGTGTGATCCACTGTCCCAGCCTGAGGAACAGACAGTCAGCCCGTCTCTCAATAAAAATAATACAGTGTGTGATCTCCTGTCCCAACCTGAGGAACAGACAGGAGTGAGTTAGTCTCTCAATAATAATAAAGCAGATTATGATCTGCTGTCCCAGCCTAAGGAACAATCAGGAAAGAACAGGTCTCTCGATAATAATAATAAATGTGAGATCTCATATCCCAGCCTGAGGAACAGAGAGTGAGCCTGTCTCTTAATAATAATAATACAGTGTGATCTACTGTCCCAGCCTGAGGAACAGACATCGAGCCTGTCTATCAATAAAAATAATACAGTGTGTGATCTCCTGCCCCAGCCAGAGGAACAGACAGTGAGCCTGTCTCTCAATAATAATAATAATACAGTGTGTGATCTGTTGTCCCAGCCTGAGGAACAGACATTGACCCTGTCTCTCAATAATAATAATACAGTGTGTGACCTTCTGTCCCAGCCTGTGGAACAGTGAACCAGACTCTCAATAAAAATACAGTTAGTGATCTCCTATCCCAGCCTGAGGAACAGACAGTGAGCCTGTCTCTCAATAATACTGTAATATTACAGTGTGATACCTCCTGTCCCAGCCTGAGGAACAGACAGTAAACTTGTCTCTCAATAATAAAAATCCAGTGTGTGATCGCCAGTCTTAGTCTGGGGAACACTGAGCCTGTCTCTCAATACTAATAATATATTGTGTGATTTCCTGCCACAGCTAGAGAACACACAGTGAGCCTGTCTCTCAATAATAATAATAATAATAATAATAATAATAATAATAATAATAATAATACAGTGTGTGACCTCCTCTCCCAGCCTGGGAAACAGTGAGTCAGACTCTCAATAATTATAATACAGTGTGATCTACTGTCCCAGCCTGAGGAACAGTGAGCCTGTCTCTCAATAATAATAATACAGTATGTCATCTCCTGTCCCAGCCTGAGGAACAGTGAGCTTGTCTCTCAATAATAATAATACATCTTGTGATCTCCTGTACTAGCCTAGTAAACACTGAGCTTGTCTCTCAATAATAATAGTACAGGGTGTGATCTCCTGTCCCAGCCTGGGGAACAGTGAGCTAGACCATCAATAATAATAATACAATGTGATCTACTGTCTCAGCCTGAGGAACAGTGAGCCTGTCTCTCAATAATAATAATACAGTGTGTCATCCCCTGTCCCAGCCTGAGGAACAGTGAGCCTGTCTCTCAATAATAATAATACAGTGTGTGATCCCCTGTCCCAGCCAGAGGAACAGAGAGTGACCCTCTCTCTCAGTGCAGTGTTCATGTACTGGAGTGTCCAGTCAGTGTGTCTGTATTCACCCCTCTCTCTCTCTCTGTGTGTTTCTCGCGAGACTGAGTGAGTGAGTGGGCGGAGCTTCGGTGGGTTTGATCGTGTGGCGGTGTTTTCTTCACTGGGTTTGTGTTTTTCTGTCTTTTTTGGGGAAAAGCGGGGTTTATTTTCTCTTCATGGCCGGTTCTGGAGGCTCTGATCCTCCAGACCTCTCCTTTGAGAAACTAACTCGACGCCATGGTGTGAAAATCTCCCCTGCGGAGTTCTGTCCGCTTGAGAGGTGCGTTCTTGCGGTCGCGAGAGAGCAGGTAGTGACACCGACAGGGGAAAACGCGTCTCAAGCGCCAGCGAAAACTGTAGACACGGTGTGGGGAGGAAACGAATTATCATCTGAAAAAATAGATGATGGTTTTAAGACGCCGCGGAGAAAGCGCACGAAAAAATCTGTCCTCTCCGCGACGCGCCATCTGAAGAGGGGCTCGGGTGCGAATGACTTCAGCGATCAGGAGAGATGGCGCCTGAAGAGCCTATTAGGAAAGATCAGGGCAGGACCGCGGAACACACCTCAGCACGAATGAGTCCTGTCCCTCACGTCACATCACTATCCGTCTGCGTGCTACATGTCTGTTCGTGTTTTATGTTTTTTCTTTTTTTCTTTTCCGCAAACATGGGCGACATTAGGATAGGGAGTTTGAACACCAATGGGTGCAGGAGGGCTTTGAAGCGAGCTGCGGTGTTGGAGATTATCAAAGAAAAGAACCTGCAGGTGACTTTCCTGCAGGAGACCCACACCGACAGCTCCAACATCGTCGCCTGGCAGCGGGAGTGGCAGGGGGACATCGTGTACAGTCACGGGTCCCCTGTGAGCGCGGGGGTCGCGGTGCTGTTCTCTGTGGGGTTCAAGCCCCTCTCCATCGCCGTCCAGGAGGTGGTGAAGGGTCGCCTGCTACTCGTGCGAGTAGTTGTCGGGAAGAAAACCTTTGTTTTTATTAACGTTTACGCACCCACCGACGGCGGGGAGAGGGTCACCCTCTTCAGGGAGCTTGAGACTGCACTGGCGACCTGCCAGCCTGAAGACCTGGTCTTCCTGGGGGGGGATTTCAACTGCACAGAGAGCAGCACACTGGACAGGAATCACGCAGAGCCACATGGCCCATCGGCCAGGGAGCTGCGCAGGATCCTCGTCAAGTCTGACCTCACTGACATCTGGAGGAGATGTCATGGGGACACGAGGCAGTACACCTGGGCCCAGGTCAGGGGGAATACCCTCTCTCTGGCCAGGCTAGAACGACTTTACTGCCGTAAACATCATTAAAGCATCGTCAAGCAGTGCTCCATCTGCCCAGTGGGCCTGTCGGACCACTGTCTCACAGTCGCTGTGCCATCAGTGAGGTCCCGCAGTGCCTACTGGCACTTTAATACCCAGCTGCTTGACGATGCTCACTTCTGTGACTGCCTCGTGTTCTTCTGGCAGCAGTGGAGGAGTCAGAAAGCCCACTTTGTCTCCCTGAGGCAGTGGTGGGATATTGGTAAGGTGCAGATTCGCCAGTTCTGCCAGCAGTACACTGGAAGTGTCACGAGAGGTATCCGTGAGTCCATGAAAGCTCTGGAGAGAGACATTCTGGAGCTCCACCAGGCTCTGGAGTGTCGTGCAGACAGGAGGCTAATTGATGACCTCCACACCCAAAAAGAATCACTCATTGGCCTTCTGGACACAAAAGTACAAGGAGCTCTAATAAATTCTAGGGTTCAGAGTGCATCACAGGTAGACGCCCCGACTCGCTATTTCTTCAGCCTAGAGAAGAAACCGGGCAAGAGCCGGCAGATCCACTGCCTGCGCTCGGAGACAGGGCAGGAGCTGCACGAGGCCGGGCAGATCCAGGAGAGGACCGTGCAGTTCTACAAAGCGCTCTTCTCCAGCGAGGCTAGTGAGGACTCGGTCCGCACACGCAGGTTCCTTGAAGACCTTCCACAGGTCCCCGAAGAGGAGAGGGCAGGGCTGGAGAGGCCTCTCTCCCTGGAGGAGCTCTCCACCGCACTCAGTGGCTTGAGCAATGGCAAGACCCCTGGCCTCGATGGCCTGCCAGCCGAATTCTATCGTGCTTTCTGGGCTGTCCTGGGTCCTGACCTGCTCGATGTATATTTGGAAAGTCTGGAGCAGGGGGACCTGCCACTGAGTTGCAGGAGAGCTGTTGTCACCCTGCTGCCCAAGAAAGGGGACCTGTGTGACATTAAGAACTGGAGACCTGTTGCCCTGCTGTGTGTGGATTATAAAATCCTGTCCAAGGCTCTGGCCAACAGGCTGAAGGTGGTGCTGGGGTCTGTGGTGCACTCCAACCAATCGTACTGCATGCCCAGAAGGTCAATCTTTGATAACATTTTTCTGATTCGAGATGTTTTGGCCACCTCCAGACTATTGGATTTAGACACTGGTCTCATTTCGTTAGACCAGGAAAAGGCCTTCGATAGGGTTGAACATCAGTATTTGTGGAGGACCATGAGGTCCTTCGGGTTCAGCCCCGTCTTTGTTGCCATGATTCAGGTGCTGTACAGTGACATCTTCAGTGTGCTAAAGGTCAACGGAGGGCTGAGTGTTCCGTTTCCAGTGCGGAGGGGAGTCAGGCAGGGCTGTGCACTCTCAGGAATGCTCTACTCCCTTGCCATCGAGCCTCTGCTACATCAGCTGCGCCGGGTCATCAAGGGGCTGTCCATCCCGGGCTGCCCCGATTCCACTGTCAAGATCTCGGCGTACGCTGATGACATCATGGTTGTGGTCAGTGGAGAACAGGATGTCAGGGCGCTACAGACAACTTTGAGTGATTTCCAACGGCTATCATCAGCCAAAGTAAACTGGGCCAAGAGTAGCACCCTACTCCTGGGGGAGTGGAGCGAGATGGGTCCCCCAGTCTTGCCAGAGAGGCTCAGCTGGACCAGAGGGGGACTCAAATACCTGGGGGTGCACCTGGGCGATGAGGCCAGCGTGAAAAAGAACTGGGAGGGGCTCCTTGAAAAAGTGAAAGGTCGTCTGGACCGCTGGCGCTGGCTGCTCCCCCAGATCTCCTACAGAGGCCGGGTTCTGATTGTCAACACCCTGGTGGCTTCGATGTTGTGGCATCGCTTGGTGTGTCTGGAGCCACCAGCCGGACTGGTCGAGGAGCTGCAGGCCACGCTCCTCGACTTCTTCTGGGACGGACTGCACTGGCTGCGGAGGGGCGTCCTCTATCTGCCCAGAGAGGACGGAGGGCAAGGACTCATCGACATCCGGAGCCGGGTGGACGCCTTTCGCCTGCAGGCAGTGCAGAAGCTGCTGTTCGGCCCGGCCTCGCTGTCCTGGAGGGAGCTGACCTTCACCCTGCTGCGTCGAGCAGGACACCTCGGGCTCGACTGTGTGCTCTTCTTGATGGACACCAGCAGGGTTGACCTGTCTCCATTGCCGCCTTTCCAGCGCAGTCTCCTGGAGGCCTGGCGGCATCTGCACGTGCAGAAGGAAGAGGAGCGGCCCAGTCTATACTGGACACTCAGAGAACCTTTAATACACAATCTACGAATGGACATAGGACCGGGCCGCTCCTTGGACTTTACCAGCAGACTGGTCCACGCCAACATCACACAGCTCCACCACCTGCTGGACGTGGATCAGGGCTGCTGGCGCAGCGTGGATTGGGCATGTGACGCGCTGGGACTACACTCGCGGCGGTGTGTAGACAGGTTTCTCAGTCAGCTTCGCTCTGCTCTGCCTCTCGAGGAGATGCTGCTGATCCAGGGTCTGTTTGAGGATCATCGCATTCAAAACCACACAGCCTCCTTTCCCTGGTCTGCTAGTGTCTCCTGCGCTCAGTCCCGGACCGACGGGATCTCTCCTTGAGCCCCTTGCCTCAGAGGAGAGGTCTCTAGCTGGTGTTGGGGGGAAATGTCTGTACAGACTAGTCGTAACATCTAGGCACCAGGCCCAGCTGTCCGCGCTCCCTGACACTCCCTGGAGGGCTCGGCTGGGAGTGCCGGATGACGTCCGGCCTGCCTGGGGTAGCCTCTACAGATTTCCCCTCAACAAGAGGGCTGGTGATCTGCAATGGAGGGTCCTGCACACCATCCTGGGGGTCAACCCGTTTGTGTCGGTTCTGGACCCGGCGGTGTCTGACGTCTGTCCCTTCTGCGCTCAGAGGGAGACGGTGTTCCACTGCTACAGCGCCTGCCCCCGCCTGTCGCCCATGTTTGCCGTACTGATCCGGCTCTTCACCAACCTTGGCCTGGCCTTCAACAATGTTATTTTCGTGTTTGGGGTAGGTCATACAAAAAAACGGAAAACTCAGACCCTCCTCGCTAATTTTCTGCTGGGCCAGGCCAAACTCACAATCTACAGGACTCGGAAAAATAAGATCTCTGGTTCCGAGTCTGTAGACTTGGTGAGGATGTTCGAAGGGTTGGTGAAGAGCAGGATATCGTTAGAATTTTTGTTTTACAAATCGCATAATAACCTCAGAACATTTGAAAAGTTTTGGTGTTTTAGAAATATCCTGTGCAGGATCATAAATAATGAAAGAGTTTTATTCCAATTATGATTTTTTTTTTCCCTCTTAATTCTTAAAATGGAGTTTTAAGACCCTTGATTAATACTTTTGTTTTTTTTCTGTCAATAAAGTTTGATAGAAAAAAAAAAATAAACATACAGTGTGTGATCTCCTGTACCAGCCTGAGGAACAGACAGTGAGACTCTCTCTCAATAATAATAATAATAATAATAGAGTGTGTGACCTCCTCCCCCAGCCATAGGAAGAGACAGTGACCCTGCCACTCAATAATAATAATACAGTGTGTGATCTCCTGTCCCAGCCAGGGGAACAGACAGTAAACCTGTCTCTAAATAATAATAATCGAGTGTGTGATCTCCTGTCATAGCCTGAGGAACAGTGAGCTTGTCTCTCAATAATAATAATACAGTGTGACCTCCTGTCCCAGCCTGAGGAAGAGACAGTGAGCCTGTAACTCAATAATAATAATACAGTGTGTGATCTCCTATCCCAGCCAGGGGAACAGACAGTAAACCTGTCTCTCAATAATAATATCTAGTGTGGGATGTCCTGTCCCAGTTTGAGGAACAAACAGTGAGCATGTCTCATAATTATAATAGACCCGTGTGTGATCTCCAGTCCAAGCCAGTAGAACAGTGAGCCTGTCTCTCAATACTAATAATACAGTGTCTGATTTCTTGTCCAGGCCTGAGGAACAAACTGTGAGCCTGATTCTCAATAGTAATAATACAGTGTGTGATATCCTGCCCCAGCCTGAGGAACAGACAGTGAGCCTGTCTCTCAATAATAATAATACAGTGTGTGATTTCCTTTCCCAACCTGAGGAACTGACAGTGAGCCTGTTTCTCAATAATAATAATACAGTGTGTGATCTCCTGTCCCAGCCTGAGGAACAGTGAGCCTGTCTCTCAAATATAATAATATAGTGTGTGATCTCCTTTCTTAGCCTGAGGAACAGACAGTGAGCCTGTATCTCTATAATAATAACCAAGTGTGGGATCGCCTGCCGTAGTCTGAAGAACAAACAGTGAGCCTGTCTCTCAAAATTATTAGAACAGTGAGTGACCTCCTGTGCCAGCCTGAGGAAGAGACAGTTAGCCTGCCTCTCAATAATAATAATTCAGTGTGTGATCTCCAATCCAGGCCAGAGGAACAGTGAGCCTGTCTCTCAGTACTAATAATCCAGTGTGTGATCTCCTGTCCCAGCCTGGGGAACACTCATTCTGTCTCTCAATACTGATAATACAGTGTCATCTCCTGTCCCAGCTTGAGGAACAGTGAGCTTGTCTCTCAATATTAATAATACATTGTGAGATCTCCTGTACTAGCCTGGTAAACACTGAGCCTGTCTCTCAATAATAATAGTACAGTGTGTGATCTCCTGTCCAAGCCTGAGGAACAGACAGTGAACCTGTCTCTCAATAATAATAATAGAGAGTGTGATCTCCTGTCCCAGCCTGAGGAACAGACAGTGAGCCAGTCTCTCAATAATAATACCGCGTGTGATCTTCTGTCTGAGTATGGGGAACAGAAAGTGAGCCTGTCTCTCAGTAATAATAATATAGTTTGTGATCCACTGTCACAGCCTGGGGAACAGACAGTCAGTCCGTCTCTCAATAATAATAATACAGTGTGAAACCTCCTGTCCCAGCCTGAGGAACAGACAGTAAACCTGTCTCACAATAATAATAATCCAGTGTGTGATCTCCTGTCTTAGCCTGGGGAACACTGAGCCTGTCTCTCAATACTAATAATATAGTGTGTGATTTCCTGCCCAAGCTAGAGGAACAGACAGTGAGTCTGTCTCTCAATAACAATAATAATACAGTGTGTGATCTGTTGTCCCAGCCTGAGGAAAAGACCTCCTGTCCCAGCTTGGGGAACAGTAAGCCAGACTCTCAACAATTATAATACAGTGTGATCTACTGTCCCAGCCTAAGGAACAGTGAGCTTGTCTCTCAATAATATTAATATAGTATGATCTCCTGTCCCAGCCTGAGGAACAGTGAGCCTGTCTCTCAATAATAATAATACAATGTGTCATCTCCTTTCCCAGCCTGAGGAACAGTGAGCTTGTCTCTTAATAATAATAATACAGTGTGATCTCCTGTACCAGCCTGAGGAACAGGTAGCCTGTTTCTCAATAATAATAATACAGTGTGTGATCTCCTGTCTTAGCCTGAGGAACAGACAGTGAACCTGTCTCTCAATAATAATAACCTTGTGTGGAATGTCCTGTCCCAGTCTGAGGAACAAACAGTGAGCATGTCTCTCAATAATAAAAAATACAGTGTGTGATCTCCTGTCCCAACCTGAGAAACAGACAGTGAGCCTGTCTCTCAATAATAATAATACAGTGTGTGATCTCATGTCCCAGCCAGGGGAACAGACAGTAAACTTGTTTCTCAATAGTAGTAATCCAGTGTGTGATCTCCTATCTTTGCCTGAGGAACAGACAGTGATCCTGTCTCTCAATAATGATAATCCAGTATGGGATGTCCTGTCCCAGTCTGAGGAACAAAGAGTGAGCATGTCTCTCAATAATAACAGACCCGTGTGTGATCTCAGGTCCAAGCCAGAGAAACAGTGAGCCTGTCTCTCAATACTAATAATACAGTCTGTGATCTCCTGTCCCAGCCTGGGGAACACTGAGTCTGTCTCTCAATACTAATAATACAGCGTGTGATATCCTACCCCAGCCTGAGTAACAGTCAGTAAGCCTGTCGCTCAATAATAATAATACAGTGTGTGATTTCTTGTCCAGGCCTGACGAACAGACTGTGAGCCTGTTTCTCAATAATAATAATACAGTGTGTGATCTCCTTTCTTAGCCTGGAGAACAGTGAGTTCATCTGTCAATAATAATAATACAGTGTGATCTCATGTCCAAGCCTGAAAACAGTGAGCTTGTCTCTCAATTAAAATAATACAGTGTGATCTCCTGTCCCATTCTGAGGAACAGACAGTGAGTCTGACTCTCAATACTAATAATACAGTTTGTGATCTCCTGTCCCAGCATGAGGAACAGACAGTGAGCCTGTCTCTCAATAATAATAATACAGTGTGTGACCTCCTGTCCCAGCCTGGAGAACAGTGAGTTCATCTGTCAATAATAATAATACAGTGTGATCTCATGTCCAAGCCTGAAAACAGTGAGCTTGTCTCTCAATTAAAATAATACAGTGTGATCTCCTGTCCCACCCTGAGGAACAGTGAGCCTGTCTCTCAATAATAATAATACAGTGTGTGATCTCCTGTCCCAGCCTGAGGAACAGACAGTGAGCCTATCTCTCAAAGATAATAATAATACAGTGTGTGACCTCCTGTCCCAGCTTGGGGAACAATAAGCCAGACTCTCAGCAATTATAATACAGTGTGATCTACTGTCCCAGCCTGAGGAACAGTGAGCTTGTCTCTCAATAATAATAATACAGTATGATCTCTTGTCCCAGTCTGAGGAACAGTGAGCCTGTCTCTCAATAATAATAATACAGTGTGTGGATCTCCTGTCCCAGCCTGAGGAACAGACAGTAAGCCTGTCACTCAATAATAATAGTACAGTGTGTGACCTCTTGTCCCAGCCTGAGGAACAGTGAACCTGTCCCTCAATAATAATAATACAGTGTATCATCTCCTGTCCCAGCTTGAGGAACAGTGAGCTTCTCTATCAATAATAATACAGTGTGATCTCCTGTCCCAGCCTGAGGAACAGTGAGCCTGTCTCTCAATAATAATAACCTAGTGTGGAATGTCCTGTCCCAGTCTGAGGAACAAACCGTGAACATGTCTCTCAATAATAATAGAACAGTGTGTGATCTCCAGTCCCAGCCAGAGGAACAGACAGTGAGCTTCTATCTCAGTAATAATAATACAATGTGTCATTTCTTGCCCCAGCCTGAGGAACAGACAGTGAGCCTCTCTGTCAATAATAATAATACAGTGTGTGATCCCCTGTCCCAGCCAGAGGAACAGACAATGAGCCCGTCTCTCAATAATAATAATACAGTGTGTGATCTCCTGTCCCAGCCTGAGGAACAGTGAGCCTGTCAATCAATAATAATACAGTATGTGATGTCCTGTCTCAGCTTGAGGAACAGAGAGTAAGCCTGTCTCTCAATTATAATAATTCAGTGTTGGATCTCCTGTCCCAGCCTGGGGAACAGTGAGCCAGACTCTCAATAATATAAATAATAATAATACAGTGTGATCTACTGTCCCAGCCTGAGGAACAGACAGTGAGCTTGTCTCTCAATAATAATACAGTGTGTGACCACCTGTCCCAGACTGAGGAAAAGACAGTGAGTCTGTCTCTCAATAATTATAATACAGCGTGGGATCTCATGTTCCAGCCTGGGGAACAGTGAGCCAGACTCTCAATAATAATAATTCAGTGTGATCTACTGTCCCAGCCTGAGGAACAGACAGTGAGCCTCTCTCTCAGTAATAATAATACAGTGTGGGATCTCCTGTCCCAGCCAGAGGAACAGTGAGCCTGTCAATCAATAATAATATAGTATGTGATATCCTGTCTCAACTTGAGGAACAGAGAGTAAGCTTGTCTCTCAATAATAATAATTCAGTGTGGGATCTCCTGTCCCAGCCTGGGGAACAGTGAGCCAGACTCTCAATAATATTAATAATTAATAATACAGTGTGATCTACTGTCCCAGCCTGAGGAACAGACAGTGAGCCTGTCTCTCAATAATAATACAGTGTGTGACCACCTGTCCCAGACTGAGGAAAAGACAGTGAGTCTGTCTCTAAATAATTATAATACAGTGTGTGACCTCCTGTCCCAGACTGAGGAAAAGACAGTGAGTTTGTCTCTAAATAATAATAATACAGTGTGGGATCTCCTGTCCCAGCCTGGGGAACAGTGAGCCAGACTCTCAATACTAATAATACAGTGTGATCTACTGTCCCAGCCTAAGGAACAGACAGTGAGCCTGTCTCTCAATAATAATACAGTGTGTGACCACCTGTCCCAGCCTGGGGAACAGACAGTGAGCCTGTCTCTCAATAATAATACAGTGTGTGATCTCCTGTCCCAGCCTGAGGAACAGACTTTGAGCATGTCTCTCAACAATAATATGAATAAACTTTGTGATCTCCTGTCCAGCCTGAGGAACAGACAGTGAGCCTGTCTCTCAGTAATAATAATAATACAATGTGTGACCTCCTGCCCCAGCCTGAGGAACAGACTTTGAGCATGTCTCTCAACAATAATATGAATAAACTTTGTGATCTCCTGTCCAGCCTGAGGAACAGACAGTGAGCCTGTCTCTCAATAATAATAATAATATAGTGTGTGATCTCCTGTCCCAGCCTGGGGAACAGACAGTGAACCTGTCTCTCAATAATAATAATAATACAATGTGTGACCTCCTGCCCCAGCCTGAGGGCCATGCTTAGCCATGTTTTTAAAATTAAATTATAACGATTTCTGTGTTTGATAATGGTAGCAAAGCCTTCCTTAGCCTCAGTGCGTTGATATTTTTTATTAATCTAATATCAGGAATCTCACCATGTGCATGCTGGGCTGTGGAATATATGTATTTCTTTATGTACTGTAAAATCTAAATACCACCTCTTTCTGGTTACTTATCCTTTATTGTATAATCAGGGCCAAATAAAACTAAATCAGTGTCACCTGCTGGGTTCAAAACGCCTTCAGGGGACACCAAATAGGAGGCACTGGACTATAAATACCCATCCATGTTATAACACACTCACCAAGGGTTTTTTAGTTTAACTCTGAGCTTTGAGAGATTTAATACCTATGGTACCCATATTCACCCTTTATTTAAGGGAAGTACACATCCTAGACACACAGGAAACCCTCTCGCCCCAAGGGACGACCGGTACTTTGGATGGTCATGATTGAACTTGGCTTACAACAGACTTCTTTGGAAATGGTAATTCTTTCACATGGCTTGGCAAACTACCTGGCCCAGCTAAGACAGGTACTTTGGATGTTAATGCTTGAAACTAGACTTTTTTGGATATGGTAATTCTTTCAGGTGGCTTAGCAAGCTCCCTGCTCCAGCTAAGACAAGTACTTTGGATGTTAATGCTTGAAACTAGACATCTTTAGAAATGGTAATTCTTTCTGAGGGCTTGGGAAACTCTATTTCTTTGAATGCACCTGCACCGTTGAATATACTTTAAACCCATGCTTAGCCATGTTTTTAAAATTAAATTATAACGATTTCTGTGTTTGATAATGGTAGCAAAGGCTTCCTCCACCCACTGCTTTGCCAAAGGGGAGTGCTGTTTTCTGGGATGGGTAGAGTCTTTGCTCGGGGTAACTTTCTGCTGAGTGCAATATACCTTTCACTTTTCACCTGCAATCGAGACAGGAGGTACAGTAACTCTGAGACTTGACTAAGGTCCTGGATATTGAATCACCACTACGATCAAGAGGTAAGACTTTACATTTTTACTTTTAAATGCATTTGCTGATAACCTTTTAAAACTAATATGCAGTCAGGCAGATGCATCTTTATTCTTAAGCGTCTCTCAGTGCATTGATTTTGTTTTTACTAATCTAATATCAAGAATCTCATCATGTGCATGCTGAGGTGTGGACTATATCTTTGTGTTAAATGGTATTGTTTTGTATATTGTATAATTGAAATACAGCCTCTTTCTGGTTACAAGTATTGGCTTAGAAGACTTCTCCTTGCATTGTATAATCAGGGCCAGTTCAATGGGGCATTTCATTAATTGAGAGCTCTTTCTAGTAGAAAATGCAATAAGTTTTAGTAGTAAATTGCATTTGTTGGTTTTTAAGGAGTAAGAGTGCAGGGGGTTTAAACCTGCAATCCAGTGTGTTGAAGTATTTCACAACACTACCTCTAGCACATCTGGAAATAAATCCTCATAATGATTATTGCCCTGGGCATGTACCAAAAAATAAGTGAGCATATATATATATATCACTGTGTTGAAGTTAGAGATACAGAATAACTGCAAACACATCCTAAATACAGTGTTCCTGCACCTTTGAACTCATCCAGAATGTATCGTTTTTTGAAAGGGATTGCTGTCAGAATGCACAACTGAATCCCAAACAGAATCTCTAGTCAAATATGATCATTTGTGAAACAGGCAAATGAGTCTCTCAGGGGCCCATTGCTCATTTTCAGACACATGTATGCAATACTTTCACCATGCGTTGAGCAATAGGGATTAAAGATACCAGATGTAAGGTTTAAAAGTGATTCTGAGGTGCAACACATCAGCGATACAGGTAGGCATCTGAAATGCAGGGTTTGAGAGCCCTTCAGGGAACACCGTACCCTAAAGGTACCAGAAGTTCACTAGTGGACTTAGGTACTAATGCTTAGTACAAGCATTAAGTCACTGTCACCGCTGTTACAATGTGATTGCTACATATCTTCCATTGCTTTCATTACCTTTTACTTTTTAAAATGAACTCAAATTGTGTATAATGTAATAATTTAAGCAGAATAAAGTAGAAGTCATTCTGAGGTGCCACATGTGAGGGATACAGCTAGGCATCTGAAATGCAGGGTTTGAGAGCCCTTTCAGGAGCACTGCATCCATTGAGACAGACCCGTGCATGTTAAACAAATGACCATTTCTTTCAGCATTAGAGACTAAATATACTAAACGTATGATGCTAAAACGTTATTTTCACATATATTAATGTAATAAATGATTGCTTATGCTTTATAAACAAATCTAATTAAAATGAAAGATTAAGTTTTGTATTTATCTTGACCATAGAACATGATTTTCTTTGTATTTCAAGCCCACAAAGTGACCAAATGACGCACTACATGATATAAGGAAGATTATCACATGCATATCGGTATTATCTTTCTTATGAAAATGCATTCCTTTCATTACCTTTTACTTTTAAAATGAACTCAAATTGTGTAGAATGTAATAATTTAAGTAGAATAGATTCTAATAATATAATGATCCAGTGTGTTGCACTGGCCTGGTCAGCCGGGCCTGGGGGATGGTGCACATAGCACTTTCAGTGCTGGAGGTGTTAAAGGGGGAGGTGTTGGAGAGTGGCAGCTGTGGGGGATGGCTGGGTGAGTAGCTGTCAGGGGTTGTAGCTTTTCCTTTGCAGCTTGTCCTCTGGGGCCATGATTAAGAGGGACGGCCGGGGGCATTCGTATTGCATTCGTAAATTGCATTTGTTGGTTTTTAAGGAGTAAGAGTGCAGGGGGTTTAAACCTGCAATCCAGTGTGTTGAAGTATTTCACAACACTACCTCTAGCACATCTGGAAATAAATCCTCATAATGATTATTGCCCTGGGCATGTACCAAAAAATCAGTGAGCATATACAGTGCCTTGCGAAAGTATTCGGCCCCCTTGAACTTTTCAACCTTTTGCCACATTTCAGGCTTCAAACATAAAGATATAATTTTTTTATTTTATGTGAAGAATCACCAACAAGTGGGACACAATTGTGAAGTGGAATGAAATCTATTGGATTTTTGAAACTTTTTTAACTAATAAAAAAATGAAAAGTGGGGTGTGCAAAATTATTCGGCCCCTTTACTTTCAGTGCAGCAAACTCACTCCAGAAGTTCAGCGAGGATCTCTGAATGATCCAATGTTGTCCTAAATGACTGATGGTGATAAATAGAATCCACCTGTGTGTAATCAAGTCTCTGTATAAATGCACCTGCTCTGTGAGAGTCTCAAGGTTCTGTTGAAAGCGCAGAGAGCATCATGAAGACCAAGGAACACACCAGGCAGGTCCGTAATACTGTTGTGGAGAAGTTTAAAGCCGGATTTGGATACAAAAAGATTTCCCAAGCTTCAAACATCCCAAGGAGCACTGTGCAAGCGATCATCTTGAAATGGAAGGAGTATCAGACCACTGCAAATCTACCAAGACCTGGCCGTCCCTCTAAACTTTCAGCTCAGACAAGGAGAAGACTGATCAGAGATGCAGCCAAGAGGCCCATGATCACTCTGGATGAACTGCAGAGAACTACAGCTGAGGTGGGAGAGTCTGTCCATAGGACAACAATCAGTCTTACACTGCACAAATCTGGCCTTTATGGAAGAGTGGCAAGAAGAAACCCATTTCTCAAAGATATCCATAAAAAGTCTCGTCTAAAGTTTGCCACAAGCCACCTGGGAGACACCCCAAACATGTGGAAGAAGGTGGTCTGGTCAGATGAAACCAAAATCGAACTTTTTGGCCACAATGCAAAACGATATGTTTGGCGTAAAAGCAACACAGCTCATCACCCTCAACACACCATCCCCACTGTCAAACATGGTGGTGGCAGCATCATGGTTTGGGCCTGCTTTTCTTCAGCAGGGACAGGGAAGATGGTTACAATTGAGGGGAAGATGGATGCAGCCAAATACAGGACCATTCTGGATGAAAACCTGTTGGAGTCTGCAAAAGACCTGAGACTGGGACGGAGATTTATCTTCCAACAAGACAATGATCCCAAACATACAGCAAAATCTACAAAGGAATGGTTCACAAATAAACGTATCCAGGTGTTTGAATGGCCAAGTCAAAGTCCAGACCTGAATCCAATCGAGAATCTGTGGAAAGAGCTGAAAACTGCTGTTCACAAACGCTCTCCATCCAACCTCACTGAGCTCGAGCTGTTTTGCAAGGAAGAATGGGCAAGAATTTCAGTCTCTCGATGTGCAAAACTGATAGAGACATACCCCAAGCGACTTGCAGCTGTAATCGCAGCAAAAGGTGGCTCTACAAAGTATTAACGCAAGGGGGCCGAATAATTTTGCACGCCCCACTTTTCATTTTTTTATTAGTTAAAAAAGTTTAAAAAATCCAATAGATTTCGTTCCACTTCACAATTGTGTCCCACTTGTTGGTGATTCTTCACATAAAATAAAAAATTTATATCTTTATGTTTGAAGCCTGAAATGTGGCAAAAGGTTGAAAAGTTCAAGGGGGCCGAATACTTTCGCAAGGCACTGTATATATATATCACTGTGTTGAAGCTAGAGATACAGAATAACTGAAAACACATCCTAAATACAGTGTTCCTGCACCTTTGAACTCATCCAGAATGTATCGTTTTTTGAAAGGGATTGCTGTCAGAATGCACAACTGAATCCCAAACAGAATCTCTAGTCAAATATGATCATTTGTGAAACAGGCAAATGAGTCTCTCAGGGGCCCATTGCTCATTTTCAGACACATGTATGCAATACTTTTACCATGCGTTGAGCAATAGGGATTAAAGATACCAGATGTAAGGTTTAAAAGTGATTCTGAGGTGCAACACATCAGCGATACAGCTAGGCATCTGAAATGCGGGGTTTGAGAGCCCTTCAAGGAACACCGTACCCTAAAGGTACCAGAAGTTTACTAGTACAAGCATTAAGTCACTGTCACCCCTGTTACAATGTGATTGCTACATATCTTCCATTCCTTTCATTACCTTTTACTTTTTAAAATGAACTCAAATTGTGTATAATGTAATAATTTAAGTAGAATAAAGTAGAAGTCATTCTGAGGTGCCACATGTGAGGGATACAGCTAGGCATCTGAAATGCAGGGTTTGAGAGCCCTTTCAGGAGCACTGCATCCATTGAGACAGACCCGTGCATGTTAAACAAATGACCATTTCTTTCAGCATTAGAGACTAAATATACTAAACGTATGATGCTAAAACGTTATTTTCACATATATTAATGTAATAAATGATTGCTTATGCTTTATAAACAAATCTAATTAAAATAAAAGCTTAAGTTTTGTATTTATCTTGACCATAGAACATGATTTTCTTTGTATTTCAAGCCCACAAAGTGACCAAATGACGCACTACATGATATAAGGAAGATTATCACATGCATATCGGTATTATCTTTCTTATGAAAATGCATTCCTTTCATTACCTTTTACTTTTAAAATGAACTCAAATTGTGTAGAATGTAATAATTTAAGTAGAATAGATTCTAATAATATAATGATCCAGTGTGTTGCACTGGCCTGGTCAGCCGGGCCTGGGGGATGGTGCACATAGCACTTTCAGTGCTGGAGGTGTTAATGGGGGAGGTGTTGGAGAGTGGCAGCTGTGGGGGATGGCTGGGTGAGTAGCTGTCAGGGGTTGTAGCTTTTGCTTTGCAGCTTGTCCTCTGGGGCCATGATTAAGAGGGACGGCCGGGGGCATTCGTATTGCATTCGTAAATTGCATTTGTTGGTTTTTAAGGAGTAAGAGTGCAGGGGGTTTAAACCTGCAATCCAGTGTGTTGAAGTATTTCACAACACTACCTCTAGCACATCTGGAAATAAATCCTCATAATGATTATTGCCCTGGGCATGTACCAAAAAATCAGTGAGCATATATATATATATCACTGTGTTGAAGCTAGAGATACAGAATAACTGAAAACACATCCTAAATACAGTGTTCCTGCACCTTTGAACTCATCCAGAATGTATCGTTTTTTGAAAGGGATTGCTGTCAGAATGCACAACTGAATCCCAAACAGAATCTCTAGTCAAATATGATCATTTGTGAAACAGGCAAATGAGTCTCTCAGGGGCCCATTGCTCATTTTCAGACACATGTATGCAATACTTTTACCATGCGTTGAGCAATAGGGATTAAAGATACCAGATGTAAGGTTTAAAAGTGATTCTGAGGTGCAACACATCAGCGATACAGCTAACCTTGATAATCAGCCTAAATGATGCAGACTACAGCAAAACGACTGACTTTGAAAAGGGAATGAATGTCCGGAAGTAGTGTAACCAGCTTGAAATGCTTCTCTGGACCTCTAACTAAAAGAAACCGGGAACCGGCAGTGGCATCGACTCCTTTCGAACTGGGATCCTATTGCAGCTCGTGGTGGTGTAACTCTTCCGTATCTGATACTGGACCAAGCACATCAGGGGAGAGCGCGAACGCAGTCCCCCACTACCAGAAATGATGCAGTCGAGATTCCCACATTTTTTTTATTGAAAATGCAATCAATCAAATATAAAATGCAGTATCCAGAAAACAAACCATCAATGTAATCCAAAAATAAAACACACCCAAACCAATTCACAGCAAACACCCATATACATACACATCGTATTTCCATAAACCCGCCCCTTATGCAAAACAACCCTCCCATTTCCCAAAAAACATGACAATCCATCAATAACCATCAATTCAAAAACAGAAATTACAAGAAAAATTAACCGTCGCATTCGTACCCCAAAGCTTCATCGAAATCTTTCTCACACCGTTCACACTCCCCCAAGGACTGTCCTAACATACGGATACCAGTAACAAATCTATCTTTAAGCATATTTTTTTTTCTTATAAAATATACTTTAATCAGAAAAAAAAACATCGCAAAAGTAATACATCTCACACAGTAACTCTCCGAAAAACGACGGCGGAACGGCGGTGATTGTCCGTTATCAATCGTTGCAAGGGTGGGCGGATTTGCGCTATTGTGAGAGTCCCTCCAAACCCTACCACTTGCTGTTAATCCTTAGTCCCTGTACAGGGTCCATAGTCCTTTCCAGCGCTCCTTTGCCGTAGGGAAACCCCATTTGGCAATGTCGCGCTTCATCCTCCTCCTGAGGTCCGCCAGGATCCTCTCCTCCAGCTCCCTCGCTCCCCACTTGATGTTGTGCCGGATGAGATTGTTCCTCGCGTCCCACAGGCCTTTCTTTGTGAGGGACAGCAGCAGCCACATCAGGAACTGCATCCCCTTGTCTATTCCGGTAGGTGCCAGCCCCAGCAGAATGTACTGGTAACTGAGCACCGCGCCCGTTCCCAGGAGTTGCATTATGTTGTCCATTCTGCCCCACACCGCCTTAGCGAAGGGACAGCTCCAGAACACGTGCTCCTGAGTCTCCTCGGCGAAACACGTGTCCCGGGGGCAATGCGGATTCCTGGAAATCGAGTGTCTGTAGAGGACCTCTCTGGTAGCCAGTCTCTTGTGTACGGCCATCCAGTTGAGGTCCTTCAGTTGATTGTCCAGTTCTTTCGGCTGCGTCCTTTCCCAGACTTGTCTGGGAACTCGCAGCCTTTCGTCGGCGACCAGATGCCCCCTCACCTCTTTGTACAGACATCTGTGGTTGGTGCAGAGCTCCGGCTGTCTCGTGGCCTCGTACCTCCTGCTCCACTTGACAGCGTGGGTGTAGAACTCCGGTCGCCTCTCTGCCTTGGGCCCAGTGTTTGACCACTGGACCAATTGCCTCATTGGGATGGAGAGCCACAGCCTGACAAAGTACTGGTACTTGTGGCCGATGGGCTCCCGCAGTGCCCGACAGAGGTTGCAGTAGAAGATGCAGTCGAGTTTCAGGGGGAAATGTGGGACATCTCGACCCCCTTCCTCGACCGGCTGACACATCCGGTTCCTTGTGATGCTCTCGTACCTGCCGCCCCAGACGAAGCCGAAGATCATCCCTTGCAGCGCTCGTCTGAGTCTGGCCGGCAGCGGGTACACCACAGCCAGGTAAACCAAAGCCGGCAGGACGTCTGCATTCAACACCATCACTTTCCCTGTATAGGACAGCGACCGCGTTTTCCACAGACCCAGCTTCGCGTTCACCTTGGCGATCCTCTCCGTCCAGATGTTGGTCTCGTTGTCCTGGCTCTGGAAGGAAACCCCCAGTGTTCTGAGGGGCTCCGTGCAGAGCTCGAGACCCTCCGGCGCCGTCGTCCTGTGCTTCCAGGGCCCGAAGAACTTCAGTTTGCTCTTTCGGCGGTTGAGCTTCGACCCCGAGGCTCTGGAGTATTGCTCCATGACCTGCAGGGCCCTCCTCAACCCCCTGTCCGACCTCAGGAACAGCGTCGTGTCGTCGGCGTACTGGGAGATCTTCAGGGTTTCCCCCGCGCCTCCCGGTATCTCCAGGCCGTCGATGACAGGGTCCCGTCTCACCGCCTCTGCTAAGGGCTCTGTGAAGAGAACATAGAGAAGGGGTGAAAGGGGGCAGCCCTGTCGTACTCCGGATTCCTGGGGAATGAAATCCCCCAGGTTTCCGTTCACGTTCACTCTGCTGCCCACGTCAGAGTACAGAATCTGAATCCAGCGGCTGAAACTCTCTCCGAAACCGAAGCGTTCCAGCACCCTGAACAGATAGCTGTGGTTCACTCTGTCGAAGGCTTTCTCCTGGTCCAGGCTGACCACCATCATGGGCACGTTCCGGTCCTCGGCCCAGGCGATGGCGTCTCTGGTCAGCTGGAGGTTCCAGCTGACGGATCGCCCCTCCACCCCACACGTCTGGTCGCTGTGGATGATGTGGGGGAGGGCGGTTCTCAGTCTGCCGGTCAGGAGCTTGGACAGGATCTTTACGTCCACGCAGAGCATCGTGATCGGCCTCCAGTTTTTGAGGTCGGCGGCGTCTCCTCCCTTGAAGAGCAGGGAGATGACGCCCTCCCTCATGGTGTCTCCGAGTTTCCCCCGGCGGAAGATCTCCTGCGCCACTTCCACCAGATCTGCCGCCAGGGTGTCCCAGAAGCAGGTGTAGAATTCCTTGGGGAGTCCGTCCGGCCCCGGCACCTTGCCATTCTCCATGGACAAGAGCGCCGCCTTCAGCTCCTCGGCCGTGATCGGACCCTCCAAGTCCTCCCTCACCTCCTCCGGTACTCGTGCCGTGAGCCCCTCCAGAAAAGCATCGCCTGCCTCCACCTCCGTCTGCTTTTCTGAAAAGAGCTCCTTGTAGAAAGCGGTGGCCGCTTCTACTTTGTCGCTCTCGTCCAGCATTTCCTCTCCATCTCCCCGTCTCAGGCTGTGGATCACCCTCTTTTTCTGGGCTCCTCGGACCTGATTGAAGAAATAGGAGGAACAGGTTTCATTATTTTCATAATGCTCCCTTTGTGCCTTGACCAGGAAAGCCTTGGCTTTCTCGGTGTGCAGGTTGCGGAGCCTCTCCTTCAGGTCCCGTGCCCGGGCTGAATTGAAGGCTCCTCCCCCGTTAGCCGAGCTGTACTCCTCCTCGAGTTGCCTCTGGAGTCGTGCAGCTTCCTTCCTCTCCCTGGCCGCCTTCCGTCTGCAGTACGTCTGCGCCAGGGTTCGGGTCCTGTCCTTCACCGACTCCCACCATTCCACCACGGAGCTGTAGCCGTCCCTCAGGTCGACCCAGCTCGCGTAGTCCTTCCGGAACAGTGCCCTGAAGTCGTCTTCCTCCAGTATCTCCCGGTTCAGCTTCCAGTACCCACGACCGAATGCCGGCAGGCTAGTGTTAGCCACCACCGTCAAGCGCTCGTGGTCGGAATAATAATACCGTGTGTGATCTTCTGTCTGAGTATGGGGAACAGAAAGTGAGCCTGTCTCTCAGTAATAATAATATAGTTTGTGATCCACTGTCACAGCCCGGGGAACAGACAGTCAGTCCGTCTCTCAATAATAATAATACAGTGTGTGACCTCCTATCCCAGCCTGCGGAACAGTGAGCCAGACTCTCAATAATAATAATACAGTGAGATCTCCTGTCCCAGCCTGTGGAACAGTGAGCCTGTCTCTCAATAATAAAAATACAGTTTGTGATCTCCTATCCCAGCCTGAGGAACAGACAGTGAGCCTGTCTCTCAATAATAATAATAATACAGTGTGAGACCTCCTGTCCCAGCCTGAGGAACAGACAGTAAACCTGTCTCTCAATAATAATAATCCAGTGTGTGATCTCCTGTCTTAGCCTGGGGAACACTGAGTCTGTCTCTCAATACTAATAATATAGTGTGTGATTTCCTGCCCCAGCTAGAGGAAAAGACAGTGAGCCTGTCTCTCAATAATAATAATACAGTGTGTGACCTCCTGTCCCAGCCTGGAGAACAGTGAGCAGACTCTCAATAATAAGAATACAGTGTGATCTACTGTCCCAGTCTGAGGAACAGTGAGCCTGTCTCCCAATAATAATAATAATGCAGTCAGTGACCTCCTGTCCCAGCTTGAGGAAGAGACAGTGAGCCTGCCTCTTAATAATAATAATACAGTTTGTGATCTCCTGTCTCAGCCAGGGGAACAGACAGTAAACCTGTTTCTCAATAATACTAATCCAGTGTGTGATCTCCTGTCTTAGCCTGAGGAACAGACAGTGATCCAGTCTCTCAATAATAATAATCCAGTGTGGTATGTCCAGTCCCAGTCTGAGGAGAAAACAGACTGGGACACAGAGAGTGAGAGAGAGAGAGGAGGCAGCACAGAAGATGTGCTCCTAATTTCTTTGAGATTTTATTGTTTTCTGGAACTGAACAAATAGTCTAGGAATAAGGCGACATCTAACAAAACTAAAGAAAACTACAGAAGTAAAGAAATAATTTGCCATTGGAAAAAAAATCAACAAAGCAAACATCTAAAAAACTGAAGATCAACTATAAGACACAGCTACACCTGAGGATAAAGGACCTGAGGAAAAACTCCAAAAAGAAAAATCCCCAAGAGGTAAAGAGAAACAAACAGAAAAGGAATAATTAAAACAAGGAAATAAGAATAAGAAGACAAGAAAGAAAGAAAGAAAGAAAGAAAAAGTACACCAAAGGAAACAAGAAGGAAAGGGAAAATAGAAGCAGAATCAAGAGAAGCCAAGAACTCAGCCATCAACACGAAAAACACCTGATAAGCCCTGTTCTTTCTTCTCCTTTCTTGAAGAGGCCTCTAAAAAATTGAACTGCTTTGCTAGATAAAAGTTTAAAAAGTCTTTAGAAAAAGTTACCTTAAAGTTTAAATTAAACAAAATACCACTTGGGCCCACTACACTCAAAAGGTCAAAGTTGAAGAACCTGTTCCCAAGCAACAGGGGGCTGATTGTATTCAAAACGCCCGAGCCAGGCCGTCTGTTTGCTCTTCTCACCTGGGCCCATTGTATTTAAAAGAGGAAGATGAGTACAGAGCAGAACACAGCCCCACTGGACCAGCCCTGCCCCCTCAGCACAGTACTCCAGTACCCTGAGGGCGTGAAAACAGTTAAGACCAGGAAACAGTACAAAGACTCCTGGATGAAAGAAAACCCAGAGACCCTCATTGCTGACTACTGCCAGGCAGGAGAATAACACATAAAAACCAACCTGCTCTTTTTTACTGAGCATCCGAATGCCTGGCACACAGCTGTGTGTAAGAATTATACAAACACCACCAGAAGGGGCATCAGCAAAGGCAGGCAAATCTCCATAGGGGGCAACAGCGAGGTAGAAGACACTGTCCTGACTGTCAACACCTACCACAATGGTACAGTGATGATACAGGGCAGTGAGGCCGCTCTGGAGCTTTTTGAGGAAAAGTTCACAGACCTTAAAACACAGGCTGACCTGGAGAAACCTCCCCCAGAAACAGGAGAAAGACCCAGCAGCCTGATGACCGCCACACCGGAGAGTTCAGCCCCACCTGACTCGGAGCCCACAAACACAGCCTCAGCCACAGAACGGCCCAGCAAGAGTGTAGCCCTCGGCAACACGGAAACACACCACCCGGACACACACAGCCCACACCAACCCCCCTGTGACCACAGAACAGTGCGCCTCCTGAGAGAGAAACTCTCTGCTCTGGAGCTGGACTTCACTGAGTTCAAGGAGCTGATGCTGGGGAGACTCACAGAGGGGCAGGCAGCACAACAGCTAAGAGACGAGGTTAACAAACACAGGAACGAATGTAAAACCTCCAACAAACAGCTCAGGGCACAGATGGAGGAGCTGCTGCAGGACAACAGTAAGCTGCAGTCGGAAGTAGCAGAGCTGAGAGAGGAGCTGCAGCTCGCGGAGAGGACAAGCAAGACTCTCAAAGACCAGCTGAGGAAACTCACTACTTCCCACTGCAGCCCGGACTGCAACAGAACAGCCCTGAGACCCAGAAGACACAACACACAACACCCACCCCCAACCCGCAAAGACACACCCACCTCCACACAACCTGACACCCCTACAACCCCCACCACCAACTCCCACTTACCCAGTACCCCCACCGTAGCAAACACCACACCCACTGCACCCCCCGGCACCCCAAATCCCCTCACAACTCCACTGCCCAAAAGCACATCCACCTTGCCGAACACTCAGGGTGACTCACACACACACCCGGCCCCACCCAACTCCTCCACCTCACACACTGCACCCCCCCAAGCAGCCGCCCGCCCGGCAGCACAGCGCCCCTCCAGCAGACTGGACACCAGAGGCAGACGCATGGAAGTAGCCCTTCTCATCGACTCCAACGGGAGGTACATCGATGAGCACAGGCTCTTCCCGGGATTACAAACAGCAAAGCTCTGGTGTCCGACGACAGAGAAGGCCCTGCAGCTGCTGTCCAGGTCGGTACTGGGAGCCCCTCAGCACATCATCATCCACACCGGCACCAACGACCTGAGGACCCAGAGGGAGCAGGTGGCCCAGTCCATCAGGAGAGTGGCAGAGAGGGCCATACAGGAGTTCCCTCGCGCCCGAATTCTCATCTCCACCCTGCTGCCGAGACAGGACGAGCAGCACCACACCATCCAGAGAATCAATGCCGAGATCTCACGGTGCTGCGCCCTGCTCCCAAACGTCTACCTGGCCCATCACTCCACCCTTGGACCACAGCACCTACACGACCATAAACACCTCAAAAAACAGACCATTGGACTCTTCACAAAAACTCTGAAAGACACCACACTGGGTAGACACCTGAACAGCACCCCAGAGAGAAACAGGAGGACTACCAGAGGAACGCCCCAGCACCCACACCCCCAACCCAGACCAGCTCAACCCACAAAGAACAGAACCAGCACCACCCTACAGCCCTCCAACCCAGACCAACGACCTAACAGGACCAGAACCAGCGCCCCACCCCAAACCCAGCACAATACTTGTTTCTGTCGATGATGTAAATGTCCGACACAAATTTGATACAGTTCCAGAAAACAATAACAACTTGCAAAGATAATTCAAACGATAACAATGAGATCTCTAAAGATAAGTATGTGGAACATTCAGTGTCTGGGCTCGTCAGCATTTGGGCTGAAGAGCACTGATCCTGAATTTATCAAGGATGTAAAGGAGACAGACATCATGATCCTACAGGAGACATGGTGTCGGGGAGACTTGGCTACCCACTGTCCCCCAGGCTACAAGGAGATCATGGTGCCCTCTGTCAAAAAACCCCAAATCACCCGGGGCAGAGACTCTGGGGGGATCATTGTGTGGTACAGAGCGGAGCTCAGTCACTCCATACAATTAGTAAAGAAAGAAGAGTCACGAGTTTGGCTTAAAATCAAAAGAAATACCATCTGTACAGAAAACGAGGTTTTCCTGTGTGCTGTCTACATCCCGCCCTCAGAATCCCCCTACTACAGTGAGGGAATTCTCCCCAGCCTCCACAAGGAGATCGGTCACTTCCAGGGCCAGGGAAACGTGCTGCTCTGTGGTGACCTCAACGCACGAACAGGCACACTGGCAGACTTCACCAGCACACAGGGAAATACTCACATATTCGGACAATCCCCTCTGTACCACACACCGGTCACCTCACACAGGTGCAGCCATGACACCACGGTCAACAGCACCGGGCGCGAGCTGCTGCAGCTCTGTCAAGGGCTGGATCTGTACATCGTCAACGGCAGGACTAGAGGGGACTCTCTAGGCAGGTTCACCTACAGCTCAGCTCTGGGCAGCAGTGTGGTGGACTACGCCATCACCGACCTGGACCCCTCCTGTATCAGTGCCTTCACTGTCAGGCCACAAACTCCCCTCTCCGACCACAGCCAGATCACACTCTACATGAAGAGAGCACACCAGTACAGAGACACACTGACACAGCCCAGCCAGCTGTATGACCTCAACCAGGCATACAGATGGGACACAGACAGCCTGGACAGATACCAAACTGCACTGGGCCATGACGAAATTCAGACACTGATGGACACATTCCTAAACACTCCGTATCAAACCAACAAATTAGGCATCAACTTGGCCACACAAAAACTAAATCACCTATTCCACAAACTAGCATCAAAATCTAAGCTAAAAACAATTAAATCAAAAAACTACCAAAAAACAAAAGCAAAAGAAAAGTGGTTTGATACGGAGTGCAAAAACATCAGAAATGCACTACGAAAAGTCTCAAATGAAAAACACAGACAACCACACAACACAGATCTGCGCCTCAGGTACTGTGACATGGTAAAACTTTACAAACACACGCTGAAAAAGAAAAGAAACACATACATAGACAAACAACTTGCAGAAATTGAGGAGTCACTAAATCAGAACTGTTTCTGGGAGAAGTGGAACAACTTAAACAAATCAAAACCAGAAGAATTGGCCATCCAAAATGGAACAATCTGGCAAACATACTTTGAAAATCTCTATGAAAAGCTCCCAAATACAAATCAATCAGACCAAAACACCATTTATGAAAAACTCAACATTTTGGAATTGGCTATCAAAGACAACCAAAACCCCTTAGACTCCCCAATCACTGAGCAGGAGCTACTGGACAAACTCCAGGCCCTCAGACCACGCAAAGCCTGTGGCCATGATGGTGTCATAAATGAGATGCTGAGACAGAGCAGCCCAAAGTTGCAATAAGCCCTGCTCAAACTCTTCAATCTCATCATGACAGCTAGATGTTTCCCCGAGGCCTGGAACCAAGGACTGATAACGCCCATCTATAAGAGTGGAGATAGACTCGATCCCAACAACTACCGGGGCATCTGTGTGAACAGTAACCTGGGGAAGGTATTCTGCAGTATCCTAAATACACGAATACTGGCCTTCCTTACCGAACAGAATGTCCTGAGTAAAAGTCAGATTGGCTTCTTGCCAGATCACCGCACATCTGATCACATTTACACCCTGCACACACTGATAGACAAACACGTCCACCAAAAACACAAAGGAAAAATTTTTGCCTGCTTTGTCGATTTCAAAAAAGCATTTGACTCGATTTGGCATGAGAGATTGTTTTATAAACTACTCCAAAGCGGCATAGGGGGCAAAGTGTACGACATAATTAAATCAATGTATTCAGAGAGCAAATGTGCAGTGAAAATTGGAAACAAAAGGACTAAATTCTTCACCCAAGGCCGCGGGGTGAGACAGGGCTGCAGCCTGAGCCCAACACTGTTCAATATCTATATCAACGAATTAGCAGGAATGTTGGAGCAGTCTGCAGCTCCTGGTCTCACACTACACGACACAGAAATCAAGTTCCTGCTCTACGCAGATGACCTGGTCCTGCTGTCGCCCACAGAACAGGGGCTGCAGCAGAACCTGGCACTGCTGGAGCAGTACTGTCAGACCTGGGCACTGACAGTCAATCTGGACAAGACCAGAGTTATGGTTTTCCAGAAGAAAGCCAGACCCCAGGGAAACAGGTACAAATTCACACTGAACAACAACACATTGGAGCACACATCCAGCTACACATATCTCGGTCTCACCATCAGCTCTTCTGGGAGTTTTGACCTGGCAGTGAAGGCACTGAGGGAGAAGGCACTCAGGGCTTTCTACGCAATAAGAAGGAGGCTTCTTCAACATCAACCCACCAACAAGAATCTGGCTCCAAATACTTGAAAGTGTAATCCAACCCATTGCCCTATACGGCAGTGAAGTGTGGGGTCCCCTCACAGACCAGGATTACACCCAATGGGACAAACACCCCACAGAAACTCTGCACATGGAGATCTGTAGAAACATCCTCCATGTGCAGAGAAGAACTCCTAACAACGGGTGCAGGGCCGAAAAAGGGCCAGTACCCACTATTGATAAACATACAGAAAAGAATATTCAAGTATTGGCTACACCTAAAAAACAGTGACCAAAATTCCTACCACCGCAAAGCCCTGCTGAGCCAAGAGTTGAGCCCAAAACAGAGCCCCCTGAGCCAGCTGGTCCTGAGGCTCACCGACCTGAGCCACACCGACACTAACCAGCCTCAGGACAGCACTGCTAGAGCACCACAACCCAGACTCAACCACATCACAGCACAGATCAAACAGCAATATCTCACACACTGGGACACACACACACAGACACAACATAAACTGGAATGTTACAGAACCTTAAACAGACAATACACACTAGCTGAATATTTGACCAAAATAAAAAATAACAAACAGAAACAGACCCTGACGAAGTACAGGCTCAGTGACCACAGCCTGGCCATAGAAACTGGGCGACACAGGCAGACCTGGCTGCCCAGAGAGGACAGGCTGTGCTCCCACTGCCAGTGGGGAGAAATAGAGACAGAGGTGCACTTCCTACTGCACTGTGACAGATACTCTGGGATTAGAGAAACATTCTTCCCTAAATTCAGAAATCTAATCCCAGAGTTCCCACACCTGCCAGAATCACAACGGGTCCCAATCCTACTGGGAGAGGGAGGAGGGAAGTCAGTTGAACTGGCAGCCCAGTATGTGATCTACTGTCACAGCCTGAGGAACAGTGAGTCTGTCTCCCAATAATGCTCCAGCCGCCTACAGAATATGTCAATATATTATAATATGTCTTTGTTGTAAATGTCTGTAATATGTCTGTAGACTTTATTTTACTTCTATTTTTGTTTTGTTTCATGTAAATATCATTACTTTCATTTGCTTTGGCAACACTGATTGTACCCATCGGTCATGCTAATAAAGCACCTTGAATTGAATTGAATTGAATTGAGAGGAGAGCGGAAAGTGCTTCCGGGTCTCGAGGAAGAAAGCAAGCACCGCGGGCAGGCCACGTGTACCTGCTCCCAGCCAAGAGGCCAAGGAGGCAGAGAGAGAGGGAGCGGATAGCGCTTCCGAGTCTCAAGGTGGAAAGCAAGCACCGCGGGCAGGCCACGTGTACCTGCTCCCAGCCAAGAGGCCAAGGAGGCAGAGAGAGAGCAAGAGAGAGAGGGAGCAGATAGCGCTTCCGAGTCTCGAGGTGGAAAGCAAGCACCGCGGGCAGGCCACGTGTACCTGCTCCCAGCCAAGAGGCCAAGGAGGCAGAGAGAGCGAGAGAGAGAGGGAGCGGATAGCGCTTCCGAGTCTCGAGGTGGAAAGCAAGCACCGCGGGCAGGCCACGTGTACCTACTCCCAGCCAAGAGGCCAAGGAGGCAGAGAGAGAGGGAGAGAGGGAGAGAGAGAGAGAGAGAGAGCGGATAGCGCTTCCGAGTCTCGAGGAAGAAAGCAGGCACCGCGGGCAGGCCACGTGTACCTACTCCCAGCCAAGAGGCCAAGGAGGCAGAGAGAGAGGGAGAGCGAGAGAGAGAGGGAGCGGATAGCGCTTCCGAGTCTCGAGGAAGAAAGCAGGGACCCGTGGCAGGCCACGTATACCTACTCCCAGCCAAGAGGCCAAGGAGGCGGAGCAAGAGAAAGGGGGAGAGGAGAGGAGAGGAGAGAGCAGAGAGAGAACGTTGCTGCCGGATCCCACCCAGCTCAGCTGCTGCTGCTTGGCCTTAACCCCCTAGGCTCAACCTAGAGCGATACCAGCTCAAGCACTCTTCAGGATCTTCGATAGCCTTCTAGACCTTTGGAAAGACAAGAACTGCGGGCATGCCACTTGAACTTGATCTTAGCCAAAAGGCAGAGAAGCGAGGGGAGAACGCACGAACGCAGTCCCCCACTACCAGAAATGATGCAGTCGAGATTCCCACATTTGGGGAATTCGCAGGGGTCAGCACAGCCGGAGTGCAATGGCCGAGTCTCGCCCTGGGTGAACCGATTTATGATTTTTAAGAACTTTATTTTCTTTTCACAAAAAAGTACAGGACATCACAATTTAGAAAGCTTTACATTAATATACATACTTAAAACAGTATATATGATCACATCTCATTACATTTTGACACGGTACCAGTTACATAGCAACAATTTCTTTTTTTCTGGTGCAAATCACATTCTTTACTTAAACATGATAATGTTTTTCACAGTTTCTTGAGATATTGACCTATGCTCTCTATTTCCCACAGATTTTCTGCTTCCTGCCTCCCTTCTCTCCACAGATCTCTGAGGTAATAGTTCTCTCGGGTGATGAACAGGGCCAGGCTACCTGCTGCCTTGACTGGGACCTCGATGCCTTTGAACAGCCCCATGTTCCTCACTCTCCACAGGGCGTCTTTCCCACTGTTCACCACGGCCCAGATCCTGTCAAACACGTCAGGAGGAAGTTTGACAGGAGAGATGCCGTATATGACGAAAGCAGCGGTCAGGGTAAATTGGGGCGAGAGAGCCTGCAACCAATCTTCAAACTGTGCCCAGAAGGCCTTAGCAAAAAAGCAGGACCACAGGAGATGGGTCACAGTCTCCTCCTCGCCGCAGCCCACCCTAACGCAGCGAGGGCTGGGGGTGAGGCCCCTACGGTACAAGAAAGTTCGTACCGGTAAGCACTGGTGGACGACACTCCAGGCTAAATCTCTGTGAATGTTGCACAGAAACTTAGAGGATGTGTGTTTCCACACCTTCCTTGTTTGGGCTGATGTTAAAATGCCCACAGGGGTCTGCCTATTGTTCTGGGGTGCAACGAAATCTTCCAGTTTTTGGACGCTGACATCTCGGAGGGGAATATGGCCAATTGGGTGAGATCTTAGAAAACTTTTAACTGTCCCATAAATTGCAGGGCATGTGTCAGAGAGTGGGACATCCAGCTTGGGTCTGACACCCCACACTCTGAACACCTCCCTACCTATCCAGAGCCTGGAAAAATAAGTCCAGGTACGCGCTGCAGGTGCTGTTGCAAAGCCTCTCAGCACAGAGACCAGGAAAATGCACAGCAGCTTCGTAGCAATATCTGGGACAGACTTCCCCCCTGAGGGTAGCGGCCTGTACATTATTTCCCTTCTGAGTCTTTCCTGCTTCCCACCCCATAGAAATTGAAACATCAATCTCCTCAGCACCGCCGCAACACGGTGTGGGATTGGGAAGGTAGAAGCCAGAAAAATCAAGACAGGCAAGAGCTCAGCTTTGATGACCAGCACCTTCCCTGTCATGGTGAGGTCTCGGTCCTTCCATTGCATCAGTTTTTTGTTTAAGATTGGCAATTTGTTTTGCCAATTTACTGTTCCCATCTCTTCTCCAAAATACACCCCCAGGACCTTAATTCTCTTCTCTTGCAGCCTGAGATCGTGTCCTTCTTTTGGCTCCCTCCAGTTCTGATAAAAAATCTCACTCTTAGATTTGTTAATTTTTGCAGAGGAAGCCAAAGAGAAACAATCACAGCACTGCAGAGCTCTGCTAATTGAGGCATTGTCAGAGAGGAGCAGGGTGACGTCATCCATGTATAGAGATGTCTTTACCTCTCCTCCCCCACTTCCAGGCACTGGTATCCCATTAATGGCCTGATCCTGGCGCAAGGCACAGGCTAAGGGCTCCATAGCCAAAACGAATAACAAGGGGGATAATGGGCAGCCCTGCCTCACCCCTGAACAGACTTCAAAGGGGCATGATCTACTGCCATTTACCATTACTCTGCTGTTGCTACCTGTGTACAGCAGGTTAATCCACTTTCTCATGATGGGGCCAAACTTCATGTGCTCAAGTACCGATGTTAAGTACTGCCGGTTTAGGCGGTCAAAGGCCTTTTCTAGGTCTACACCTAAAATGCACAGAGGGAGGGAGCGATCCTCCGAGTACAGATAGACATCCCTCAACAAGGCCAGGTTGTCGCTCATCAGGCGTCCTGCTATCCCACAAGTCTGTTCTTTCCCTACCAGTGAGGCCACTACATTTTGTAGGCGCAGGAAAAGGGCTTTGGACAGGATCTTAGTGTCCACGCCTAACAGGCTGAGGGGTCTCCAGTTCTTGATGTCATTCTTTGCTCCTTTCTTGAACAAGAGAGAGATAGTGCCTTCTCTTAAGGAGTCAGGCAGCAATTCTGTCTTATAGCTTTCCTCGAATAGGAGTAGTAGCGGATCCTGAAGCAGATCCCAAAAGGTGCAATAAAATTCTTTAGGGAGCCCGTCAGCACCCGGAGTTTTCCCCTTCTGTAAGCTCTCCATAGCCTGTCCCAGCTCTTCTACTGTCAAATCCCTCTCAAGTACTTCCCTATCTTCTTCACTCAAAACGTTTTCTAGCTTTGAGGTGAAAAAATGAATTTCTTCATCCTTAACCTCTGTAGAGCTGTACAGTCTTGAGTAGAAGGCCTCGGTGCAGGAGTGGATAGCACTCGGCTCTGTTCTCTCTTGTCCCTCCTCATCAACTACACTTTCCATGACAGACTTGGAGCCTACCACTTTCCTGAAAAAGTAGCGAGTACACTTCTCATTTTCTTCTAAGAACTGCTGTGCTCCCATTGCCAGTGGGGAGAAATAGAGACAGAGGTGCACTTCCTACTGCACTGTGACAGATACTCTGGGATTAGAGAAACATTCTTCCCTAAATTCAGAAATCTAATCCCAGAGTTCCCACACCTGCCAGAATCACAACGGGTCCCAATCCTACTGGGAGAGGGAGGAGGGAACTCAGTTGAACTGGCAGCCCAGTATGTGATCTCCTGTCACAGCCTGAGGAACAGTGAGTCTGTCTCCCAATAATGCTCCAGCCGCCTACAGAATATGTCAATATATTATAATATGTCTTTGTTGTAAATGTCTGTAATATGTCTGTAGACTTTATTTTACTTCTATTTTTGTTTTGTTTCATGTAAATATCATTACTTTCATTTGCTTTGGCAACACTGATTGTACCCATCGGTCATGCTAATAAAGCACCTTGAATTGAATTGAATTGAATTGAGAGGAGAGCGGAAAGTGCTTCCGGGTCTCGAGGAAGAAAGCAAGCACCGCGGGCAGGCCACGTGTACCTGCTCCCAGCCAAGAGACCAAGGAGGTAGAGAGAGAGAGAGGGAGCGGATAGCGCTTCCGAGTCTCAAGGTGGAAAGCAAGCACCGCGGGCAGGCCACGTGTACCTACTCCCAGCCAAGAGGCCAAGGAGGCAGAGAGAGCGAGAGAGAGAGGGAGCGGATAGCGCTTTCGAGTCTCGAGGTGGAAAGCAAGCACCGTGGGCAGGCCACGTGTACCTGCTCCCAGCCAAGAGGCCAAGGAGGCAGAGAGAGAGGGAGAGAGGGAGAGAGAGAGAGCGGATAGCGCTTCCGAGTCTCGAGGAAGAAAGCAGGCACTGCGGGCAGGCCACGTGTACCTACTCCCAGCCAAGAGGCCAAGGAGGCAGAGAGAGAGGGAGAGAGAGAGAGAGCGAGAGAGAGAGGGAGCGGATAGCGCTTCCGAGTCTCGAGGAAGAAAGCAGGGACCCGTGGCAGGCCACGTATACCTACTCCCAGCCAAGAGGCCAAGGAGGCGGAGCAAGAGAAAGGGGGAGAGGAGAGGAGAGGAGAGAGCAGAGAGAGAACGTTGCTGCCGGATCCCACCCAGCTCAGCTGCTGCTGCTTGGCCTTAACCCCCTAGGCTCAACCTAGAGCGATACCAGCTCAAGCACTCTTCAGGATCTTCGATAGCCTTCTAGACCTTTGGAAAGACAAGAACTGCGGGCATGCCACTTGAACTTGATCTTAGCCAAAAGGCAGAGTAGCGAGGGGAGAACGCACGAACGCAGTCCCCCACTACCAGAAATGATGCAGTCGAGATTCCCACATTTGGGGAATTCGCAGGGGTCAGCACAGCCGGAGTGCAATGGCCGAGTCTCGCCCTGGGTGAACCGATTTAAGAACTTTATTTTCTTTTCACAAAAAAGTACAGGGCATCACAATTTAGAAAGCTTTACATTAATATACATACTTAAAACAGTATATATGATCACATCTCATTACATTTGACACGGTACCAGTTACATAGCAACAATTTCTTTTTTTCTGGTGCAAATCACATTCTTTACTTAAACATGATAATGTTTTTCACAGTTTCTTGAGATATTGACCTATGCTCTCTATTTCCCACAGATTTTCTGCTTCCTCCCTCCCTTCTCTCCACAGATCTCTGAGGTAATAGTTCTCTCGGGTGATGAACAGGGCCAGGCTACCTGCTGCCTTGACTGGGACCTCGATGCCTTTGAACAGCCCCATGTTCCTCACTCTCCACAGGGCGTCTTTCCCACTGTTCACCACGGCCCAGATCCTGTCAAACACGTCAGGAGGAAGTTTGACAGGAGAGATGCCGTATATGACGAAAGCAGCGGTCAGGGTAAATTGGGGCGAGAGAGCTTGCAACCAATCTTCAAACTGTGCCCAGAAGGCCTTAGCAAAAAAGCAGGACCACAGGAGATGGGTCACAGTCTCCTCCTCGCCGCAGCCCACCCTAACGCAGCGAGGGCTGGGGGTGAGGCCCCTACGGTACAAGAAAGTTCGTACCGGTAAGCACTGGTGGACGACACTCCAGGCTAAATCTCTGTGAATGTTGCACAGAAACTTAGAGGATGTGTGTTTCCACACCTTCCTTGTTTGGGCTGATGTTAAAATGCCCACAGGGGTCTGCCTATTGTTCTGGGGTGCAACAAAATCTTCCAGTTTTTGGACGCTGACATCTCGGAGGGGAATATGGCCAATTGGGTGAGATCTTAGAAAACTTTTAACTGTCCCATAAATTGCAGGGCATGTGTCAGAGAGTGGGATATCCAGCTTGGGTCTGACACCCCACACTCTGAACACCTCCCTACCTATCCAGAGCCTGGAAAAATAAGTCCAGGTACGCGCTGCAGGTGCTGTTGCAAAGCCTCTCAGCACAGAGGCCAGGAAAATGCACAGCAGCTTCGTAGCAATATCTGGGACAGACTTCCCCCCTGAGGGTAGCGGCCTGTACATTATTTCCCTTCTGAGTCTTTCCTGCTTCCCACCCCATAGAAATTGAAACATCAATCTCCTCAGCACCGCCGCAACACGGTGTGGGATTGGGAAGGTAGAAGCCAGAAAATTCAAGATAGGCAAGAGCTCAGCTTTGATGACTAGCACCTTCCCTGTCATGGTGAGGTCTCGGTCCTTCCATTGCATCAGTTTTTTGTTTAAGATTGGCAATTTGTTCTGCCAATTTACTGTTCCCATCTCTTCTCCAAAATACACCCCCAGGACCTTAATTCTCTTCTCTTGCAGCCTGAGATCATGTCCTTCTTTTGGCTCCCTCCAGTTCTGATAAAAAATCTCACTCTTAGATTTGTTAATTTTTGCAGAGGAAGCCAAAGAGAAACGATCACAGCACTGCAGAGCTCTGCTAATTGAGGCATTGTCAGAGAGGAGCAGGGTGACGTCATCCATGTATAGAGATGTCTTTACCTCTCTTCCCCCACTTCCAGGCACTGGTATCCCATTAATGGCCTGATCCTGGCGCAAGGCACAGGCTAAGGGCTCCATAGCCAAAACAAATAACAAGGGGGATAATGGGCAGCCCTGCCTCACCCCTGAACAGACTTCAAAGGGGCGTGATCTATTGCCATTAACCATTACTCTGCTGTTGCTACCTGTGTACAGCAGGTTAATCCACTTTCTCATGATGGGGCCAAACTTCATGTGCTCAAGTACCGATGTTAAGTACTGCCGGTTTAGGCGGTCAAAGGCCTTTTCTAGGTCTACACCTAAAATGCACAGAGGGAGGGAGCGATCCTCCGAGTACAGACAGACATCCCTCAACAAGGCCAGGTTGTCGCTCATCAGGCGTCCTGCTATCCCACAAGTCTGTTCTTTCCCTACCAGTGAGGCCACTACATTTTGTAGGCGCAGGAAAAGGGCTTTGGACAGGATCTTAGTGTCCACGCCTAACAGGCTGAGGGGTCTCCAGTTCTTTATGTCATTCTTTGCTCCTTTCTTAAACAAGAGAGAGATAGTGCCTTCTCTTAAGGAGTCAGGCAGCAATTCTGTCTTATAGCTTTCCTCGAATAGGAGCAGTAGCGGATCCTGAAGCAGATCCCAAAAGGTGCAATAAAATTCTTTAGGGAGCCCGTCAGCACCCGGAGTTTTCCCCTTCTGTAAGCTCTCCATAGCCTGTCTCAGCTCTTCTACTGTCAAATCCCTCTCTAGTACTTCCCTATCTTCTTCACTCAAAACGTTTTCTAGCTTTGAGGTGAAAAAATGAATTTCTTCATCCTTTACCTCTGTAGAGCTGTACAGTCTTGAGTAGAAGGCCTCGGTGCAGGAGAGGATAGCACTCGGCTCTGTTCTCTCTCGTCCCTCCTCATCAACTACACTTTCCATGACTGACTTGGAGCCTACCACTTTCCTGAAAAAGAAGCGAGTACACTTCTCATTTTCTTCCAAGAACTGCACTCTGCTTCTTAACAGCACTCCTCGACTACTTTCTTCGGCTATGCTCCGGATGTCCTTTTTTAAAAGAGTGATATCCTCGAGCACATCGAAGCCACTGTGCAGCATCGTGTAGAGACGCTGCAGCTGCCTCTGTTTCCTGGCTAGCACTCCTCTCCGTCTGGCAGCAGCCTTCCTTCCCTCAGCCATGAAAAAGGCCTTTGTCCTCACCTTCACCTCCTCCCACCACTCTCCTACTGACCCGTACAGACACTGCAAGGACAGCCACTGTGATAGTTTCTCCTTGTAGCGGGATACTACCCCCTCGTTCTCTAGCAGCTTTGTGTTGAGTTTCCAGAGGCCTGGGCCAAAGACAGTCCCGCCCTGGAGTTCCACTCTACACCCTAAAGCCTGATGATCTGAGAAGAAGACAGGCTGAAGAGTGACCCCAACAACTTTCACTCTCGCTGAGACAAAGCAATAGTCAATTCTGGAGCTGCTATTCCTCCCTGACCATGTATATCCTGCTGTTGTGGGATATATACATCTATATGTGTCTGAGAGTTTAAAGTCTTGAACTAAGTTTTGCAGGGCCAGTGAGCTGGAATCCAATTTTATCGGAGAGCTAGACTGCCTGTCTGTGTGCTCTAAGATACAATTAAAATCCCCTCCCACTATCACGTCTGTGCTACATAACAATAGGGGAGAGAGTGCCTTGAGTAGCTCCACCCTTCCTCCCACGTCAGAAGGACAATACACATTGATTAGCCGCAGGTTAACGGTCCCCCATTCCACATCCACACACAGCAACCTGCCATCTATGACCCTCTGAATACTTTTCAATTTGAAAGCCCATCCTTTGAAAAGAATGGCCACGCCAGAGGCTCTGTTGTTATTGTCCCCTGACCAAACAGAAAGCCCTTTATCCCACCTATCTTCAAAGCTTTTATACCTCTCTTGATAGGCTAAAGCACACTCCTGCAACATCAACACATCTCCCTCTCTCTGCTGGAGGTAATCAAAGACAGACTGGCATTTAACTCTGTCATTGATACCTCTGGTGTTAAGAGAAATTATGTTTAGAGCCATATTACATAAGAAAGTGGAGCCAGTCTTTACAAAACACATTTCTCTTCTGTCTCACCTGTTACCTTCTTCTTTTTCTTTTTCTTCTTACCAATTTCCTGCCAGCCATCCTCTGAATGAGCCTTCATCAGGGTGGCAGCAGTAAAAGCGTTCACAGAGTCCATTTCAAGGAAGGGGGTAGAGGGAGGGGTGGAGGGGTTCCAGCTGTCCCCATCGCCATGCTCTCCTTCCTCCTCGCTCGGGGAGAAAACAGAGTCATTTTTCCTTTTCCTTACGTCCAGCTCCTGGGAGCACTGAGGGGAAAGGGGTGCAGCCGATGCACCAGTCTCCTCTTCCCCCTCACCCACCAGCTGCTGCAGATCCTCCGTGATGGACTGGATGGAGGAGAGGAGGGCATCTGTAGCACTTGCAGAGTCTGGGAAAAGCAGCTCCGCTGAATCCTGGGTATCCTCGCTGGACCCGCTCCACCGGGGGGCCCCACACTGGCCCTCGTTCTGAGGAGCAGGAGTGGGGGAGGGGTCGCTGTTCTCGGGGGTTTTCAAACCCTCGTGCTTGTCTGGTGCAGTCTGCGGTTGTGGGGGGGTAGTGGATCTCTCTTCCACTGGCCCCGGAGCCACAGCAGGACTGATCCTGGCTGGAGGCTGAGAGTCTTTGTCCAACAAGGGTTCTTTGTTTGACTTGTTGTTTGCTTTGGCTTTTCGGGCCGGTTTGGCTGAAACAAGCACTGCCTCATCCTTTCTCATTTTGAGTTTATTGGCGTAGGCGTGAGGGCAGTTCTTAAAAACGTGTCCTTCCGAGCCACATAAATTGCACTTTGGCAGCATTGAACAGTCAGAGGCTAAATGTCCCTGTTTGCCACAGGTCTTGCAGCATTTCACAGTGCAGGACGATGCCAGGTGTCCCACAGCACCACAGCGCCGACACACCTTTGGTTGTCCCACATAAAAAACATAGCCATTGCAGGCGCCCAGCCGGATTGTAGAGGGCAGGTGCCTTAAGCCTCCATTTACATTGTCCGGTAGCAAGCGAACCTCGAATTTCCTTGCTCCTGTTTTTATACCGTCAACATCTCTAACCTCAGTTCCATGGTGGACGGTGCAGTACTGGTTAAGCCAGGTGTGAATGTCTTCCGTCTTTGCCAGTTCCGAGAACATAACAACATGCACGGTTTTCCTCTCTCTCTGTGTCAAAGGCTGCAAGTTGATCTTCTCAAGAGCAGGAACTTTCCCTCTTTTTGCCTCAAACACATCCACACATTGTTCAAACAGAGGATAGGTAGCAAATACAACCTCAAATGCTTTCTGACCTGGGAGAGCGAAGATGAAATCCAAGTGCCGAGGTTCAAAGCCAAGTTCCTTCTGCAACACTTTTCTGCTGAACTGCATACGATCCATGAAGAGGTCATCCAAAAGCTCAAAACGCACAGCATTCTTGCGGGATCCAAAAGTTGCCATTTCGTGAACTGCAAAACAAACACTATTTCCACAAAACAAGAAAACAATCCAACAACTCCACCTGCCAGGTAAGTATGAGCTGTACAAGCCCCTGCAAGCGACCCGCACCCACAGCACAAATCGCGCAGCCTAGGCCAGCTCCTCGCCCCGCACGCCACCGCCTCCTGCTGGGCCCACTCTTTCGCACACTCACACGCCACCCTAACACTCAAAAGTGTGGGCAAAACGAGAAAACTAGCGCGCCGTTTCCTACACATCTGCAGTCGCCATTGCGCATTCGCAGCATGTCCCGGGACGCAATTCGGCCTCATTTGCATAACACCAGACCGGCAGATCGCTACGCAAGCTCGCGTCGTGCGCCTGCCACACACCGAACAAACACCGGAGCCTTTTCAGCAATTTCCAAAAAACGGGCCTGCTCGCCTGCCCACAAGGCTCCGTCTCTTACCCGCTCTCCAGAGCCTGCTGCCTTCTGTGCTGTTCTCTCGGCACCGCTGCAGCGCACACAACTCCCGCAGCGCGGGGAGAAAGTTTCCACGCTCCGCCGCAGGGAAGGCTCGCTCCGTGCGCACAAGTCCTTTCAATGCCAGTTCAACAAGTGCTCCGCATTAGCAGCGTCGGGGCTCCGGTGTGTCGCACCTCACCTCACCTCGCACAGCCCCCTCCTTGAATGTCTGGCGCTGGGCATGCCCCGCTCTCCTGCACCTTATCTTATCGCGTGTGACCACCGACAATGGCCACAACGCCTGGGAATGGCACCCGTAAAGTGTTCATTGGGGCACAGGAACAGCCCGTCTCGTCTCGGGGGCCGGCTTCAAAGACAATACAGCAAACACAGCGGGGCGTGGGAAGAAGACGACACGACACATGCAGGTACATTCAGCTCCAGCGGGAACGAGTCATTTGTCGGTCTTTTCAAGTGCTGGGAGCCGAGTAATCCTTCGCTTGTATTGTTTCTCCCCGGTGACTAGATCTCACCCTGCGACTCTCGACTGGGCTCACCCACGGCAGCCCAGCAGGTGTGAGCCTAGCCGGCACCCGGATGGGAGATTCCCCCCGGAAAAGCTCAGGTTGCTGCTGCTCCTGCAAGAGGTGTGACTGGGACCGGTAGGGAGCGCTCACCCTGCGCTCTGTGTGGCTTTCTTATGCCCCAGCATCCTGATGGCGACACTCTGCTGCACAAACAGGCGCCGTCCTTCAGGGGAGGCGTAAAACCGAGGTCCCGACCCTCCTTGGCCATTAAGAAATCCCAAGGCGTCTCTCAAAAAGAGACGCCGGGGGTGTCACTCTGGTGTTAGTGTTCCCCTTTACCAATCAGTCGGGGTCTCCTCCTAATCCCCGTCTCATATGTAACAATCAATGACGAGGCCCCCCTGTCCCGCGATATTGTACTTGTCTCCTGGCCGCTGGCTGGCGCCGTGAGATTTAGTACTTGCGCAAGAGACCGGGGGCAGAGCGCGAACGCGGTCCCCCGCCCCCACAAAGTGTGCGCTCCAGGTTCCCTCTCGGGGCTCTGCAACACAACGGAAAGGCAGCGAGAAGGAGCCTCTTGCTCTGACGCCGCAAGGCCACAAGAGGGCGGAGGCACCGCGCGCCCGGCCGACGTGTTGGACTAGTGCGCTTCATGTGCTGAAATAAACACGCGGCAGCCCAGAAATGTTTTCAGAGTGCTGTGCACTGGAGGTTTTTGTCTTGTGAAGACTTGCCTTGTGCTCCTCCGTGCAGTTTGTTTGTCCTCCTCCAGTGCGGGACAAGCCAACACAAGGGAGCACATTCGCCAACATAAAGGCACGCAACGCGATTTGGAAAGAGGCTCCTTTCCAAAGAGTTGCACACGAACGATTCTTCAGTCCCGCTCGGGGGGCACGGAGCCCCAGCCACACACAGCTTCAAGTAGCGAGTCAGGCGGTACCGCTTTCGCTTGCGGCCCCACCACCCTGAACGCGCCCGATCTCGTCTGATCTCGGAAGGTAAGCAGGGTCGGGCCTGGTTAGTACTTGGATGGGAGACTGCCTGGGAATACCAGGTGCTGCAAGCTCTTGCTCTCTCGGCCAGCAGGAGTTGCCGTTGGAGCCATAGGCTTTGGGGGGAAAACCTGGAGGATGGAAAGGTGATCTATAGCCTCATCTCTACAGATGTTTTGTTGCTATGGCATGTGTGTGACCCATATACAAAAAAACCCGCTTGTAAAACGAATATCGAAGCTGCCTCTAAATCTGCAAATGAAGATGAGTCGATAAACCACTTGTTTTTCATATAACTATACATATATTCATTTATTACTGATTTCATTCACTGACCACGGATACAATAGAGGTACAGCCATTCACTGTTTGACATGTCTGCACTGGTACAGAACCTAGCAATCAGAAAACAGGTGAAACTGTCTTTAGAATTAGCATACAGTACCGAGGCCCCCATGACCAAATAAAGGCTAACCTTGATAATCAGCCTAAATGATGCAGACTACAGCAAAACGACTGACTTTGAAAAGGGAATGAATGTCCGGAAGGAGTAGTGTAACCTGCTTGAAATGCTTCTCCGGACCTCTAACTAAAAGAAACCGGGAACCGGCAGTGGCATCGACTCCTTTCGAACTGGGATCCTATCGCAGCTCGTGGTGGCGTAACTCTTCCGTATGAGGAAGTCTGAGGAACAGTGAGCCTGTCTCTCAATAATAAAAATACAGTTTGTGATCTCCTATCCCAGCCTGAGGAACAGACCGTGAGACTTTCTCTCAATAATAATAATAATACAGTGTGAGATCTCCTGTCCCAGCCTGAGGAACAGACAGTAAACCTGTCTCTCAATAATAATAAACCAGTGTGTGATCTCCTGTCTTAGCCTGGGGAACACTGAGCCTGTCTCTTAATACTAATAATATAGTGTGTGATTTCCTGCCCCAGCTAGAGGAACAGACAGTGAGCCTGTCTCTCAAAGATATTAATAATACAGTGTGTGACCTCCTGTCCCAGCTTGGGGAACAATAAGCCAGACTCTCAGCAATTATAATACAGTGTGATCTACTGTCCCAGCCTGAGGAACAGTGAGTTTATCTGTCAATAATAATAATACAGTATGATCTCCTGTCCCAGTCAGAGGAACAGTGAGCTTGTCTCTCAATAATAATAATACAGTGTGTGGATCTCCTGTCCCAGCCTGAGGAACAGACAGTGAGCCTGTCTCTCAATAATAATGATACAGTGTAATCTCCTGTCCCAGCCTGAGGAACAGTGAGCCTGTCTCTCAATAATAATAACCTAGTGTGGAATGTCCTGTCCCAGTGTGAGGAACAAACCGTGAGCATGTGTCTCAATAATAATAGAACAGTGCTTGATCTCCAGTCCCAGCCAGAGGAACAGTGAGCCAAACTCTCAATAATAATAATACAGTGTGATCTACTTTCCCAGCCTGAGGAACAGACAGCGAGCCTGTCTCTCAATAATAATAATAAAGTGTGTGACCTCCTGTCCCAGCTTGGGGAACAGTAAGCCAGACTCTCAACAATAATAATACAGTGTGATCTACTGTCCCAGCCTAAGGAACAGTGAGCTTGTCTCTCAATAATATTAATACAGTATGATCTCCTGTCCCAGCCTGAGGAACAGACAGTGAACCTGTCTTTCAATAATAATAATAACACAGTGTGTGACTTCCTCTCCCAGCATGAGGAACAGACAGTGAGCCTGTCTCTCAATAAGAATAATAACACAGTGTGTGACCTCCTGTCCCAGCCTGAGGAACAGCGAGCCTGTCTCTCAATAATAATAATACAGTGTGTCATCTCCTTTCCCAGAGTGAGGAACAGTGAGCTTGTCTCTTAATAATAATAATACAGTGTGATCTCCTGTCCCAGCCTGAGGAACAGGTAGCCTGTCTCTCAATAATAATAATAATACAGTGTGTGATCTCCTGTCTTAGCCTGAGGAACAGACAGTGAACCTGTCTCTAAATAATAATAACCTTGTGTGGAATGTCCTGTCCCAGTCTGAGGAACAAACAGTCAGCATGTCTCTCAATAACAATAGAACAGGGTGTGATCTCCAGTCCCAGCAAGAGGAACAAACAGTGAGCCTGTCTCTCAATAATAAAAATACAGTGTGTGATCTCCTATCCCAGCCTGAGGAACAGACAGTGAGCCTGTCTCTCAATAATAATAATAATACAGTGTGTGATCTGTTGTTCCAGCCTGAGGAAAAGACAGTGAGCCCGTCTCTCAATAATAATAATACAGTGTGTGACCTCCTGTCCCAGCCTGGAGAACAGTGAGTTTATCAGTCAATAATAATAATACAGTGTGATCTCCTGTCCAATCCTGAGGAACAGTGAGCTTGTCTCATAATAAAAATAATACAGTGTGTGTTCTCCTGTCCCAGCCTGAGGAACAGACAGTAAGCCTATCTCTCAAAGATAATAATAATACAGTGTGTGACCTCCTGTCCCAGCTTGGGGAACAATAAGCCAGACTCTCAGCAATTATAATACAGTGTGATCTACTGTCCCAGCCTGAGGAACAGTGAGCTTGTCTCTCAATAATAATAATACAGTATGATCTCTTGTCCCAGTCTGAGGAACAGTGAGCCTGTCTCTCAATAATAATAATACAGTGTGTGACCTCCTGTCCCAGCCTGAGGAACAGTGAGCCTGTCCCTCAATAATAATAATACAGTGTGTCATCTCCTGTCCCAGCTTGAAGAACAGTGAGCTTCTCTCTCAATTATAATACAGTGTGATCTACTGTCCCAGCATGAGGAAGAGTGAGCTTGTCTCTCAATAATAATAATACAGTGTGTGGATCTCCTGTCCCAGCCTGAGGAACAGACAGTGAGCCTGTCTCTCAATAATAATAATACAGTGTGTGACCTCCTGTCCCAGCCTGAGGAACAGTGAGCCTGTCCCTCAATAATAATAATACAGTGTGTCATCTCCTGTCCCAGCCTAAGGAACAGTGAGCTTGTCTCTCAATAATATTAATACAGTATGATCTCCTGTCCCAGCCTGAGGAACAGACAGTGAGCCTGTCTCTCAATAATAATAATAACACAGTGTGTGACTTCCTCTCCCAGCATGAGGAACAGACAGTGAGCCTGTCTCTCAATAAGAATAATAATAAAGTGTGTGACCTCCTGTCCCAGCCTGAGGAACAGCGAGCCTGTCTCTCAATAATAATAATACAGTGTGTGACCTCCTGTCCCAGCTTGGGGAACAGTAAGCCAGACTCTCAACAATAATAATACAGTGTGATCTACTGTCCCAGCCTAAGGAACAGTGAGCTTGTCTCTCAATAATATTAATACAGTATGATCTCCTGTCCCAGCCTGAGGAACAGACAGTGAACCTGTCCTTCAATAATAATAATAACACAGTGTGTGACTTCCTCTCCCAGCATGAGGAACAGACAGTGAGCCTGTCTCTCAATAAGAATAATAATAAAGTGTGTGACCTCCTGTCCCAGCCTGAGGAACAGCGAGCCTGTCTCTCAATAATAATAATACAGTGTGTGATCTCCTGTCTTAGCCTGAGGAACAGACAGTGAACCTGTCTCTCAATAATAATAACCTTGTGTTGAATGTACTATCCCAGTCTGAGGAACAAACAGTGAGCATGTCTCTCAATAACAGTAGAACAGTGTGTGATCTCCAGTCCCAGCAAGAGGAACAAACAGTGAGCCTGTCTCTCAATAATAAAAATACAGTGTGTGATCTCCTGTCCCAACCTGAGGAACAGACAGTGAGCCTGACTCTCAATAATAATAATACAGTGTGATGTCTCCTGTCCCAGCCTGAGGAACAGACAGTGAGGCTTTCTCTCAATAGTAATAATACAGTGTGATCTACTGTCCCAGCCTGCGGAACAGTGAGTTTATCTGTCAATAATAATAATACAGTCTGTGATCCCCTGTCCCAGCCTGAGGAACACACAGCGAGCCTGTATTTCAATAATAATAACTCAGTGTGTGATCTCCTGTCCCAGCCTGAGGAACAGACAGCGAGCCTGTCTTTCAATAATAATAATTCAGTGTGTGATCTCCTATCCCAGCTTGAGGAACAGACAGCGAGCCTGTCTCTCAATAATAATCATACAGTGTGCGATCTCCTATCCTAGCTTGAGGAACAGACAGCGAGCCTGTCTCTCAATAATAATAATACATTGTGTGATCTCCTGTCCCAACCTGAGGAACTGACAGTGAGCCTGTCTCTCAATAATAATAATACAGTGTGTGATCTCCTGTCCCAGCTTGAGGAACAGACAGTGAGCCTGTCTTTCAATAATAATAATACAGTGTTTGATCTCCTGTTCCAGCCTGAGGAAGAGACAGTGAGCCTGCCTCTCAATAATAATAATACAGTGTGTGATCTCCTGTCCCAGCCTGGGGAACACACAGCGATCCTGTCTTTCAATAATAATAATTCAGTGTGTGATCTCCTGTCCCAGCCTGAGGAACAGAAAGTGATCCTGTCTCTCAATAATAGTAATCCAGTGTGGGATGTCCTGTCCCAGTGTGAGGAACAAAGAGTGAGCATGTCTCTCAATAATAATAGAACAGTGTGTGATCTCCGGTCCTAGCCAGAGGAAGAGACAGTGAGCCTGCCACTCAATAATAATAATACAGCGTGTGATCTCCTGTCCCAGGCAGGGGAACAGACAGTAAACCTGTCTCTCAATAATAATAATCCAGTTTGTGATCTCCTGTCCCAGCCTGAGGAACAGTGAGCTTGTCTCTCAATAATAATAATACATTGTGAGATCTCCTGTACTAGCCTGAGGAACAGACGGTGAACTTGTCTCTCAATAATAATAATACAGTGTGATCTACTGTAGCAGCCTGAGGAACAGTGAGCCTGTCTCTCAATAATTATAATACAGTGTGTGACCTCCTGTCCCAGCCTGAGGAACAGTGAGCCTGTCTCTCAATATTAATAGAAAAGTGTTTGATCTCCAGTCCCAGCCTGAGGAACAAACAGTGAGCCTCTCTCTCAATAATAATAATACAGTGTGTCATCCCCTGTCCCAGCCTGAGGAACAGTAACCTTGTCTCTCAATAATATTAATACAGTGTGTGATCTCCTATCCCAGCCTGAAGAACAGAGAGTGAGCCTGTCTCTCAGTAATAATAATACAGTGTGTCATCCCCTGTCCCAGCCTGAGGAACAGTAACCTTGTCTCTCAGTAATAATAATACAGTGTGTGATCTCCTGTCCCAGTCCAAAGGAAGAGACAGTGAGCCTGTCTCTCAATAATAGTAATAAACTGTGTGATCTCCTGTCCAAGCCTGAGAAACAGACAGTGAGCCTCTCTCTTAATAATAATAATACAGAGTGTGATCTCCTGTCCAAGAATGAGGAACAGACAGTGAGCCTGTCTCTCAATAATAATACCGTGTGTGATCTTCTGTTTGAGTATGGGGAACAGAAAGTGAGCCTGTCTCTCAGTAATAATAATATAGTGTGTGATCCACTGTCACAGTCTGGGGAACAGTGAACCAGACTCTCAATAATAATAATACAGTGAGATCTCCTGTCCCAGACAGAGGAACAGTGAGCCTGTCTCTCAATAATAAAAATACAGTTTGTGATCTCCTATCCCAGCCTGAGGAACAGACAGTGAGCCTGTCTCTCAATAATAATAATACAGTGTGAGACCTCCTGTCCCAGCCTGAGGAACAGACAGTAAACCTTTCTCTCAATAATAATAATCCAGTGTGTGATCTCCTGTCTTAGCCTGAGGAACACTGAGCCTGTCTCTCAATACTAATAATATATTGTGTGATTTCCTGCCCCAGCCAGAGGAACAGACAGAGAGCCTGTCTCTCAATAACAATAATAATACAGTGTGTGATCTGTTGTCCCAGCCTGAGGAAAAGACCTCCTGTCCCAGCTTGGGGAACAGTAAGCCAGACTCTCAACAATTATAATACAGTGTGATCTACTGTCCCAGCCTAAGGAACAGTGAGCTTGTCTCTCAATAATATTAATATAGTATGATCTCCTGTCCCAGCCTGAGGAACAGCGAGCCTGTCTCTCAATAATAATAATACAATGTGTCGTCTCCTTTCCCAGCCTGAGGAACAGTGAGCTTGTCTCTTAATAATAATAATACAGTGTGATCTCCTGTACCAGCCTGAGGAACAGGTAGCCTGTTTCTCAATAATAATAATACAGTGTGTGATCTCCTGTCTTAGCCTGAGGAACAGACAGTGAACCTGTCTCTCAATAATAATAACCTTGTGTGGAATGTCCTGTCCCAGTCTGAGGAACAAACAGTGAGCATGTCTCTCAATAATAAAAAATACAGTGTGTGATCTCCTGTCCCAACCTGAGAAACAGACAGTGAGCCTGTCTCTCAATAATAATAATACAGTGTGTGATCTCATGTCCCAGCCAGGGGAACAGACAGTAAACTTGTTTCTCAATAGTAGTAATCCAGTGTGTGATCTCCTATCTTTGCCTGAGGAACAGACAGTGATCCTGTCTCTCAATAATGATAATCCAGTATGGGATGTCCTGTCCCAGTCTGAGGAACAAAGAGTGAGCATGTCTCTCAATAATAACAGACCCGTGTGTGATCTCAGGTCCAAGCCAGAGAAACAGTGAGCCTGTCTCTCAATACTAATAATACAGTCTGTGATCTCCTGTCCCAGCCTGGGGAACACTGAGTCTGTCTCTCAATACTAATAATACAGCGTGTGATATCCTGCCCCAGCCTGAGTAACAGTCAGTAAGCCTGTCGCTCAATAATAATAATACAGTGTGTGATTTCTTGTCCAGGCCTGAGGAACAGACTGTGAGCCTGTTTCTCAATAATAATAATACAGTGTGTAATCTCCTTTCTTAGCCTGAGGAACAGACAGTGAGCCTGTATCTCAATAATAATAAAACAGTGTGTGATCTCCTGTCGTAGTGTGAGGAAAAAAACACTGAGCCTCTCTCTCAATATTAATAGAACAGTGTGTAATCTCCAGTCCCAGCCTGAGGAACAAACAGTTTGCCTGTCTCTCAATACCAATAATACAGTGTGTGATTTCCTGCCCCAGCCAGAGGAACAGACAGTAAGCCTGTCTCTAAATAATAATAATAATAATAATAATACAGTGTGTGATCTGTTGTCCCAGCCTGAGGAACAGACAGTGACCCTGTCTCTCAGTAATAATAATACAGTGTGATCTCCTGTCCCACCCTGAGGAACAGTGAGTCTGTCTCTCAATAATAATAAAAATACAGTGTGTGACCACCTGTACCAGCCTGGGGAACAGACAGTGAGCCTGTCTCTCAATAATAATAATATAGTGTGTGACCTCCTGTCCCAACCTGAGGAACAGTGAGCCTGTCTCTCAATAATAATAATACAGTGTATCATCTCCTGTCCCAGCTTGAGGAACAGTGAGCTTCTCTATCAATAATAATACAGTGTGATCTCCTGTCCCAGCCTGAGGAACAGTGAGCCTGTCTCTCAATAATAATAACCTAGTGTGGAATGTCCTGTCCCAGTCTGAGGAACAAACCGTGAGCATGTGTCTCAATAATAATATTACAGTGTGTGATCTCCAGTCCCAGCCAGAGGAGCAGACAGTGAGCCTGTCTCTCAATAATAATAATACAGTGTGATCTCCTGTCCCACCATAAGGAACAGTGAGCCTGTCTCTCACTAATAATAATACAGTGTGTGATCTCCTGTCCCAGCCCGAGGAACAGACAGTGAGCCTATCTCTCAAAGATAATAATAATACAGTGTGTGACCTCCTGTCCCAGCTTGGGGAACAGTGAACCTGTCCCTCAATAATAATAATACAGTGTATCATCTCCTGTCCCAGCTTGAGGAACAGTGAGCTTCTCTCTCAATAATAATACAGTGTGATCTCCTGTCCCAGACTGAGGAACAGTGAGCCTGTCTCTCAATAATAATAACCTAGTGTGGAATGTTCTGTCCCAGTCTGAGGAACAAACCGTGAGCATGTGTCTCAATAATATTAGAACAGTGTGTGATCTCCTGTCCCAGCCAGAGGAACAGACAGTGAGCCTGTCTCTCTATAATAATAATACATTGTGTGACCTCCTGTCCCAGCCTGAGGAACAGTGAGCCAGACTCTCAATAATAATAATACAGTGTGATCTACTTTCCCAGCCTGAGGAACAGACAGCGAGTCTGTCTCTCAATAATAATAATACAGTGTGATCTACTTTCCCAGCCTGAGGAACAGACAGCGAGCCTGTCTCTCAATAATAATAATACAGTGTGTGATCTCCTGTCCCAGCTTGGGGAACAGTAAGCCAGACTCTCAACAATTATAATACAGTGTGATCTACTGTCCCAGCCTAAGGAACAGTGAGCTTGTCTCTCAATAATATTAATATAGTATGATCTCCTGTCCCAGCCTGAGGAACAGCGAGCCTGTCTCTCAATAATAATAATACAATGTGTCATCTCCTTTCCCAGCCTGAGGAACAGTGAGCTTGTCTCTTAATAATAATAATACAGTGTGATCTCCTGTACCAGCCTGAGGAACAGGTAGCCTGTTTCTCAATAATAATAATACAGTGTGTGATCTCCTGTCTTAGCCTGAGGAACAGACAGTGAACCTGTCTCTCAATAATAATAACCTTGTGTGGAATGTCCTGTCCCAGTCTGAGGAACAAACAGTGAGCATGTCTCTCAATAATAAAAAATAAAGTGTGTGATCTCCTGTCCCAACCTGAGAAACAGACAGTGAGCCTGTCTCTCAATAATAATAATACAGTGTGTGATCTCATGTCCCAGCCAGGGGAACAGACAGTAAACTTGTTTCTCAATAGTAGTAATCCAGTGTGTGATCTCCTATCTTTGCCTGAGGAACAGACAGTGATCCTGTCTCTCAATAATGATAATCCAGTATGGGATGTCCTGTCCCAGTCTGAGGAACAAAGAGTGAGCATGTCTCTCAATAATAACAGACCCGTGTGTGATCTCAGGTCCAAGCCAGAGAAACAGTGAGCCTGTCTCTCAATACTAATAATACAGTCTGTGATCTCCTGTCCCAGCCTGGGGAACACTGAGTCTGTCTCTCAATACTAATAATACAGCGTGTGATATCCTGCCCCAGCCTGAGTAACAGTCAGTAAGCCTGTCGCTCAATAATAATAATACAGTGTGTGATTTCTTGTCCAGGCCTGAGGAACAGACTGTGAGCCTGTTTCTCAATAATAATAATACAGTGTGTGATCTCCTTTCTTAGCCTGAGGAACAGACAGTGAGCCTGTATCTCAATAATAATAAAACAGTGTGTGATCTCCTGTCGTAGTGTGAGGAAAAAAACACTGAGCCTGTCTCTCAATATTAATAGAACAGTGTGTAATCTCCAGTCCCAGCCTGAGGAACAAACAGTTTGCCTGTCTCTCAATACCAATAATACAGTGTGTGATTTCCTGCCCCAGCCTGGGGAACACACAGCGATCCTGTCTTTCAATAATAATAATTCAGTGTGTGATCTCCTGTCCCAGCCTGAGGAACAGAAAGTGATCCTGTCTCTCAATAATAGTAATCCAGTGTGTGATGTCCTGTCCCAGTGTGAGGAACAAAGAGTGAGCATGTCTCTCAATAATAATAGAACAGTGTGTGATCTCCGGTCCCAGCCAGAGGAAGAGACAGTGAGCCTGCCACTCAATAATAATAATACAGTGTGTGATCTCCTGTCTTAGCCTGAGGAACAGACAGTGATCCTGTCTCTCAATAATAATAATCCAGTGTGGGATGTCCTGTCCCAGTCTGAGGAACAAACTGTGAGCATATCACTCAATAATAACAGACCTGTGAGTGATCTCCAGTCCAAGCCAGAGCAACAGTGAGCCTATCTAATAATACAGTGTGTGATCTCCTGTCCCATTCTGAGGAACAGACAGTGAGTCTGACTCTCAATAATAATAATACAGTGTGTGATCTCCTGTCCCAGACTGAGGAACAGTGAGCCTGTCTCTCAAATATAATAATATAGTGTGTGATCTCCTTTCTTAGCCTGAGGAACAGACAGTGAGCCTGTATCTCAATAATAATAATCAAGTGTGGGATCTCCTGTCGTAGTCAGAAGAACATACAGTGAGCCTGTCCTCAATATTAATATAACAGTTAGTGACCTACTCTGCCATCCTGAGGAAGAGACACTTAGCCTGTGTCTCAATTATAATAATACACTGTGTGATCTCCAATTCAAGCCAGAGGAACAGTGAGCCTGTCTCTCAATACTAATAATCCAGTGTGTGATCTCCTGAGGAACACTGAGTCTGTCTCTCAATGCTAATAATACAGTGTCATCTCCTGTCCCAGCCTGAGGAACAGTGAGCTTGTCTCTCAATAATAATAATAATACATTGTGAGATCTCCTGTACTAGCCTGGTAAACACTGAGCCTGTCTCTCAATAATAATAGTACAGTGTGTGATCTCCTGTCCCAGCCTGAGGAACAGACGGTGAACCTGTCTCTCAATAATAATAATACAGTGTGATCTACTGTCCCAGCCTGAGGAACAGTGAGCCTTACTCTCAGTAATAATAATACAGTGTGTGATCTCCTGTCCCAGCCCAATGGAAGAGACAGTGAGCCTATCTCTCAATAATAATAATACAGTGTGTGACCTCCTGTCCCAGACTGAGGAACAGTGACAATGTCTCTCAATAATAATAATACAGTGTGTGATCTTCTGTCCCAGCCTGAGGAACAGATGGTGAACCTGTCTCTGAATAATAATAATAATACAGTGTGTGATGTACTGTCCCAGCCCAAAGAAAGAGACAGTGAGTCTGTCTCTCAATAATAATAATGCAGTGTGTGATCTCCTGTCCCAGCCTGGGGAACAGTCAGAGATCCTGTCTCTCAATAATAGTAATCCAGTGTGGGATGTCCTGTCCCATTCTGAGGAACAAACAGTGAGCATGTCTCTCAATAATAATAATACAGCGTGTGATATCCTGTATCCTTTCATTACCTTTTACTTTTAAAAATGAACTCAAATTGTGTATAATGTAATAATTTAAGCAGAATAAAGTAGAAGTCATTCTGAGGTGCCACGTGTGAGGGATACAGCTAGGCATCTGAAATGCAGGGTTTGAGAGCCCTTTCAGGAGCACTGCATCCATTGAGACAGACCCGTGCATGTTAAACAAATAGATTCTAATAATATAATGATCCAGTGTGTTGCACTACTTCACTACTTCACTGCTCTATGCCGTCTGGAAATATATCCTCAGACTGCTTACTGCCCTGGCATGTACCAAGACATTACAGGAGCACATCTATATATGATACTGCGTTGAAGCAGGAGACACACATTCGGATCCGAAATACAGTGTTCCAGCACCTTTGACCTCATCCAGAACGTATCATTTCTTGAAAGGGATTGCTGTCCGAATGCACATCTGAATCCCAAACAGAATCTCTAGTAAAATACGATCAGTTGTGATGTCTAGTTTCAAGCATTAACATCCAAAGTACCTGTCTTAGGTGGGGCAGGAAATTTGCCAAGCCACCTGAAAGAATTACCATTTCTAAAGATGTCTGTTGTAATTTACACACCTTGCTCCAAGGTCCAGTCAGTCAAAAGCATCTTTATTAATTAGCCTCAGTGCCTTGATATTTTTTATTAATCTAATATCAGGAATCTCACCATGTGCATGCTGAGCTGTGGAATATATGTATTTTTTTATGTACTGTAAAATCGAAATACCACCTCTTTCTGGTTACTTATCCTTTATTGTATAATCAGGGCCAAATAAAACTAAATCAGTGTCACCTGCTGGGTTCAAAACGCCTTCAGGGGACACCAAATAGGAGGCACTGGACTATAAATACCCATCCATGTTATAACACACTCACCAAGGGTTTTTTAGTTTAACTCTGAGCTTTGAGAGATTTAATACCTATGGTACCCATATTCACCCTTTATTTAAGGGAAGTACACATCCTAGACACACAGGAAACCCTCTCGCCCCAAGGGACGACCGGTACTTTGGATGGTCATGATTGAACCTGGCTTACAACAGACTTCTTTGGAAATGGTAATTCTTTCACATGGCTTGGCAAACTACCTGGCCCAGCTAAGACAGGTACTTTGGATGTTAATGCTTGAAACTAGACATCTTTAGAAATGGTAATTCTTTCAGGTGGCTTAGCAAGCTCCCTGCTCCAGCTAAGACAGGTACTTTGGATGTTAATGCTTGAAACTAGACATCTTTAGAAATGGTCATTCTTTCTGAGGGCTTGGGAAACTCTATTTCTTTGAATGCACCTGCACCGTTGAATATACTTTTAACCCATGCTTAGCCATGTTTTTAAAATTAAATTATAACGATTTCTGTGTTTGATACTGGTAGCAAAGGCTTCCTCCACCCACTGCTTTGCCAAAGGGGAGTGCTGTTTTCTGGGAGGGGTGGAGTCTTTGCTCGGGGTAACTTTCTGCTGAGTGCAATATACCTTTCACTTTTCACCTGCAATCGAGACAGGAGGTACAGTAACTCTGAGACTTGACTAAGGTCCTGGATATTGAATCACCACTACGATCAAGAGGTAAGACTTTACATTTTTACTTTTAAATGCATTTGCTGATAACCTTTTAAAACTAATATGCAGTCAGGCAGATGCATCTTTATTCTTAAGCGTCTCTCAGTGCATTGATATTGTTTTTACTAATCTATTATCAAGAATCTCATCATGTGATTAATTGATTAATTGCAATAGTGTAACTGCAAATGAATATATATGAGAATGTATGTTTGTTCATATGCAATGGTAGGAGCAGTTTCTCATTGCAGTGGATTTTCAGGGCCAATTCATCTCTCCATCTTATACTGAATATGAAAGGTAGTTGTTTCTATATGGACTCAGTCTTTGGAATTTGTATATATATATATTTCAGTGATCCCTCAGCCATTCCTTCTGTATTGTAATTCAATTTCTCTTTTAAAATTCCTTCCCCACTTCTAGGACCTGCAGTTGCTGAACTCCACAATGGCTCCTATTGGAAAGTCTGTGACTGAGACCAAGTAAGTGTTCACTTTTTTATGAAACCATTATTTATTTTGGAGCAATGACCAATTCTTATATAAATACAATGAAATCATTATGCTCAAACTATGAGAGAGAAAATTAAGGATAATTTAAGAAATCAGTCTTAGCTTGTTTCTATACACAGATGGTATTATTTATTTTCAAAGGAAACCCGCGAGGATTCCCCTGGTGTGCAAGATGTGCCTGAATACTTTTGATCAGCTTCCTGCTCACTTGAAGAGGGCCTGTATGAAGCACGCCACGGCAGAAGAGATCAGGATGGCCTCTCAACAGGCGAGGGAGGACATGATGAATCACCTGAAGAACGGGGTCATCGTGGATTACCACAGAATAGAGATTGTGTCTGGTGAGGCAAACAGGATAGCGGTTGTAAGACTGCTAGAGTCCTCGGGCCTTTTTGTACGTGGGAAGCCTGAAGACACATTGGCACGGTGAGATATTTTTAATATGTAAGGCTTCTGTAGTTTCTTTTTGAAATCATTGTTACAACATATTATGTAAAAGCATGTTGAAAAGAATCTACCTGCATTCCAGCGGCCCTGTTCAAGAGGCCACTGTCCAGG